>NW_015386544.1:240177-318311 GCF_001527695.2 Protobothrops mucrosquamatus
GCAAAAATACAGAATTTATTTCACTAGAGGTGGGATTTAGCAGCACACAAGAGGGCCCCCCTTGTCACTTAAGCATCACTTAAGCTGTCAAAACGGTGCTCAGCCCTGTTCAAGTGGATGGGTTTAAAGCCCCCCCCCCACTGTTCCCATCACTCCCCTTTTAGCCTTTGACATTGTTGGAAGAGCCACCTAGACAAAAACCCCATATTCTCACCCCCCATTAGGAAAACATACAAACACACTTTTTCTGAAAAAACCTTCCACTGAAAACCTGGGCATACCACCAAGAGCAATAGGGAAAGCTCAGATAGCAAAGCCATCAAGAATTCCCTGCCCTGCCCCTGATGGGATTAACTCCCAAAACAGAATCAGGACAAAGGGAACATCCCTGAGGAGAACTACCTGCCCTGCCCCTGACAGGATTAAGCCCCCTAAAATAGAAACTGGACAAAGGAGATACCACTTAGGACAAAGAAAAGAACATCAAGCAACCATTAAAAACACAAAAGAAAGAGCCAGCCCACCCACAGCTCCAGGATAGAAAAAGCATATAAAAAGCCACACATGGGCCGGTTCCAGATCACGGTGCTAGCGGACGTATAGAGAGAGCTTCCTCTCCGCCGTCTGGTTTTCCTTCACCGAAAGACCCTAGAAAGGGTCAAAAGTCGCCCTGGAGGGGCGACCACTGCTAAAGAGGACCCTCGCTTGAGCATGGAAGGGTGGCAGCCCTCCCGCTTGAGTTGAGGCAGCTCCTTTGGATTGACAAAGAAAAGACCGCCATTAACATGGCCGATCAGCCGCACCAGCTGAAAGCCAAAAGCACTATTAAGCACAACGAAGCACCGTGAAAGATCTGGGTGAGACCCTTCCTCTCCTTTTTTCTACCCTAACTACTTTCCTGTGAAAGCCTCTCAGATTTCTTCCCCGCTCTCAATATAGCGGCGTTTATATACCTTGGGAATCTGAGCTTTGGAAAGTAAAGAAAAGAATAATTAATTTTTACAACCAAATAACTGGATTTCTATCTTTTGGATATTTTGGCGTCCTAAAAGTTCCTATTATAGAGACTTAGCATTTTAACTATCTATTAAGTCTGAAAAATACGCTTCTGTTTTTTTTCCCCTTAAGTGTATAAAAGCATAATTGTCGTTAGGGAAAAAAATTTATAACCTACTGGGGACATCTTGTGGTGAAACCTGGCACAGCAACTGAATTTTTCTGACTGTGAAACTTGTTGGCTCCCTTGACTTGTCCTTCACATTATCAAAAAAGATAAGAATTGGAAACAGCTGGGCGGTGAAAACAATTTCTAGAAACTGTGGAGGCAGACATTGGCTGACTCTTTTTAAACATAGCCTCCACTAAAAGACTATCTTTAACTACCACAGAAATGGAGGAACTCTATCCACAACTTAACTATAAACTTATACTTGAAAAAATTATTGAAGTCACTGTGCTAATGAATTCCAGAGTGAAAGCCAAAGATGCTATCCCCAAACGACAAAGTGAACTTCAGACTTCAACTGACCAACTTCTAAATCAAAAAACAACAGAAGAGGAACAACCCATTATTAAAGAGGATTTTGTGCAACAATATACACAACCTATTGAGAACTTTGATGACCAAATACTGGCTTTAACTAAAATACCTGTAATTTTCAAAGCAATAGGAACTGAACAACAACTACAATATAAGTGAGAACTCTGACAATCTAGATAAGCAAACAACAATAACAACACTAGATATGACTTTTTATTTTACTCAGAGCAAACTGGAAGAAGAAGAAAGAAGAAGAAAGAAGGAAGAAGGAAGATGAAGATGAAGATGAAGAAGAAGAAGAAGAAGAAGAAGAAGAAGAAGAAGAAGAGGAGGAGGAGGAGGAGGAGGAGGAGGAGGAGGAAGAAGAGGAGGAGGAAGAAGAAGAAGACTGAACTGATGACAAACACTTTAAACCAAACATGGAGATTTGACTTATTAGGGCAGTAACCTAATAACTACAAAAGGGCCAGTTCCTTTGAAAAATTGATAACTGGATGTTCTCCCTTGATTCAAACAGCATGTGTGGGAATGAAGGGAGACACATCGGAGGATTTAAAGGCACTGGTATGGAAGCCTGTTTGGCACAAAAAGAAAGCCAGAGTTAGATTTAAAAGTGGGTCTTAAAATTTCACCTAATGGGTTAAGGAGGTTTTTAGAGACACTGATTGATTTAATATTTAGTATTTACATTTATAATGGAAATGAAAATTAACTTCTAGATTACAGTGTTGAACTGTTATGTGGAAATGGGTTTGTGACAATGAAAGATATGTTATTAGTAAATAAAGAGCTATTAGGATAAGGAACAGAATATATTAGTGGAATAAGATAAGAATCTAAATTTTGGAATAATATGTATACTTCAGCTGCGATAATTATCCTGTAAGGAAATGAGGGTTACCTGAAGTTTAAACACTATGGTTATTAAAGGCTAAATTTGAACATGGTAATTGGAATTCAGTAAAACTCAAAATCAGGACTTGGATATCTATAACTAAAATTGTGTTCATAAATTTATTGATTGATTGAGCTCTATTAAGAAATATATTAAATTGAATATGATACAATAATTAAGGGAAATAGAGAGGGAACTTTTAATGATGTAATTTTTGATTTATATGAATGACTGTTATTGGACTATTGACTACCCTATCTCCACGATGTTTCCTAATTACCTGGCTGTAAAAATTGAAAAATTAATAAAACTTGTTATATAAAAAAAGCCACACATGGGACCAGAGGGTCACCTTGCAAGGCAGGAACGCTGAAGTCACTCCACTGTTGCCTTATTGCCTTCCTGAAATAAAAATCTGCTTTGCGGTAGCTGCTGTCCTCAAATTCCTTCATCATCAGCTTTTCCCAGCTGGAAGTGAACTGGGAAATTCTTCTGACAATATAATGTTTATTTTAGGGATACCTTGTGCAACCAGAAATCTTTTGTGAGTCCCTTCACTGGAAGTGCGAGGCACGTATTGCTGGAAAGATGATTAAGAGGATCTGCGTGTGATTCCATTTGGCTTTGATTTTCTCTCTTTTAAAGGCCAAACAGATGTTTGAAAAATGAAAAAACAAAACAAAACAAAACTCTGACTTCCCGATAAATTAGTCCTCTCCTTCCTAAACGACTGAAAACTACTCAGTTTTGAGAGGGAGGGAAGCTGCTCTCCTTTTTTCTCCGACTCCAGCTACTCAAACCTGTTTCTTTCCCATCGCCTCTATTCAGATTTTTCTCCTGACCTTGTTTATGGCCCTTAGTTTAGCTGGCAGTAATTAGCAGCTCACTGGATCTGCGGCTAAGAGCTGTCCGTGCATGCAGTAATAAACGGAGGGGGAGAGACCACGGTTTTTATGGCGATGGGTGGCAATGGAAGGTCGGGAGGTCCCCCTTTGGCCTTTTGCTAATTTGATTTCTATTTTCCATCCCCCCCACTCCAAATGAAATTAGACCCTACTCTTTGCATACATAGTACTAGGGAGATGGGGAAGCATTGTAAGTGCCCGTTCCACTTATTCTCAGCCTTAGCAACTTTAAGCTGTGTGGACTTCACCTCACAGACTGTTTTGGAGTGGACTGTTTTCCACGGAGATTACTGGAACAAGGAGAGAAGCAACCTAAAACTACGGAGAAATTTCCTAACGATTGCGAGAACAATCATCCAGTGGAACAGCTTGCCTCCAGAAGTGGTGGGCGCTCCATCGCTGGAGGTTTTTACGAAGAGACTGGACAGCCACTTGTCTGAAATGGGATAGGGTCTCCTGCCTGATCAGGGGGTTGGACTAGAAGACCTCCAAGGTTCCTTCCAACTCTGTTATTTTATGTTAATGTTAATTGCTTGTTCAAACAGTAGAAATTTCTCCTAGACCTTCCATGCTACTCTCTTGCTCATTTTCCTTAGAAATGCTGCTGGTTATTGTGTTCTGATTATCTGTACAAAGAGTTCTAACACAAGAAGAACACTCTAGTCTAAGAAACAGTCAACCCAAAGTTCCCAAGGGTTGATCAAAATGCTGCAGGGTCAAAAATGCTGCAGGGTTATTTGGAGGATAGTCTCTCCTGATTATATCCACCCAACCCGGCAGAGTGAAGAGGTGGGGAATGTTGTGGGTCTACTCTCCTACATCTGGTGGGACCCAGAAGAAGGGCCTTCTCTGTGGTGACTCCCTCCCTTTGGAACACCATCCCTGCAGAAATTAGACTGCCCCCTTCCACTTTGACACTTTTTCGCAAGGACCTGAAGATCTGGTTTTGCCAATTGGCCTGGGGAACCCTGAGTTGGCTGGAGCCCATCAATTGGATTGTTTGACTCATTGCTGTCACCAAGGGGCTGGTTGGGAGTTATTGTTTTTATTGTTGTATGCTGGGTTTTTATTTTTTGTAAGCTGCCCAGAGTCCCCGAGAGCAAGCGGGTGGCCATATAAATTTTATGAATAAAATAAAATTAAATAAAATAAACCCTGTTTCCCTCTTTTTTTGACATTCAGGAATAGACTCTTTAAACACAGAAGCCTATTTTAGATGTTGGTGATGGATCTACTCTCCACTAATCTCGTTTATTAAAGCCCATTGTGAACATCAAGCCAAGTCTTCTTTAGAGACTTTTGGGGAGAATCACACGGGCAGTTGAAGAAGTGCACACACTGTCTGAGCAAACTAGAAACAGGCAGGTTATAAAAGCAGTGGGGAAAAATTTGGAATAAGGCGGGCTTCTTAGATGTATCTGGTGGGGACCACCACATGAGATGGAATGCTGGCAAGATGGGCCTAGCAACGTTTTGACAGGGCTTTGTTCATGTTCTCCTAATACTGATTGGCCCTTTAGTCAATTATCAGTAAGTGATGGTGGATTCTTGAAATGTACTGCTCTACCTCAAGATCTCTAACAAAGGCTACTCAGTTGGTCTCACTGCCATCCCTAGAATCTAGTTGTGCTGTTTTGGAAAATAGCAAGACAGCTGAACTTGATTAAGGACTAGGAAGGTTCGCAAGGTAAATGCACATGGAAAAGTGTTCTTCTTTTCCCTCCTAAATAATTTAAATCAATACGGAAGTAGTTTTGTTTTAAGTAAAAAGATAAAAAAGCAAAAGCTTTTTTTGTTTTTAAAAAGGCACGTTCAATCTTATCCAGGTTAGACAAAGAGGGTTTAAACCACAAGGGAAAAAGAAAAAAATATTAACAGTGCTCATTCTACAGAGACGTATCTTGATTCGAGAAAGAATTCAAGGGGATAAGACATGAAAAGGAATGGGAAAAAGTTCCTCCCCCCCCCCTCCTTGTCCTGTAATAAACTGGGATATCACCAAGGCTGTCCCATAATTCAGGCTTGTAGTTTAATGTCACAGTTTATCCTTAAGCCCTCTTCCCCGCTGCACTCAGCTGGCAGCCAGCTCATTCAGTCACACATGGTTAAAAGCAATCAACCTGACTCAATTAATGGTGGGTGCCACGCTATTTTAAAAACAATCTGGTTTCTGAGCTGTTCTATCCAGTTAAACGAAAGAACAAATGAAGCAGAGAAGAAATTAAACACCAAGCATCTGTATTGCTCCCCAGCGAGTATGTTCCACTGCTCTAGTGTGCCATGTCTTGGATTTACACAAGGATACACAAGTGGGTTAAGGTATGTGCGTATGGTACATCTAGGGACACCGATTGAAGGCTTCATGGCTGTTGAGGCATAAGGGAGGTTGAAACACTCACCAATTGCTTGATGACTTGGCCCAAAGGTGCTTTTCCAAAAGGCAACTGGACTTTGTGGTTCTCCGAGCTTCTGGGTTGGTTTCCAAACGTTTCGTTACGAGACTAGGTAACGTCTTCAGCCGGGTTTAGGGGATGTCACTGTCAGTGTTCTTCTGTTTATAAGGGCTTCAGGTGTGGGTGTGTCAAGTGAGGGTCTTGTGATGGGTCAGGTGGAAGTCATCAATGAGAGTCTTGTGATGGGTCTTGTGATGGGGAGGTTATTCAGATCAGCGTCATTGAGAGGTGAACTGCTGATGGGGGGGGCTTACGTGGGTTGGTTGAGGGTCAGTGCTGTCTCTGATTGGCTGTGCAGTTGATTTGGATTCTGAGGGGTTCATAGGCTGGTTATGGGTCAATGTGTCTCTTGATGGAATTGCTTGCGGACCTTCTTTGTTTTTGCTTGAAGAGGTTTCGCTTCTCATTCAAGAAGCTTCTTCAGCTCTGACAGTTTTGAAGTTCTGAAGTCAGAACAAAAGAAAGCTTCTTGGGTGAGAAGTGAAACGTCTTCAAGCAAAAACAAAGGAAGTCCAGTTGCCTTTTGAATAAGCACCTTTGGGACAACTGTCACCTGGATGACTGACAATCTCCATCGATACTGATGACTTGGCCTTCCTGATTTCGTTCCTCAGTACTCCATGTTTAAGACAAAGTGTAAGAAAGCATGTTATTGATGCCGAATTGCCATGAGGGCTTTCGGGCGGAGAGAATATAGATCAAGAACAAGCAAGAGTGTGTTTTCCTTCTTGTTAAAGGCTACGGAGTAGCAGCAACCTTAACACAGGGTCAATGAAACAAGGGAGAGACCTGCTCCCTTCCTTCCAATTGTCCTGTTAAATGTCATCGATTCTGTTCTGCCATTAGTAATGAAGAAATAGCCAGATGGTTCTCAAAGCCTGCAAGATGAGTGGGGAACTGGAGGTCAAGGAAAAATAGGTAAAGTTCGACAGGAAAACAGGCTGCCTCCCATTAGATAAATCTGGGACAAAAATACATTAATCGTAGCCATCCAGGGTTATAATAAAAAGATCCAGATGGAAGCAAAAGTTAGAAACCCAGTTTTACACCCACTAGGCAAATTTGGGCCAGTCACAGGTTGTCTGAGTTCATATAATATACTTGGTCGTTGACGTAATCCATTTTTATGGTCTCGTGTGTGCAATGCACTGAATCATACGAGGGAAAAGCGGGATGGTGTAAAGCAGGGGTCTTCAAACTTGGCCCTTTTATGACTTGTGGACTTCAACTCCCAGAATTCCTCAGGCAGCGTGCCTGGCTGAGGAATTTTGGGAGTTCAAGTCCACAAGTTATAAAAGGGCCAAGTTTGAAGACTCCTGGTGTAAAGAGTCAAAGAATGACCTTGGAGAAAGTTTGAACAGACAGTAACAACAACAACCCCAGCCTGTTTTTTTTATATGATCTATCTTGAAAGGTCAACAGTTGGGTTCACATAACACACCAATGCATTACAAGCAAAGAAGACGGTTTAGCTTAGCTTAGCTTGCCATGGGAATGAAGCCACTAGAACTTTAGTTGGCTTGTTGTGTGAGCACAAGTTGCACATATCTGTGGTCAGAATGGACGGTCAATTGGTTGTCTCCCTTGTTCTGCAATCACTTGGCCTTCCATCGGGGAAGATGCAGTGTGTATTCTCATGACAATGGACCCAAAATACTCAGGAAATCAAAAGCTAAATGTTTCATGATGGGTAGCTTAGATGATGGTTCTTACATTCAGCTTTGGCACAGATGAGGCAAGCAGTGGTGCAGTTGAAGAAATTCAAGATCCCAGCTACAGCGACACTGATGTCAGTGTTGCTAGGATGGAGGTTCAAAGTTGTGAATCTCTGGAACTGGAGCTTGAGGAACTCTTCTGGAGCAACTTTGAAATGAGGAACCTGAAAGGGAAAGAGAGAAACAAGTTATTTGTTTCTCAGAACAGACAAGAAATGTTGGGGGTCCTTGATGCTCTCTGAGCTTAGTTGTTTTCTTGCAGACATCTCATTACCCAACTAGATATCATCTAGGAGGAGGAGGAGGAGGAGGAGGAGGAGGAGGAGGAGGAGGAAGAGGAGCACGAGGAGAACGAGGATGACAACTGTGGGGTCCTTAATGCTCTCTGAGCTTAGTTGTTTTCTTGCAGACATCTCATTACTCTAGATAACATCAAGGAGGAGGAGGAGAACGAGGACGACAACTTTGGGGTCCTTGATGCTCTCTGAGCTTAGTTGTTTTCTTGCAGACATCTCATTACCCAACTAGATAACATCGTCAGTGCTAGAAGAGAGTGAGATATGAGGAGGAGGAGGAGGAGGACTGTGGGGTCCTTGATGCTCTCTGAGCTTAGTTGTTTTCTTGCAGACATTTCATTACCCAACTACATAACATCATCAGTGCTAAAAGGGAGACAGGTTTACTCTCAGTCAGATTCCTTCTAGCACTGCTGATGTTATGTAGTTGGGTAATTAAACGTCTGCAAGAAAACAACCAAGCTCAGAGAGCTCCAAGGACCTCTCATTTCCATCCTGAGTTACAAATACTATCTTCTATCAAGACAAGAAATTATCCATTTACTAACGGCAAGTTATATCTTTCCACAGGACAGGTTCCTAAGAAATGAAGGTCTTCAAACAGAAGTCGGATAGTCATCTGTCTGAAATGCTGCAGCAGATTCTGCCTGGAGCCAAAGGTTGGATGAATAATTGCTCAAGACTCTTAGATTCTATGAGACATCATATCTCAGAAACATTAAAGGCCACACAGAAGCTTCAATTAGTCCAGAGTGCAATGGCCAAACGATTGGCAGGTACTTGCCAATACAGGCACGTCACACCAGCGCTCCAGGCACTGCATGATTTCCTATCCACTTCTAAGGACGGTTTAAGCTGCTGTTTTTGACCTTTAAAGCCAGGCATGGTTTGGGGCTGAAGGATCACCTGGTCCATTTCTATTTTGACCTGCTGAATGGGGAGCTCCTGGGTGAATCTGCTCAGAGTTTGGAGCAAAGGAAAACGGAGGTAGGATTTTTTCCTTGGTGACACTAGGATTACGAAATTCCTGCCTCCTGAAATTCAGTCATCTCCTTCATCACCTAGGCTTTGGGGGAAAAAATGACTTTAAAGTGGGCTCTTGATCCTTAAAGTGTACCAATCCTTTGTCTTCATTATTTGGTTGGTTGTTTCCACTATATTTAGAGGGCTTCCTTAAGTTGCTTTGTACCAGGTCTGTTTTAATAATATGAGGTACCTTGATGAGAACTTGTTGATTACTGCGGGTAACAAAAAAACAACAACGACGTACAACAAAATTTCCATAGGGGATTGCAAAGGCTGCGCAGATCAGCTCCGATTCAGTTCAAATCCAATCGCTGATCAACTGAGATTATTGTTCAGACCATACAAATCTATTTAGACAATTACATCTGAATTGATGCTTTGATTTGAACTATTGAATTGGTCTGATTTGATTGTCTGAGTCAGTTTGAAGCGAAAAGAGGGGCTGGGCTTCTGGAAAAACCTTCTCAAATCTCTGAATTTGGGAGAATTTTCCCCCTGACCAATAGACCTGTCACCCCAACTACAAACTGCAATTCCATTCAGAGCTTTGGCCCAAATGCTTTCCAATCCCAGCTGAACCAACACCCAGCTGTCTCACGTTGCCTGACGGATCCATAATGCAAAATCCAGGACGATCGTAGAACGTTTGCTTCTCCAAATTGCTCTGTTTTAAAAATTTCATCACAAATAATTCCATTTAGCCAGCAGGTTTTCCACGATGGTGGGTCTGTAGAGCTAATTTAAAATCATTAATATTATATTATTAATAATATTAATATTAATGAAAGAGCTCAGTCAATCAGGGGAAGGGAATGCGAGTCTTCAGATGCCTTGGCAAACACTGCAACACTATGCCATCAGCAAAGGAAACTGCAGCAATTTTTATTATTATTATTATTATTATTATTATTATTATTATTATTATTATTATTATTATTATTATTATTATTATTATTATTATTATTATTATTATTATTATTATTATTAAATGTTGCATACATCTTGGGACACGAGATGTATGGAACCCCGCGCAGGAAGGAGCTGTGAGAAAATGACAGAGATCAGAAACTCTGGCGAAGGGCAGGGAGAAGGAAATCTCATCTGCTTTATTTTGTGTTTCAATGTGCATGACTTCAAAGTAACATCAAGGAGAAACATCTGGCTATTCTTCATTAGGAGGAACATCAATTCCTCGTTGCTTCTGTTCCTGGGATATCCCAAAGCAACTCAACCAGTCTGCAATTTTTGTTCCTGTTTGAGGGGAAGATTATTAGCTAGCTGTCCTGTCTACTCTACCAAGGGTCTAAGCCAGGGATCCCCAACCCCCGGGCCGTGGACCAGTACCAGGCCGCGGCATGCCAGCAACTGGTCCACACAAACAAGCAAAGCCCTATCTGTAGGATGCAGGCAGCACACAAAACCATGCACTCTCTGGTCCGTGGAAAAACTTTTCTCCACAAATCCAGATCCTGGTGCCCAAAAGATTGGGGACCTCTGGTCTAAGCCGGGGCTGTCCAACCTTGCCAACTTTAAGACTTGTGCACTTCAATGCCCAGACTTTCCCCACCCAGCCAAGCCAAGCCCTGAATTCAGATCCTGCCCAAAATTGTCCTGCAAAAATCTTTGCAGAACTAGAGACAAAATCAGAACAAACAGTCCCCAAAGAGGCTAGGGAACACTGAGAGTTGTAGTCCACAAGTCTTTAAAGTTGGTAAGGTTGGACACCCCTGGTCTAAGCAATTTGCGGGGAGATCAGAAAGTCAAAGAACAATCTGCCTTGATTTTGCTCCACAGCCTTCAGGTCAGGCTTGGAAAAGTCAGAGGCAGGAGACACCATAGTCTTCCAGCTAAGAACCTTCAGCGAAAGGAGTTGAGGTATCCACAGGATGGATCTGTGGCTTTGCTCAGCAGTCCTAGATGGAATTTGACAATTGCATCACCTGCCACCACTTAGGTAGAAGAGCAGAGAAGCGAGAGAGGCTTGGGGTCAATGCCGCTCAGCCCTGCATTCTCAAATGACCAGGCACAATTCTTATTTCATATCCCTCTTGCACTTTATGACAAATCCTCCTTGCTCACTGCAGATTATTTGTCCTGATTCTCTCTCTGGTTCTGCAAAAGTTTTTGTAGGACAATTCAGGGCAAGGTCTGTCACCGATCCTTCACATCGAGTGAAAAGAAGATCCAGCCATAATTCTTACAGCATTTCTTCAAACTAACCAATTATTGATGCATCAAGACTCCAGAAACTAGTGCCTTAACTCAATCAGATAAATAAAATATAGGACACTGCTAACATTACGGACTTATAGAGAGGAAAGACATGGTGGACAGCATGATCGATGTTTCCTAAAATATTTTTTAAAAATTTACAATGGCAGAGGTATCACAAAATACACTCAGAAAATCAGATATCCTGGGCATCAAACAGGAAGCAAAATGTCAGGGTCACTTTTAAAGACTTACAGAGGTGTCAAGTTTCTTATGCTTTGACAGGACATGGCATTCTGCTCCCGTCCCAATTGTCCTTCAAGAAAAAAAAAGTTTGGGAGAGTTTTGTCCTAGACATAGACAAAGTATGAATTTCACTCAAGGGCATGGATGCTGGACGAGGTCCTTGTGTTGTCTTCTTCTCACCCTGGACCCTTTATTTAGTCTTCCTCTAACTACCTGGGACCTTGCTGACCACCACCCCTTTTGAAATGCTCTCCTGAGTCTCTCCTCTCCTGTTCGTGCAAATTCATCAGTTTCGAAGCTGCTGCAAAATTTCTGGAGGAACCACCAAGACTGCAGAAACCAAACTATCTGATAACATCCTTTCTAGGACAAAGAGGAACTTGATAGCTGGTTGAAAAAAGAAAATTAAGAACCATGAGATGAAGCCAGGTATTTTTTTTTTAAAGGTAGGGCCGATGGCATGGTGTTAATCAGGATAAATATCTGATGAATGGCTCATGGTGGGAATCTGACACTGACAAATGTTCTTGAGCTCAGCTTGAGCCAGGAAATTAACTTGTTGTTGGCAACAGACGTAGAGATAGCAAAGGAAAGAAAGGAAGTAGAATGGACTGAAAGGCCAAACGGGGTCTCTGGCAGCAGGAAGTGGGCCATCTGAACTCAATAAGCTGCTATAATAGTCTTTCAGTTACCAATTCAACTTGCATTCATTTATTTTGATACTGTTAGCTGCTGGTTGGGTATATTGTGTGAAACGGTCAGGTTATCGTGCCTGCAAATGGCCATGACCATTCTAAAGTTTGATACGCTCCCTCTCAAAGTAATTCATCAGGGCGTTACATTTATTTTACTTTCTCCTGCAAAAAAAAAATGTCAGAGAAAAATTTCAGAATTACAGAATAACAGTTGGAAGGGACCTTGGAAATAATAATAACAACAACAACAACAACAACAACAACAACAACAACAACAACAACAATAATAATAATAATAATAATAATAATAATAATAATAATAATAATAATAATAATAATAATAATAATAAAAATAAAGTTGGAAGGGACCTTGGAGGTCATCTAGTCCAACCCCCTGCTCAGGCAGGAAACCCTATTCCAGTTCAGACAAATGGCTGTCCAGTCTCTTCTTAAAAACTTCCAGTGTTGGAGCATTCACCGCTTCTGGAGATAGATTGTTCCACTGGTTAATTGTTCTAACTGTTAGGAAGTTTCTCCTTAGTTCTAGGTTGCTTCTCTCCTTGGTTAGTTTCCATCCATTGCTTCTTGTTCTGCCTTCAGGCACCTTGGAAAATAGCTTGACTCCCTCTTCTGTGTGGCAGCCCCTGAGATATTGGAAGACTGCTATCATGTCCCCCCTCGTCCTTCTCTTCATTAAACTAGACATACCCAATTCCAGCAACCGTTCCTTATATACTTTAGTCTCCAGTCCCCTAATCATCTTTGTTGCTCTTCTCTGTACTCTTTCTAGAGTCTCAACATCTTTTTTACATCGTGGGGACCAAAACTGGATGCAGTATTCCAAGTGTGGCCTTACCAAGGCATTGTAGAGTGGTATTAACACTTCACGTGATCTTGATTCTATCCCTCTATCAATGCAGCCTAGCACTGTGTTGGCTTTTTTGGCAGCTGCAGCACACAGCTGGGTCCTATTTAAGTGATTGTCCACTAGGACAAGTCTTCTAGTTCAATCCCCTGCTTAAGCAGGAGACCCTAGAGCATTGCAGAGAAAGGGTTCTAATATTGTCTACTTTAAAGGAGAATATTTGTAGCTCAGGATTGAGATGAGGGGGCCTTGGTGCTCTCTGAGCTTGCTTGTTTTCTTGCAGATGTTTCATTACCCAAACTTGGTAACATCATCCAGGCTAGCAAGAAAACAAGCAAGCTCAGAGAGCATCAAGGACACCTCATTGTCTATTTTGCATGGAATTCATACAAATCTTGCCCTTAGATTTTCCCCAGTCCTGCTACCTGATATGATGGGATGTAGTCTGTAATTGGATCATAGTGTTTGTAGGTATTAATTCATGTTTTTAATTTATATACATATTTTTTAAAAAACTTTTTATGATTATGATTGTAAGTCGCCCAAAGTCACCTTGCTAATAACTTTTATAATAGATGATAGACTGACAGACAGGGTTCCCAGGAGGGAGGGGGTGCATTCCAAAAGAACAGAGACAACTCAGTTCAGATAGCTTGTAGAAGAACAGAGACAACTCAGACAACTCAGTTCAGATAGCTTGTGTAGAAGCCTGAACTTGGCCGGACCTGCATTGGAGACATCATTCAAATCCTTCTTGCAAATTCATGCCTGAGTCATGCACTCAACAAGGCAACAAATAGCCACAATTCATTTGAGAATGCTTGTTATTGACTGGTGGACTATCAATCATCCCTCCCCCAAACTTGGCAATAAGAGACCAGCTCAAAAGATGGTTAACTGATAGGAAGATTGTAGCAGGACAGAAGGAGATGAATCATAAGAAGCTGGTCCTGATGGATCAGAGATGGATCAGCTCAAGGCAACACTAGGCTTACGAAATATTAAATCAAGAACATCATCTGGAAATGTGTCATACGGATTTGAGGTTGAAAACTTCAAACAAAAAGATGGAACTGGTTAAATACCAGATGCTGAGATACCAGATTTATTTCTATCACAGAGTGAAATTCCACACTCTTTAAACATCCTCCCACTATTTTCAGAGGTTCATCTCAAAAAGTGGAGGCCCAAACTTTCCAAAATCATAAGAGCGCTTTAGAGGGAAACAATTAAATGACTCTGTTTTTCCTAGAACTTTGATCAGCAGAAAGTTCTCCAAGTTTTTCAGACATTTCTCCAATCAGAGATGAACATTCCTGACTGATCGGCTGCAAATGTCTCCTCCAGCCATTTTGAGGTGACAAGACGGCACAGTGAGGTTCAGCACCCTCCCCAAAGGCAGGATAACCTCCATCCATTTTGAGAGGAACTAAATGAAAATCAGATGAAAACAGATGGGCAAGTTGGTTAAAATGGATTATGTTTAAATACGTAAAAAGTATTTTAAAATGTAAAGAGGAAAGGGGCTAAAATCCTGCCCATTGTGATAGAGACAGGATGGATGGATGGATGGATGGATGGATGGATGGGTGGGTGGGGGGGGGGGGGGGGGGGGGGGGGGGGGGGGGGGGGGGGGGGGGGGGGGGGGGGGGGGGGGGGGGGTGGATGGGTGGAGGAATAGATGTATGGATGGGTGGGTGGGTGAAAGAATAGATGGATGGATGGATAGATGGATGGATGGATGAATAGATGGGTGGGTGGATAGATAACATGGATGGGTGGATGGGTGGAGAAATAGATGGATGGATGGATGGATGGATGGATGGGTGGGTGGGTGGAGAAATAGATGGATGGGTGGGTGGGTGGGTGGAAGAATAGATGGATGGATGGATGGATGGATGGAGGAATACGATGGATGGAGGAATAGATGGGTGGGTGGGTGGGTGGATGGATAACATGGATGGATAGATGATGTTAGGAACATCTAGGGGGAAAAAAGACATTGGTCCTGAGAGTTTCTAGGTAGAAAGCAAGTCCTGTTTTTACCTCTGTGTATTTTAAAAGCACAAGCTCCAAATTTCCACTGGGAGCAAAATTTTATGCCACTCACCTCTTTTTCCCCGCAGATATTGCTGATGATAGAGCTGGAAGCAGGACTTGACGATGGACCCAGGACACCAACCACTCCTTTGGGAAGGATCTGACACACTGGTGATCCCCATGGAGAGAGTCAGCCAGCAAGCAGAAGAGAAAAGAAAGATTACTGGTATTCTCAAGTGAACTTATAAGCAAGAATATAAACACCGCCTTGCAGGACTGAAAGTATGACTCATAGTTTTGCTTCTCATCCAAGAAGCTTCTTCAGTTCTGACTGAATGGTGGAGAATGGAAGGACTGATATTCCTTGCAGCCATTTGGTCATTAGACTCTTTCTGAGAGTCATTGAGGCCACTTGGAGGTGACCCTGAGAGCACAGATCAACCTCCAAGTGGCCTCAATGACCCTCAGAAAGAGAGCTAATGACCAGATGGCTGCAAGGAATATCAATCCTTCCATTCTCCCCCATTCAGTCAGAACTGAAGAAGCTCCTTGGATGAGAAGCAAAACGTCTTCAAACAAAACAAGAAAGTCCAGTTGCCTTTTGAAAGAAAGCACCTTTGGGACAATCGGCAAGGGAATGCTGAGAATATACCTGTGGCAAATCAAGTCTACCTTGGTTTCTCCCTCCATGTTATTTATGGTTGCACAGAATAGCTATCCCACCTTGGGTTGAAGGAAACCGTAGCGTGTTCACCATGCCAACCTTAGCAACAACTAATCAGTAAAGAAAAAGAAGAAATCCAAACTGGAAAAACCTTCTTCAGAATTGCAGGTCTCCCTGTGATTCCATTCTGCTTTGAAAAAGTTGCTGCAACTCTGACATCCATTATGGAAAAACCACAGAAGAAAAAGTGGTGTCTGTATTGTCAAGAGGTTAGGACTTAACATAATGGTAACTTTCTCCTTTCTTCTCTTCCTTGAACCCTGAATGCATAATGTAACGAACACTGTGAGGATTCAGCTAGGAGCACAACTCCAGAGAGCATCTCTTAGCTCGGCCTATTAAGTCATCCTGCCTGTAACAGGGAGAATAAATTTGGTGGAATGGAGGAACGATGGAAACTGCAGCAGCTTCTGCCAAATCTCTCCTATTAGGAAAAACAAAGACATTCAATGCGCGAGGTGATGATTCTTTAGGAAATCATGCCTACGTTCCCCCCCCCCTTGTTTTCTTCCTATCTGCTTGCAGATCTAAAGAAACGTTTCCCAAGGGTCAAGAGAACTATCTTACAAAATAGGCAGTGAAGCACAAAGCCAATTGTGGGGCATGCCAAGATGAAATAAAAATGGATGACGTTATCAAGTCTTGGGGTTGAGCCTTCAAATGCCGATTTGTCACTAATGGTTTCATTTTCGCTTGAATTCTCCACATACGGACTCAGATAGAAGCTCAGGATGTCCATGTTTAGGATCAGAGGGACATTCCCCACTTATCCTAAGGGTAGGATTCTTGGACTCATCTCATGTTCTCTTTGTGCTGGACACAGGTGCTAATAAAAATGATCTCCTCAAATCCAACCTTTCTGGAAATCCATGTTCTCACCCTAGTCAGATGCCCCCAGGTCTTTTGGACACAACAAAAGTGGAGAGATGCTTTACTTGTATTGTATTTATTCCTGATGGAAGCCAAGGAGGTCCCAATTTCTTCTATTAACTCAGCTACGTCTACTTTGGATTCATCTTTTGGCAAAGCACCCAGAACAAAACTTATAACAAATTCTTCTCAGCTCTCCAAGGTAGACCAGCCTGGGAAATCAAAATCATACATGCTAATACTGCTTTTATTATATGATTATAATAACAGAATCTTGCACGTCTGAATATGATTCATCCCTCCCTCCTTTTATCTTCATGAGAACTGGAAACCATCCTGTCTGACATGCTTTCTCAGATTACAGCTCTGATCGGGATTTAGATTCCTTTTATCTACTATTTTGATTTTGGCTCTTTCCTTGTTCCTCAAGGTTATTCCTTCTTCCCTTTACCTCTCCTCTTGCTACACCTCTGAGTCTTGAGAGAATTGGAGGTAGAAATTAATTCATTTGTGTGGAATTCCTTCGCTACTTTCCTTTTTCCTCAGGGATTAAAGAGGTTTTGAGATCAAATGAGCTTTTCCTTCTTCCGTGCGACTCTCAGTCACGGACGAGAGATTAACTTGCACACCTAATTTTGTTCCCGGGCCTCTCCTAAGAAGCAAACGGAGGCCAACACTGTCCTTCTTAAGCATGGTGAGATCTCAGAGCACCAATATACCCACCAACTCACACTCTTGCCCATCCTGTTAGGTCTCAATAAGCTGGGAAGTCTAGCTAAATCTTTTGAAATGTTCTGTGGTCCTTGCCAATGAGCGCCAGAGATCTTCCCATTCATTTTGTCAAATGAAATGCCTTCAGGTTCTTAGAACAGAGAGAAACTTGTTGAAAAAGATTCATGATGCCGGAATCCATAGGAGACAGTTTAATGAGGAGTGGGAGGGCTCAGTAACTCTGGACCTCCTGAGGAAACGTGGCTGTTGGAGAAGGCTGCAACTACATAGTCAAGAGTATCTTCCATAAAGGGATTTGGGAAGTCAGGCCTACCAAGAAGGCTAGCTTTGCCTATAATTGCTCAGGCCATCCCCTTTGGTATTTTATTTCTCAAAAAAAAAATATGTGTTGGGTTTTTTTCAAATTAGAGTAATTTTCAAATGCTTTTTTTAAAAAAAGAAATATAATTGCCTTTTTTAGGTTTGGAAATAAGACGTTGAGCCAATTTGGGAAGACAAGCAGAGTCCAAACTCTCTTAAAAATACATATTAATGAAAGCTTGTTTTTATTGCAGAAGAATAAAATAAAAAAAATAAAAATAGCGTGGGCATTGTATATTTATAGCCAAGTCAATTATAATTCCAAATTGGAAATTTGCAGCAGCTGCATTTGCTATTCTGATTTTATAGGCATTTAGTTGTGTGTGTGTGTTTTTCTAAAACTGTCCAATTAGCCCGTCAAATACAATTCCAACTCTTTAAGCATTAATTTATTAGAGCAATCACAAAGAGGCAAGAAAAAGATTTATGTTAATTGCAAAAATGTTGAGATTCGGAGGTCTTCCAGAAAGATTTCCAAATCTTCTTTCCTTGCAGAAGATTTACAGTGGGTTGTATCACTCTTCAAAACAAGCTTTTCCTCCAAAGTCACACTTTCGCACTAGGCACTATGCCCGAAGATTGCTTGGAGTCACTAAGATGTGGCATCCCAGCCAGGATGCTGGTTTATGGCTTAGTGTTCTTTCTTATTTACCTAACTCAGGGAATTGTACTTAAACCACGTCATCACTTAGTGCAGCCTGTGAATCCTTGGATCAATGACTCTGAGGCAAGAGTGACCTATGACTAGAATTCCCAGTCTCCAAGTTTCTAGCCCAGTGCCTTCTCCACTGCACAAAACACCTGCATTACTTGGATTGTGAGCCCATCAGTATTTCAACCCACAAAAGGGTTCAAAAAGGGAGTCGGGAATCTTGTTGCAAAGGCAGAATTAACATGTTGCGTAAAGTTAAAAGACTTTGAAAACTGTGCTTTGACTAAGTATGATATCCCCGGCATTTTGGAATAGACAATTTCATGTTTCTTTCTCTCCCCATCTATCAATCAAAGAGGGCTTTTGAGCATATTCTCTCTCTCTCTCTCTCTCTCTCTCTCTCTCTCTCTCTCTCTCTCTCTCTCTCTCTCTCTCTCTCTCTCTCCTCCCGTCAATCATCTTTCACAATTTAAAATGATGGGGGGTGGGGGTGGGGAAGAAGAGAGGAAAAAGCAAATGGGTGAAGAAAAACAGGAGGGAGTGGATGAAAGGTGGGCCAGTGAGGACCTCCGTCATCCTTACTAAAACGTGACAGTGGCGTTAAATAAGAGATCTGAAAGCCTTATTGCCATTAGTTAAAACAATCCACACAACTAGTAAATTGTTAAAGTCCTGAAGCTTATTTCTTCAGTGAGTGGGGAGTGATGAAGAGAATTCAAGTGAATTGTCTCTTGAATTGTTATTCTGTTATTCTGTTATTCTGTTATTCTATTATTCTATTCTATTCTATTCTATTCTATTCTATTCTATTCTATTCTATTCTATTCTATTCTATTCTATTCATTACTCTCTCCTATCCTATCCTATCCTATCCTATCCTATCCTATCCTATCCTATCCTATCCTATCCTATCCATTTTCAGAAATGTTTCACATCGCTCTGTAGCATTTAGCTATTAAAGGTGATTGCTCTTGACAGATCTTTCTTCTGCGGATCTGCTTAATCCTGGCATTTTGGCTGTATACCAGGCAATGTATTTTATGCTCACCCCCCATCCCAATCCTGGAGGTATCATTTCAAAAGCAATAGGAATGCTGTGATTCTTAGGGTTTTTGTGCATTAAAAGCTGTTAAATGCTAGGGGGGGTGGGGAGAGAGAATGAAAAGAAAGAAAGCCAGTTATTCCTAAAAGGAAAAAAAAGTCACTGTCTTAACAGGTGGCATGTTGTGTTTATGGCATGTTAATTGAGAAATGCTACTTATCACCATTCTCCCCATACAATTGATGTTGTGATGGTATGCAGTGTGCGATCACAATATGATGGAAATCGTAAGTTCTTCACTAGGATACGCAACATAAATTAGAAGTAGAATCCAATTTTAGTAGCAGAAAGGCATGCAGGCCCACGATCAAACTGTATTACATTGTTTGGCAACCATCACAGGGTCCTGTCACAACTGCAGAAGTATTTAATGTTACTATAGTGGGTTCTGGTCTTCTTAACATGTACAATCAAGGCTGAGGTTAGAATAGAATAGAATAGAATAGAATAGAATAGAATAGAATAGAATAGAATAGAATAGAATAGAATAGAGCTGGAAGGGACCTTGGAGGTCTTCTAGTCTAGCCCCCTGCTCAAGCAGGAGAACCTGTACCATCTCAGATAGGTGACTGACTAGTCTCTTCTTAAAAATCTCCAGTGATGGAGCACCCACGATTTCTGGAGGTAAAGCTGTTCCACTGGTTAATTGTCCTCACCGTTAGGAAGTTTCTTCTTAATTCCAGGTTGCTTCTCTCTTTCCAACCACTGTTTCTCGTCCTTCCCTCTGATGCTCTGGTGAACAACCTGGCCCCCTCTGCCTTGTGGCAGCCCCTCAGATACTGGAACACTGCTATCATGTCTCCCCTGTTTCTTCTTTTCTTTAGACTAGCCAAACCCAAGTCCTGTAGCTGTTCTTCGTATGTTTTGGTCTTCAGGCCTTTGATCATCCCAATTGCTCTTCTCTGAATTTTTTCTAAACTCTCAACATCTTTTTTGTGATATGTTGACCAAAATTGGCTGCAGTATTCCAGGTGTGGTCTTACTGGGGTTTTATAAAGCAGTACTAATACTTATTGTTGTGAGTTATCCTATTGGTTCTAGTTGAATTGCTATTGATAAGAAGATGTAGGCATGGATGAAAAGCACTTAGACTTATAAACTGCTTTATAGTGCTTTACAGCCCACTCTAAGTGGTTTATAGAGTCAGCCTATTGCCTCCTAATCATTGTTGTCACCTACTTTCCAAGTAGAAGTTTGCGAATCTAGGAAAAACTCCAAATTATGCATCACTAGTACAACCCCACCTAATAATGAAAGATCTCTGGATAGCTTCCAAATCCTCAGTCTTGCTAAGACTGAGTCTAAGTTTGTTGGACTACTGTGATATTCTCTATCTGGGGCTGTCCTTGAAGGCCACTCATAAGTTAAAGCTGGTCCAGTATGAAGCAGTTCAAGAAATTATGGGCACAATACTACTAGTCCATAAGTTCTGTTGATTACTAGTGGACTTCTGAATGAAAGCCAAGATGTGTTTGTGCCTAAAAAGCCCTTTGTCACTCAAGTCCTGGATATTTGTAGAACCATCTGTCTCCAGTTATCTGGCTTATAAGATCTTGATCCCATCAATTGTCACCTTTTAGGATCCACCTTTGTCCTTCTCAATGACAGTTCCTGCCTTATGGATCAGCCTTCGGCTGAAATTCAGTGGACCTGGCCCTGCTGAACCTAAGTCACTGTTTCTCAATCTTGAAAGCTTGAAGACGTGTGGACTTCAACTCCATGCCCACACATCATTGCTGGCTGGGGAATATTGGGAGTTGAAGTCCACATGTGTTCAGGCTCTTAAGGTTGAGAAATACTGCTCTAAAGACTAAAGTTTCCTCTTAGTGCTGCTTCAGGATAGTACATAAGCTTGTTTACAAACATAAAAATTGTGCATCTGTCTTTTCATGCAGTATGTTTTATCATTTTCCTTTCTATTAGATGTTTTTAACCCACTGAGATGCTCTGTTGAACAGGCAACCATCTAACATGACTAAATAAAGCTCTTCCTGAATGCACAAGAGAAATATTTTTTTTAAAAAAATCAAACTGACCTCCCAACACAAGGAAAACAATCCTGCTTTTTGAATGTGCACTCTCAAGAGATAAATAATCCACATTTCCATGGCAGAGCAGAGGGGCCATGTTCACTCTTGTTTACACACAGATTTTTCATCTTTTGTTCCTGTTTGAGCAATCTAGGCACTGAATGACTGATTTCCAGAGGCAGGAAAAAACAGGGGTGCTCTTTTTTTTCTTATTTCTCATTGCCTCTTTGTTCCTCAAGCTTTCAGGAGTAGTATGTCCATGCCCAGAAAAGATATCCCCAAACTATCATTTCAAGAACCAAACAGGTTAAAGTTTGTGGGCAGCACAGTTCTCCATTCCCTGTGTAATTTTTCATCCTGATACCCTTCAGATGCGCTTGCAGATAGAGTAACCTGGATATTTAATTTCTATACTCTGTCGCTCTAGGGGAAGATAAGGGTAGCTAATAATAACAACAGATAGAAAAAAACATTAATTAAAATAGACCTCAATGAAATTCATAACAAGAAAAAGTCTAGTAGAAAGATCAAGACTTTGCCTAAGGATGGTGAGAAATGAGGCCGCGGGAGGCTAGACTACAGCACCCCAAATTCTTGGCTGCCATGGTCATTCTGTCCAACATAAGCTGGGTTGGATGTCTCAAATTTGATTCCTTTTCTAAGCATTGATTCAGTTTAAAAATAGAAAACCAGGATGGTGCAAAGGTTATGCAACACTAAGCCTCCAAGGGCTCAGGAACTCACTGGTTAGAATCATACAATGGATTTAATTTAAACAATTGCATTGACACTATACTTCTTTGTTTTGTTTTTTTATAGGGCATCAATCCATGTTCTGTTTGGACCCAGAAAAGAGATTAATTTGGTAATTGAAGAAGTGTCTACACCAAAACTATAGGCATCTGTTACAAGTCATGACAACATTATATTTTTCATGGCATCATTACCTAATGTCTTTGCATGATATCATCATAGCATAGTTGATGTAATCTGCTTCTGTTTCTCTTCCAATAGACATCCACAATGAAGTCCCTAAATGGGCCTAGCCTTACATCTAAGATTCTAAGGATTGTAAGGTTGCAAGGATAAAAATAAAAGAACAGCAGAATTATGGATAATACCTTGTGCTTCCTGGTGGAAACGCAGGCCAAAATTATGAAATAACAGAAAGAATAATAATAATAGGACATTCCTGCAGAACTAGAGAATATTAATACAAGAGATAACGGAAAGAACATTTAGTTCAGGAAATGCCATGTTTACTAACCACAAGCTCTATCCACTCATCAACAGCATTAGAAATTAAGCACTGCCCACAATCACAAGGCTCCCCCAGGCGTTGTTAAGTTGTCTCATGGTTGGGGCATTCCTGGGAGGGATAAGCAAAGAACTTTGACAGTGTATGCCAAGAGTGTACATTCACAACAGGCTCACCCAAGATGTGGACCAGTTAAAGCCAACTGGAACTTCTACTGGGCAGCAGTGATATAGGAATATACTAGAGATGGATGATCATTTTAGTGAAAATGGCAAAGTCATGCATTCACACTGTGCAAGAGAACACAATGGGAAACCCGTGTATTGTAACCATGAAGCCCACATGGATAGAAATATTTTTTTTAAAAAAAGGAAGACCTAAAAGTTTGTAAGGGACAGATGATCAAGAAGATATATGCTCAGTAAGATTCAACATCAACATCACCAATCAATTAAGCAAGCAAGCAAGCAAACCCCAACCCTGGAGACGTACGTACTAGTCTCGGCTGTTTCATATTCACTATCTCTCAGCAACTCAAAAATGTCCACTTCCACTTTGGCTTTTCCTGCCCTCTCGGGGGCTCGATTGATCCTGTTCTTGGCCAGCGTGATGGACAGTCGCTCCCCTCTGCTGCATTCCATGGGGTCATCCAAAATGGCGGCTGCAAAACCAGACAGAACATTTAGCCGGTCAAGGAATGGTGCTCATCCAGATTCAAAACTGAGGCACACAGTGTCAAATCATATAACTGCAGACTCCAGTAAAGGAAAGTTAGTCATTTTCATTGCACAATCTAAAAGACCATTTTAGAGACAGGCGGCACCAAAGAGTTATGTTCTACATTCTCATTTCTGTGTTGTAGCAAACCAAGAAGAAATACGGCATATTTTTGCTGGGTTTTAGAATGTTTGTCAGAATGAAATTTAACATTAATCTCTCTATTCAGCAGTGAGTTAGAAACTTCTGCAGTATCATTACCCAAGCCTTGTGAATAAAATATGTGGTTCTTGCTTGTCTATTCAAGTTTAGCCAGAGAAGATGGTCAGAAAAGGTACATGAATCATCGGTACATGAATTATTCTTTTTATATTTCATGTTTACTCAGGACCTTTTCTCCTCCCCTTTCATTCTAGCCATGATGAAGGTTGATCCGCCCTTCCTTCCCGAAGACATAGGGCAAACAAAAGCATTAGTAGTAGCCACTGGTGTGCAACGGGAAATAATTTTGCACCAGCCAGTGACTGCCATTTCTGCGTTTGATTTTTGTTTTGGGGTGGATGGGCGTTCTTTTAAAAAGATAGTGTTTGTCTGAGATCGTACACTGCTGCTGAAATTTGATGGCACATCACAAACTTCATGAACCATCTAGGTTCAAGACAAATTTCTTTCCTGACCCTGCCTTAAAATGCAGTGAACTGAGATTGGTACCATCTGCTTACAAAGCAGGTACTTCAAGCTCCAGAGAGCAAGCCTTCTTCTGCAGTCTAAGATAAAAACTCATGTTTTTCTGTAAGTCTCTAGGAATTCCTCCAAAAGCAACTGTATGGCTAGCTTTTCCAAATGTCACATTGCATATCTCTGAAGAATATGGGACCGATTCACACAATCACAATGCTAACCATCCTCTCTCTCTCTCTCCAGGTTGTTTCTTCTCTATCTATTAGCAGGAGACAGAATCTGAAGGACAGGTTCCCTTGAACTTACTCATCCAGCCAGCCAGCCATGTATCCATTAATTCCTTTTTTTCTCACACACTGGTTGTTCCCACTATAAAAAATAAGGTTGGCTAGTTTGAGATTCAGCACGTTGTGGGAATACGAGTTTTTGAACATCGTATACTTTATAGACACAGACATTATACAGGTAGTTCTCGACATCTAACCATTCATTTAGTGACCATCTGAAATTACAGTGGCACTGATAAAAATGACTGCAGTGACTCACTTAACAACCATGGTGAAAAAGGTCATAAAATCAGGCATGATCCACTCAACCGCCACCTTGCTTAGCAATGGAAATTCTGGTTCCAACTGTACTCTTGAGTTGGGAAACGACCTATATTTAACACGTCTGAGTTTATGGTTTATCATTATGAGGAAACACCTGCTCAGAAGAGCAGGGGGAAAATGAATTCCAATCTCTTCTTTCAAACACCTTTTTCTACTTCACTGAGGATATCAAATCTTGGCTGCAAAAGTCGGGACAGTGATGCAATGTCACAATTTTGCAAGCCAAATCGGATCACCTTCTACACCACAGTATTCAATGAAAAAAACATATAATGTGTTACTTGACTTGATACGAGTAATGGTGGAGTAAAACCAAGGGTCCACACCTTGGCAACTTGCTGGCAAATTAAACAATGTGCACAAACCCATGAGCCAAGCTATGGAGATTTACAGTGGACCGCAACACATAATGTCAGCACTGAGGCTTAAAAGCTCCGTTTCATGGCTAATTGACTTTCCAAACTTTTTAAAAACAGAACAGTAATGAACAATTGGAGAAGTCATCTCGGGCTCTTCCAGATATTTGCTGAAGACCCAATTATAGGATGGAATGGAGAAAGGTTTGTTCCCTCAGTGACAGGTAGGACACTTAAGTGGAGTATATGAAGTATGAAGAGATGGAATCCATATTGAAAGAATGAGTGGTGGTCTCAAGTACCTTATGACTGAGCCTTCCCGAAGTTGTGGGTTCAGTTTGGTTAGATTAGGAAGAACTCACTCAGGATTTATTGATCTATCTAGTTGGTCCCGAATCTTTCCCATATATTCCCTTTTCCTCTTTTTGTCAATTCCTATAGTGTTAGATCTTTGAGAACATCATCAGTCTACATTCTTGGTGCTGATTTCCAGGCAATAACCCCTTTATTTGAAAACACCGATGCCAAATCATGCTCGCGTGTGCTCAGTTTGATAGTGCAATCAAGTTTGATTAGTTTTTCTTCAAGTTAAAATTGCAACCTCATGTTTTAAAGCTTCATCCCATTTAGCTCCAACTCTTACAAAATGACCTCTCTTGAATTACTTGCAGAGTCTTATTTCTAGATGTGTAAGGTCCTTCAAATGCTTCTTACAAAGCCTTCTCTTTTATTATTCTCTGTGGAGTTTTATGAAAGCTAGCGGTTTGAATTGCTTATATTATTATAGCGTTATTAGGAAATCTTACCTTGCTTATTATGTCATTGTAATATGGATTTATATTGTGTACTAGACAGCCTGTGATCAGTTGAGTCATCATTTCAAAGATATTTCCTTGCCTACACAGAGAAATAGAATGATGACAGGGGGACAAAAAACACAGGGGGAGTGACTTCCGACTTCCTGCTGGCTTCTCCATTGACTTTCCTGGTAGAAAGCTGGCAGGGAGCGCTGGAAATAATGATCACATGATTTTGGCTGACTGCCACAGTGTGGTGGCAGGGCAGCACTGCAGTGGCCATAATTCTGTCAAATGTCAATCTCACGAGAGTCATAGGTCCCGGTTTTTGGATGCATTCTTTAAGTTAGCTCATTTGAGGTATATAGTTCAAAAATTATTGCCCTACAATGCACAATTTCACCCAATTGAAGGTTACAAACAATTAAACAGGCACAAGAGTTTAGTGATAATGTAGACTTTTTTTAAAAAAATTAATCTGTACCAAAAAGCCACAACGAAGATAACAGCCAGACCAGAGAAATTTGAGTTCAAGGCACACATATAATTTGAAAAAGCATCTCAGGCTTGACCCTCCCCCGTTCTTACAAAGATAAAGGGAGGGAGAGGGAGGCACATTCAGAACTGCAAGATTCTGCTACTGTAAACGTAAAATAAAAATAGTTATTAGCATTCATAACTCTGGTTTCCTAGTCTGGTCTGTCTCTAAAAGCTGACACTCACTGAGATAGGAAACTCATCCAATTATGGATGTTTCCATGAATCTTATTTAGACTGCAGTTTAGGGCCATGTCTGCACTTAATTGGTTCAGACAGGTTTTAAAGATATTCCTAGCATTCCAAAGAGCTGGATAAGCCAGTGTGTGCCACGGACAAGACTACCAATATAACCTCCCAACATCCACCCAGCACTTCCATTATCACCATACACCCTATGGCAGATCCCAGGATGCATTGAGGCACCTAGAATTTCCAATCACTAGAGAGCTTCATCTTGACTTGGACCAATTCTTTGCATTTCTATCTACAAAGGAGCACAGTGGCTCACCTGGTTAGAACGCTGGGGTGGAGGTAGCCAGCCAGCCTTCAAGAGCTGCCCTGGGGCGGGGTTGAGCTCCCATCCTTTGCTCCAGCTCCTGCCAGGGATATGTGAGGAACTCCCAACTGGGCATCCCGCCCCCCCCCCCGAACGGTGATGTCACCAGCTAATCCTTTCAACCTGGAAGTACCTCAGTGCTTCTGACATGAGTGGAATGCAATTTCTATCCTGATTTAAGGATGGGAAAAAGTCTGAATGGCTGCCACAAGCTTGTCAGGCATTTAGCAAGCTGACATTCAAAGAGAGAGGGATAGAGTCTAAACGCCTAAGATGGAAAGGTTTCCAATCAATGCTTTCCCCCCTCTGACTTTAAAGGTCTTTCTGAACATTGTTTTTTTTTTTTTTTTTGGCCTGGCTGCAATTTGGACCTGGGAGGACCAAAGCAAAGAGAGGACATTGACAATGTCCTTTTGCTAGTAAATCAATTATTTGATTAAACCCTGGGCAAGAAAAGCTTGTGGTTTCAATTGGCAAGAGACTAACCCCTGAATAACATTATATTTAGAGACTGGCTTGTAAATCAGGGAAGGAGATGGAAGAGATGTGAAGAGGTAGAATGAATGAGAGCCCTTTAGAGGAGAGAAAGCCTGAAGAATTTCACCAGGAAAATAGCATGGGTGGCAGGCCCACAGCTGAAGCTTATCCTGGATCAAAACCTGCAGCTCTTTTCTCTCCCAAGCAACAGCAGAAGATGGGGTGTTGAACACACAACCATTTCTAGCACACCTCATTTGTTACTCAGCTTTAAAAGAGGAGACAGCAAAAAGGCAAAGGCCAAATAGGATCCTGCTACTCTTTGTAACTGTAAATCAGTGGTGTTTCCTGATCACAGAGATGAATTAAAGGAAAGCCAAGTTGCCTGCTGGTTCCTTCTTGTTAAAGACGCAGGACTTCCATTTATAACAGTACAGTTTCCTTCAACATGACTTCAGGGGAGTAATTCATCTCCATAGGCATTTGCTTTGGAGAAGTTCAAAGCTTCTTCTGCTCTTCCTCCCAGTACTATACAGAAGAAGTTCATGAAGTAAGCTTAGTCAAGGCCACCCAGTTTACATGAGATTCCAACAGAGGACACGCTTCGGTCAGCTAAGATATACTATCAACACAGCCCAGAATGATTCATAATGATATGGTATCGGATGTCCAAAGGTTCTTGGGCGAATAACTCAGCAAGCAAGGTCCTTTGAACTGAGGATAAAGTAGTTGAGAAACCTCTTCTAGAACAGGTGAAGGATCCATAACATATGACAAGATTCTTTTAGATCTTCCCTGGGAAGGCAGGGGTGAGAGAAACACAGGTCACAAGTTCCTTGCCTATGGAGATTCTCAATCATCCACTTCATGGTTGTCCCAAAAGTGCTTTTTTTCAAAATGCAACTGGATTGTCTTGGGGTTTTTTTTCTGTTTGAAAACATTTTGCTTCTCATCTAAGAAGCTTCTTCACTTCTAAGTAACTGGTGGGGAATGAAAGGATTCCTGTTTACAACACAGTCCTTTCAACGGTTCCCAAAAGATCCCACACCCATTTGCACTCTGATTCAGGTGACTTTGAGGACACAGATAAACACCCAAGTGGCCTCAAGGACTCTCAGAGAACTAACAACCAGATGACTGCAAAGAATACAATTTTTTTCCGTTCCCCATCAGCCGGTTAGAACTGAAGAAGCTTCTTGGATGAGAAGCGAAAATTTTCAAACGCAAAAACCCCAAGAAAGTCCTGTTGCCTTTGGGGGAAAAAAGCACCAGTGGGTTACAAATTCCTTGTTTCTTATTCCATAGGCACAAAACGAACATCTAAAGGAGTGAGGTTTGCATCAAAATGCTGCATCTACCTTCTCACTGGGGTTGACCTCTGAACCCCACCCTCCAACAGATACTACTGGTCCCCCTCCCCAAAATGCAAGCTGATTCTTCCAGGCCATAGCAGAGGTAGTAAGTTTTTCTCCTATATTAATCCAACCTATGAATCAGCATGGCTAATGAGATTGAACTGTGCTGTATTTATCCTTATCCCCAGCAGACTAAAAGGGTAATGGAATGTTTTGAAAAGCTGTTTTTTTCATATTTTACATCTGGGGAATACTTTGTGAAAGCTAGCATAATAGCAGCCAGCATAGTTAGAAAGTAACTAAAGTATGAAAATTCACTCCCCCACCCTGAGTTTTGTTAGGAAAATGCAAGGATTTTTTTTCAGTCTTGAAACCATTCAGGTTTTAATAAAAAAAATATTTGTAACTTGGGGGTGGACTGTGGAGTCCTTGGTGCCCTCTGAGTTTGGTTGTTTTCTTGCAGACGTTTCATTACCCAAACTAGGTAATATCATCAGTGCTAATCTTGAGTAGCACTGATGATATTACCTAGTTTGGGTAATGAAACTACTGCAAGAAAACAACCAAACTCAGAGGGCACCAAGGACCCCATAGTCTTCCTCCTCCTCCTCCTCCTCCTCCCTTGTAGCACTGATGATGTTACTTAGTTACCTACCTATCCAATTCAGATTTATTTGAATGCCTTTAAAATTCATTAGCCACAAAATGGCTTCACAGTCCTGTTCATCCTAGTTATTTAAACAACAGCAACAACAAAAACCCACTTTCTTAATTTTCTGACCTTCTTAATTATTACATCGAATTGTTAGATTGAAATTCTCTCCATCCTGGCTGTGCACCTATGCAGGGATGATACATTGATGTCAGTTATTCAGGGTGACTGCTTTGGTAAGGCTGTTCAAATGCCGGGAATCTAATCATCCCCTCCCTTTTCTATCCTAAAATTGAATGCGGAGCTTCCTCTTTGCATCCTGATAATTAAGGTCCAGGCTGATCAGAGAAAAAATTGAGACTCTCTCTGTGATTGCCTGCAAATTAAGAAGCACCGTCTTTAGCCATCTTGCTAATTCCACCGAAAATCAGACTAGCTTTCCAAGCTGCCTCTTTAGGATTTTCACTGGCAGAGCCCTTATTATTATTTATATCAGCTGTTTTTGCCTCTGTTAAGTTAGGTCTTTTGTTGAAGCTTATATTGGCCTATAAGCTTTATTGGGCTTGTGCTATCTCTGGGTCTGTTTTACTCTATGCAAGGATAAATCATACCTATTCTTAAATGCATAAAAGCTAGATTAGAGTATACTTATCCACTTAGAATGGAAAGGCTGGCACATACATTATGGCCATCAAAAATGGATTATCCTGTCAAGCTTTCAGGCAACACGCTGCCATCTCCTCCATAGTGATTGTATCCCACAGAACTTCACCCAGCCAGCTTTTGTGCCTAAGGCGGGACTAAAACTCACTGTCTCCCAGTTTCTAGCACGGCACCTTAACCACTTGAGCAAACTGGCTCTTGATTGTCAGTTGCGGTTCTCTTCCCAATTCTAGATGACTCCACTGGATGAAATCTGTTCAACCTTGAATGTATAAAATGCATTTAATGCGTATGGCTTTCTCTCTCCAACAGAGATGCATTTCTATTTTACTTGGGCTGAGTTAAGTAAGTTTTTTTTTTTTAGCATTTGCTTATTTTTGTTCATTTCCCCTCTGCTGGAAAAAGCCTCAGCCCTTCAGGCTGTCAATTCAGTAAACGGTGAGAAATTTGCAAAGTCCCTCATTATGAGGCTGTCAAGTGGAACTCCAGTGGAGGAGCAGAAGGTTTTTTCTGTTTCAGTAATGCAATTGAGCCTGCTGCCTGTTGATTTAAAAATACAAATCCTCCCAAGAAATGGTCAACGCGATAGGAGAGGTTGCACTGGAGACAATTTTTTAGAAGAACAGAATAACAGAGCTGGAAGGGACCTTGGAGATCTTCTAATCCAACCTCCTGCTCAAGCAGGAAACCCTACACCAGTGGTGGCGAACCTATGGCATGGGTGCCAGAGGCGGCACTCAGAGCCCTCTCTGTTGACACGCGCATCGTCGCCCCAGTCCTAGGCCTTCAACTGGGTTTTATAAAACCTTTTTGCTTTAGGCCTCCACCGCCATGCACAAAAAAAAAAAAAAAAGTTCAATCAGTCAATTTCAACTTCTCGCGGGGAAAAAAAAGTTCTTCCAAAGTTGGAATTGATTGATTGAACTTTTTAGTCCCACCCAGTCTGCCGTTACCACCGCAGTCATGCCCACCCATTTGGCCACACCCACCCAATTGGCCACACCCAGTCAGTGGGCCACACCCACCTGGCACTCGATGATGCATAAGTGGGTTTTGGGTTGCAGTTTGGGCACTCAGTCTCTAAAAGGTTCGCCATCACTGCCCTACACCATTTCAGACAAATGCATGTCCAATCTCTTCTTAAAAACCTCCAGTGATGGAGCACCCACAACTTCTGGAGGCAAGTCTTTCCACTGATTGCTTGTTCTCACTGACAGGAAATCTCAGGAGTTCCAGTTCTAGGTTGCTTCTCTTCCTTGATTAGTTTCCATCCATTGCTTCTTGTCCTGCCTTCAGGTGTTTTGGAGAATAGGTTGACCCCCTCTTCTTTGTGGCAGCCCCTGGGATATTGGAACACTGCTATCATGTCACCTCTACTCCTTTTTTTCATTAGACATACCCAATTCCTGCAACCTTTCTTTGTATGTTTTAACCTCCGGTCCCCTAATCATCTTTGTTGCTCTTCTCTGCTCTCTTTCTAGAGTCTCAGCATCTTTTTTATATCATGGTGACCAAAACAAAACGGTTATGAACATTTTAGCTTCTTTCCTGCCCAAACAGACTCAATAATGTTGGTCTGAGTGTTTTGGTCTATCCTTATTGGTTTTTTTAGGACAGGACCTGACAAAAGCATTTAAACGGATCGGGGTTCTCTGTCCCCTCTCTTAAAAAATAAAAATCTGAAGAGAGAATGAAATTAGGTGAGACAGATGGGATGGGAGTGCAAAGAGAAAAGGATAAACAGTTCGGAGCTTTGCAATTCTGTTCTCTGTAAATAATAGAATTCATTTCCTTCTCTTAATCACTGTTTTGTGTGCTACACATATATATACACACACGCACACACACACACACATTTCAAATTGCCTCGGAAGGAAGACAATGGGGACCTGCTTCCTATTGATGCCCAGAAATACAGTGGGGAGAAAAAAAAACACTGGTGCATTATAGAGAGGGCTTGTTGCTACTCAAAATGTCATTTGCCTGCCAAAAGCTAATCTTTTGGTCCAGATAAAAATGGTCCATCTTCTCTTCCCAAAGAATAATGTTGTTAGGTTCTTACGTAGTCTGCTTTTCTGGGCTTTTTGTGTTCTCAGCTGTTGTGGCCTGGATTTTAAAGATGTGTCTCTTTTTCTCCCAGCAACCTAGAAGCCCCTGCCATGGCCATATGACTTTCAAGGGCCCCTTCATCTTGAAGTGGACAATTAAACTTTGCACGGACAGGAAGGTAGTTCTGGAAGCCAGTCCAAAGAAGAGCGGCCACAGGACCCGTGAGTTGTAGCTGGCCTGAGCTGATTGACTGAATAAATCAAGCAAGCAATTAAAAAAACTGGACTTTGATGTTGCAAAGAAAGAGAAGGCCACTTCAGCTGTCATGATGATGCCTGGAGGATCTCTTTACATCATATCCCCCAAATTATTTTCCAACTGAATTCATTTGTTTGTCACTCAAAATGACAAATCTCTCATAAGGTAGCAGTTAATGCCTTTATAATAAAATCCCTGTGGCCGGCTGGCTTTGTTGGAGATGAGGATAGTAGGAAGTTTGATCTTTTCAATCAAAGACAAGAGTTAAAAAGAAATGGCAGAAGACAGAATACCTCCCAACCTCCCCTTAGCAACAGCAAGGATATTGCAAAGAGTCAACAAATGGCATTTATACACAGCTTGTTACCCACAAATGATATTTAAAAACTACAAGAGACAGCAGCGGGGTCAGAGTGATCAATGAGCAGACAAAGAAATGTGAGACTGAGTTGACTAGTAGTAGTGAGGTCACCATGACTTGTACTTTCAGATTCAGCAATACGAGCTCTGGATGCTTATAATATCCATGATTAAGATGATTACTTTTGCAAGCCAATTTTAATCTGGGTTGAAGAATTGCATTTCTATTCTTAGTGGCTGATTCTGAAGCTATGTCAGATAGAAGAGCAGAAAGGACTGTGTTCTCCATCTGTTTCTCCTGAGTCTGATGGAAACTTCATCAAGTAACGTTCTTGATCTGTTCTTTTGGAAGAATAAAATAGCCCAGACTTTTTTATATATATAATTCTGAACCAATCTGATTTCAAGAAGGATGAATTTGGCAGCTGCTAATAATCAAAAAGATGCCGTGGAAGATTGAAAGATGGTAGAGCAGCAAGACATGACTTTTCCATGACTTTTCCTCATAAACCTTTGTTGGAGACCCATCAGTGGTCTTCAGCTAGAGCAATGTTCCACCATTGTATCTAAAATGAATTATTAAGAGGGAAAATAACCATTTGAAGATTGCTTCTTCATCCTTGTTGTACGGAAAATATTAAAGCTCAGCACAAATGACCTTACCAAATTGTCTGCTAAATTTGTGGTGATAAGAATAGGAATATTAGAACGTTGGCACATTTTCCCAAGGACAGGATGAATTCATCAACTATTTCTGAGGTGGAGAACATCCTCTTAAAGGGGAAACAACAACACCGCTACTGAAAAAAAAAAAGATTGTAAGTGAAAAAAGTTCCATGACGAAATCTTTCCGATTCAATGGAAGTGAAGGAAACCAAAGCAAGTCTAGAAACTGTTAGAGTTGGGATTAGAAAAGGAAAGGAAGGACATCCATACATCTCTCATTGCTCAATAAATGCAAGAATATTATATGCTACTCTGAGAATCTCACTCAGTAGTCAATCTCACTAGAAAACAATAACAATTGTAAAATGGCCATCCCATTGACTACAAATGGCATGCATACCACTTGATTTGCAATTGAATGCGTTCCATTACAGAAATAATGTGGTTAGAGGTAAGAATGAAATGGATATGGTATCTATTGATTTAGGTTCCTTATTATGCATTCACACGTACAAGCTATTCATTGTTCATTAAGTGACTCATCCCTTCTTTCCTGGAGCAAAACTCTTGTTTCAGCACATTCTGATATAAAAGTTTAATGTCAGTCATCAGCTAGATTTGTAAATAGATTTCTGCATTACAAGCATAAAATCTTACATCCAAAGCGATGTTCCCCTTCTGCTGATTGGGCAATTTCAAGATATAGGGACCCCCAAAATAAATTAAATAAGCAATGTAAAAAATAAAAAAAAGAATTGCACAACCCATGATCAGGCTTAACAGAGACCCATCAGCCATATGCAATGGTCCACCAGGATTTCAGTAAACTGACTTGTATCTTGTTTGCTTTAGGTGTTCAAAAGCGAGGCCTGTGAAGTCTTTCTAACATCCGGAGGGCTTTGATCCATGACTAGTAATGTGCATCTGTTGCAACAAGTCCACAAGCTTTGAAAGCTTCCCCTTTCTTTTATCTTTGTCAGGCTAGCCTTGAAATTGTGCGAGTTCTGTCTTGTCACAAGGCTTCCTCTGATCAAAAGCAGCAAAAAATTATGGATGTTCCAGGGCCTGACAAGATATAATGTCAACAGATCTGAGTGTTTAGACTCCAATCTGTCACAGGAACACCTGGAAAAGGGTTGGCTCCATTCAAGGAGGAGAAGTGAGTGGGTGAGGCCTCCGTAAGCCTTTCTTCATCCTCGGAGGGCCTCCCAACTCCCTTCTAAACAAGGTCTTTTGTCTTCACTTGGGTTCCAGATCAGCCTGGTTGATGATTACAAAGAAAAGCCAGATTGTCAATCAATCAGTCAATCAATCAGAATAGAGCTAGAAGGGACCTTGGAGGTCTTCTAGTCCAACCCCCTGCTCAAGCAGGAGACCCTATACCATTTCAGACAGGTGGCTGTCCAATCTTTTATTAAAAACCTCCAGTGATGAAGCACCTACAACTTCTGAAGGCAACTTCTGTTCCACATTTCTCCTTAGTTCTAGATTGCTTTTCTCCTTGATGAGTTTCCATCCATTGCTTCTTGTCCTGCCTTCCGGCACTTTGAAAAATACATTGAACCCCTCTTCTTTGTGGCAATCCCTCAAATACTGGAATACTGCTATAATGGCCCCAAGTCCTTCCTTTCTCTAGACTAACCATACCCATACGTTCTTCATTTGTCTTAGTCTCCTTTAATCATCTTAGTTGCTCTTCTCTGCACTTTTTCCAAAGTCTTAACATCTTTTTTGTAATGTGGTGACCAAAACTGGATGCAGTATTCCAGATGTGGTCTTACTAATGTTTTATAAAATGGTACTAATACTTGATGTGATTTTGATTCTATGTCTCTGTTTATACAACTAAGGATTGTATTAGCTTTTTTGGCTGCTGCCGTACACGGCTGGCTCATGGTCAAGTGATTGTCCACTAGCACTCCAAGGCCCTTCTCACAGTTACTGTTTCTTGAGCCAGGTTTTGCCTAATCTGTGCAGACACTTTGTCCAAGTATCTCTTCTCCACTCACCTATTTTGCTCATCAAAACCAGGCTACCATTTTCCCACCTAGCTCTGGCAGATTCTGCTTTAAATGCACAGATCTCCTACGCTCCCATTAAGAGAGAAATAACCTTAGAAGAGAAGTCATTTAGCATGTGACTCACTGGAAGATTTTTTTAGTACTGATGAAGTGGGGGAGAAAAAGTAATAAAAACATCCAGCCAACCAAAGCTAAGGAAGTAAGAAATAGGTAGAAATGTGGCGTTTGGAGAGGCTGGGTGACAGATTATCTGTCGTGATTTCAGGAGTAGCAATGAAGGAGGGAGAGAGTTGCATTCTGAGATTTGACGGACAGGGAGAAGCATGTTGAAATGGCCACGAGCAGGACAATCAAGGAGCATTTATTTGCAGAAGCATCTGTGCCCAAGACACATGGAATTTAGACAGTCCCATCTATTCAAACTAAGTAAGTGCCTGGGTGGAATGGGAAAAGATGGCCACGTTTTAAGTGGAGGGCTTCCAAATTTGAGAGAGCAAAAAATGAGCATAATTTGAAAAGTAGAGAGAAAGAGACCAACCCATGACGCCGCCTCCTCCTCCTCCTCCTCCTCCTCCTCCTCCAACCCCACTCCCTCGTAGCACTGATGATGTTACCTAGTTTGGTAATGAAACGTCTGCAAGAAAACAGCCAAGCTCAGAGAGCATTAAGGACTCCTCCTCCTCCCCCCAAACCCCACTCCCCCATAGCACTAATGATGTTACCTGGTTTGGTAATGAAACGTCTGCAAGAAAACCACCAAACACAGAGAGCACCAAGGACCCCGCAGTTAATGTTAATGTTGGTCAGTTTGGGGTAGTTTTATGCATTAACCTGAATCTAGTTGCTTGTCTTGTTTATTATTCAAAGCATTGTGGGACACCCCCCTCCCCATTTAAATCAGTAACCAGGTGACCATACCTTGTGTGAACTCAGCTGTTGTAATGTTGATGATTCTATAATTGCAAGCAAATAACTCCCTTGGCTTTCAGTTTTACTGATGTCTATCATTTCTTGTTTAAGGTAGCCAAGATCAGCTTTTTCAATGTCTTTTTTAAAAAAATAACATCTCCCTCTCTTCCTCCTTTCCGTTTCTCTTCTGCCGTCTTCCCTAAGTAAACAACCCCAGTCTTGCTTCTTAAGAATGATTTCACTTCAATCTTAATCATTTAATTAAATCACATAATTACATGCCTGCTTTTTCCTATGCCCTTGAATGTTAGAGCATCCTATGACACCGCCTCTCCCCCCCCCCCCAATCGTCCTGAAATGGAGAACTTCATAACAAAAGTACTTTGAATGTTGTCGGGGTTTGTTTTTGTTTTTTTTGCAGTAAACTGCTAGCAGATAAAAGAAAAACATCAAGCCATTTGTATCAACTAGCGTGATATGCAAGCTCAGAGATGGAGCTATCATTGCTAAAAGATGGAACATATTCTTTTGGGGGGCTGCTTTCGTCTTTATTGAGGATATATACCGTAATTGACTTGCTGGGTATTGCGCATCATGCTTCAAAAGTGGGCAAAGCAATTTGCCCCTGATTATTTATTATTGGTTATTATTTTCAGGGAGATTTGGAGGGTAATAGAAAAATCACCCATGCCAAATAAGCAGAAGTCTTCCCCCCAACTTCTTCTAACCCAGCCCATGGGTTTTTCCTTTCCTCCCCTTTCCTTTTCTTTCCTCCCCTTTCCTTTCCTTTCCTTTCCTTTCCTTTCCTTTTCTTTCCTTTCCTTTCCTTCCTCTTTTCTTCCTTTCCTTTCCTTTCATCCCCTTTCCTTTCCTTTTCCATTTTTCCTCTTCTCTCCCTCTCTCTTCTCTTTTTCCTCTCCATCTCCCTTTCCCTTACCTTTCCTTCTATTGTTCCTCACCTATTCTCTCCCTCTCCTCTCCTCTCCTCTTTCCCCTTTCCCTTCCCAAATGAAAGAGAAAAAAGGAAGAGGGAGAGGACCAGAACAAGCAAAGCAAAGGACTCTTTTTCTCCTTGCATTTTTTGATTCTGGTGCAAGTTTAAGGCCATGCACACGCACACACACACACACACAAAGTTGAAGACTGTTATTGCGGGGCCCAAGAGGGAGAGGAACCCTTCTATTTTCTCTGTGCAGATCTAGATGTAACTTTTTTCTTTTTTCAGAATCAGCTAGTAGATTATTGTATGCATGCAAAATGCAGCTGCTTGATGGGGAGATGGGTGGCATATTAATTATTTAGTTAATTAATTAATTAATGGCTTTGCTGGAGCCTGAGATGGCTGGATTTTCAGGACAGCAATGCCAAGTTTATCAAATGTTAAAAGGAAGCAGAATCTAGAATGAGTCAGAAAGCATTAACAGGTGCCAGATAGAAGATGTTTAACAGCTAATTGATTTCATTTTATTTGTCAAAGGCACAAACCTGTACATTTTTTTCTTTCTCCAACATATAATAAACAGTAGAGAATAATAATAATAATGCAGTGATTATACAGTCAGAAAGGAAATTAACCAGAATGGCTGAAGTGAACTAAAGCTGAATGAATGAAAAGAAGAGGGGAAAAAAGATCTATAGAATATTAATAAAGATCTAACCGAGTCTTCAATTTATTATCACATCTAATTCATATAAAAATACCTTGCTCCAATTTCTCATTTTTACAGTATAATGACATTTCAAAAATCAATGGGAACACATTTCTTGAATTAACTATTTAACTTCTCTTTTATCTTTCCTGGACCCCAGGCTCAATAGAAACTGATTTTTTTTCATCAAACATCAAATTCCATACAGTAATTTGGGAGTGTCATTTAATATCAAATGTACATCTTTGGCTGCTCTATTTTTTTCTCCCAAATTATATCAACACATGCAATGACTTTAAATCATAAAACCAAATCATAGGAGTCAGGCACATCTCAAATTATTTAGCACGCAAACCCTAGAAATATGATAGACAAACTTTGAAAAATATTTTAAAGGCTCTTAAGATTTATTAAATCTTCACCCCAAACATCTAATGCATGAAGTCCTAGACTGATTGATTGATTTGTGAACATTTGCATTTTGCTGCAGTAACAGAGGGATAGAATCAAGATCACATGAAATGTTAATACCACTTTACAATGCCTTGGTAAGGCCACACTTGAAATATGGCATCCAGTTTTGGTCGCCACAGTATAAAAAAGATGTTGAGACTTTAGAAAGAGCACAGAGAAGAGCAACAAAGATATCAGGGGACTGGAGGCTAAAACATATAAGGAACGGTTGCTGGAATTGGGTATGTCTAGTTTAATGAAGAGAAGGATGAGGGGGAACATGATAGCAGTCTTCCAGTATCTCAGGGGCTGCCACAAAGAAGAGGGAGTCAAGCTATTCTCCAAAGCACCTGAAGGCAGGACAAGAAGCAACGGATGGAAACTAACCAAGGAGAGAAGCAACCTAGAACTAAGGAGAAATTTCCTGACAGTTAGAACAATTAACCAATGGAACAATCTGCCTCCAGAAGTTGTGAAGCTCCAACACTGGAGGTTTTTAAGAAGAGAATGGACAACCATTTGTCTGAAATGGTATAGGGCTTCCTGCTTGAGCAAGGGGTTGGACTAGAAGACCTCCAAGGTCCCTTCCAACTCTGTTATTCTGTTATTCTGTTATACTTGCTTGACTCTGTCCCTTCTGCCTCTTCTTCTCCTTCAGATAATAAGAGCAGCAGAATTCAGAGTCTCAGAAAACAAGTTGAAGGGGAAGTGTGCCAATTAAATGTGGTCGAGTAAAGAGCAGAGAGGCAGATGTAACCTGGTTACAGTCAAGAAAGAATGGAAACTCTGATGGTCAGAATAGAACAGAGTCCAGGACATCCTTCCAGGACATCCTTGCTTCATATAGCAGAGATGGAGGGGAGATTCTTGGCAGTGAATTACAGCCCCTGGCATTTATTGTGAGGATCCTTAAGAGAGGATATTGAATTAGTTACAATTATCCATTGGGGAGCGAGATTGGGACTGTAGTGATAAGCTTAATTAAACAATATCCATAAGGTCAGTGTGTCCACTTTGGCACTGATTAGCAGAATAAACAGACAACCTGGACCATTAAATCTCTCCCTACACTTGATAAGGACCCTCCTCTAGAAGAGAATTTATCTGTAGCTCAGGGTTGAACTGTGAAGTCCTTGGTGCTTTTTGGGTTTCATGTCTGCCTGAACATGTTTCAGCACCAAACTAACAAAATAAAAGAGTTGGAAGGGACCTTGGAGGTCTTCTAGTCCAACCTCCTGGTCAGAAAGGAAATCCTATGCCATTTCAGACAAATAATTTCTTCTTAAAAACTTCCAGTGTTGGAGCATTCACAACTTCTGGAGGCAGGTTGTTCCACTGATTAATTAATCTGTCAGGAAATTTCTCCTTAGTTCCAGGTTGCTTCTCTAAACTAGGTTACGTCTTCAGTGCAAAGGAGTGCAGAGTTTATTGTTCCATGCTTACTAGCACTGATGATGTTATCTAATTGGGCAATGAAATGCCTGCAAGCAAACAACCAAGTTCAGAAAACACCAAGGATTCAAAAAGACCTTCCTTCCTTCCACCCACCCACCGCCCCAAAATTCAATGGATCAAATAATTAATTAACAGCATGAAGTTGAGAACTAGAAGAGCTGAGGAGTTGGTTATGTTCATAACGATGCATCTATTACCTTTGGTCTCTACTTGGCCGGGTGTTACCCAATAAGCATCCAAGGTTGAGAATGCACTTTGGCATGGACACCCTTCGAATGGTGCAGAAAACATTGCAGACTGCAGGAACCATCTGCGTTTCAGTTTGAGATGCAGACAACCCAGACCCATCTCCAACAGCCTGCGTCTGTCTTCAACAGTGAAGGGACCCAGGGCAGAAAACATCCTACAGCCACGAAGGCTCCACACCCATTGGCACCACTCAGATGACCCTGAGGACACAGGTAAACCTCCAAATGGCCTCAAGGACTCTCTAAGAGAAGGCAAGTGACCAGCTGTCTGCAAGGAGTATAAATCCTTCCATTCCCCACCATCCAGTCAGAGCTGAAGAAGCTTCTTGGATGAGAAGCAAAACGTCTTCAAAGAAAAACAAGAAAGTCCAGTTGCCTCCTGAAAAAAAAGCACCTTTGGGTCAACCAGGACCTGGATGACTGAGAATCTCCATAGACACGATGCCATAGTGGCTTCCTTAGTTTCGACCCCAGTCTTGAATGCTCAAAGGCAAATCTTTTCTCAAGCCGAGAGCTTCACTCGCCCTTCACATGACATGCCAGGAAGAAACCTGCCCAAATTAGGTTGACTCAAGACAAAAATACGAGGGGGACCAAGCCAATTTAATTAATAGGGATGCAATTGAATTGACATTTATATCTAATTAAAATTAATTCTATTGAGTTAGCAAGAATATTGCTTGTACAATTTTCCCCTCCGTCGTATTAAAAGTCAGATGCAATTTCTTGAAATCCTTTGGGGCATTGATGCTATCCTGGGACCTTAAGGTGCAGACGTCTGATTCAATGTCACATGGGCTCCTTTGCAATGAAACAACAACTGGAAGATGGAATATTTACAACAACAAATAATACCCTCTAGTATCTTTGAAGTATCCTGCAGCACAATCTATATAAATACGATCCAAAAATAGCATTTCCCGGTTGTTTAGTTATGAATGTATAACTAATTGGGAACATCGTAATTAAATGGACAACAAGCAGCTTACCAAGGCTTGGGAGTTCAAAGCTCTTCATTAAATTATGAGGGAGTCACAATTATTGAATGCACCCATTACTTAAGTTCTTATCTGGATAATATCTGGATACGCTTCTCAATTCTATTCAGTTTCTCTTTTTCTTGAGTTGTTTCACTGCAACTAGGAGAACAAAGATAGCAAAATTAAGAAGTATTGCAAGACACTGATTGCGGCTGAAAGGCCTCTCACTTGAGAGAGGATGTCTCTCCTTTTGATCCACTTCTTTCTAGAGAACAGCAAAGAGATAAAGAGCTCCCTCACTGAAAAATTAAACTATGGTGACATTGGTAATCTTGACTCCTATTCATCCATCATTTACAAATGTGAAAATTCTTTCATGTGGTTGATAAACTGGCCCCTAATGCAGAATTCAGGTCTCTGTTTTGAAGTTCTTGAGATGAACAGGAAATATCTTAGGGCTTCCTGTTTTGCAAGAGTCATAGTCTGGAAACAATATCTTATACTGTAATATTCAAACGATGCAATATTCTTGCTGCTTGCTTCCCTGTGATCTAGATCTCTGAAACAATGATATTCCATAGGACTCAAGAGCTTCTTTGATGGCACAGATGAACTTGAAGCTTTACGAGTCTCATATCTGGTGAAATTAGGCTTACGTCCATGAGCTACCACCCTCTATTTTCATCCCTGACCTATAGGGATGGCATTGTCAATGGTCCAACTGGCAACCCCCCAAAAAAGAACCCTCAGATCCCAAAAGGTAAAACTTTATTGGATATACCATCTCGGAATTGAAGAAGATAAATCAGCTTTGTTTTTTCCAGCGCAAAAGCTTGCCTAGTTAAACAATAGATTCCCTTGTCCCCATCCCTCAGGTGTTCACACTGTCCAATGGTAGAAGAATAGAACAGAACAGAACAGAACAGAGCTGGAAGGGACCTTGGAGGTCTTCTATTCCAGCCCTCCACTCAAGCAGGAGAACCTATACCATCTCAGATAAGTGACTATCCAGTCTCTTCTTAAAGGTAAAACTTCTTTTTGTTACGGGAACAGTCCACTTCTCCATCGAGCACCTGCAGTAGTGACCTTGGTGTTTTGCAGGCTCTCCCGGTTCATGAATGGCTTCTTGGCATCCCATTTCCTCCCTTCCCTTTCCACCCCTCCCCCCTTTTCATTGGCAACTTGATTAGCAATGGAGGCTAGAAGGCAATACAGCAATTCAATCCTGACACATATCCTTCAACATCATTGATTGCTACAAAGCATTTTCCAAAGTAAATAATTGTCCTACAAATTTGCCAATTTCCCATAATATCAGGTGTGGAGCCTAGGAAACAACTGTCCTTCTTCCACTTTTGAAATCATATTTGACTGAAAAGTAAGGCTTTCAAGAAAGATTTGATACAGACCTTCAACATTTTGCTCATAGACATCAAGCCTGACATTGCACATCATGGATAAAAGGCCATCCTTGAAAACTCTAATTAATGGCTCTTTGGGGGAACAGCCAATAATTACTAAGAAAGTAATTAATTACAAGAGGCTTGGCATTTCTTTAATAAATCAGGTAAAATAAAGTTTTTGGTAGACGGATTGCAACTGTACCATTTCTGACAAATGCAATGTAGAGAAAGAAAGAAGGAAAGAAGGAAAGAAGGAAGGGAGGGAGGGAGGGAGGGATGGAGGAAAGGAAAGAAGGAAAGAAGGAAGGAAGGAAGGAAGGAAGGAAGGAAGGAAGGAAGGAAGGAAGGAAGGAAGGAAGGAAGGAAGGGTTTCCCAACCTTGAACTGGTATGAAAAATTGCTTGAGCATCTTAGATGTCAGGAAGGGGGTTAATTCTCAGTAGGAGATTCTGGACATCAAACTGTATAATACTTTTGGTACGCTTCAGATTCGCTGACATCCTGTACTAAACAGAATCAGTTTGAGCAAATTCAAATAAGGTCCACATCAATGACTCTTTGGAAGGAGACCAAATCTGAAGCTGCTGACTTGTAGAGACACAGAGAGAACAGAACCCAGCTGCACACAGTGAAACAAACTCATATGTGCTGCATTTAACAAGCTGCGGAAGGGGGGGGGGAGGGAACCCTTCTTTTTAAAAAATGAATTGAGTGGGTCTTCCCTGTCTTGCTTTTTGTAGGGAAAGAACTGAATTAATCATATAAGCTAATGTAAGCTAATTCATACATGCAGACCTGTAACCCACCTGCATTTGTGAAATGCCTTCCCTGAGATCTGATTGCACTGATTACGGTGCCTGTCTTTGAGGATTTGCATCTAGCAGTTGAAAAGTGTGGAATCAAAGAGCTGGAAAAGGTCTGCCTTCCCCATTCAGCCCAACTCCCTGCTCAGGGCTGGCATCCAAATTAAACCATTCCTTCCAGGTACCGTAACTATTCAGCTTTCTTGCTCTGACACATCCCGAGAAGGCTAACGCACCATCTCCTTGGGTAATTGGCTAACTGTTACCTTATTCTTGCCATTATGAGATGTTCAGAAGATCCAATTAAAATCTGCTTTGCTGCAACTAAGACCATTATTTCATGTTTTACGCTCTAAGATGAGACAGAGAAGGTCCTGACCTCCTCCTCTTTAGCTATCTGAGGAGGGGGCTTATTAGACCAACCTTGGTTCTCTCTTTGCAAGACTAAAGATATCAAACTCTCTCAGTCTGTCACTGCGGGACTTTAACTCCCTCACCTTGCTGCCCAATCATTCTTGAAGACCTTTCTACAAGATGTCTCCTGGAATGTGGAACCAATAAACTGGATTATGGCTTAATCGGATGGCCTGAAACACACATCATACTAAAATAATGACACACTGAAACCTCAACACACTGAAACCTCCACCCCCCCCCCAAAAAATATTCAACTCTATTTTAGCCCTGTCTCACACAGTATGTTGTGCAAATGCAACCGCTGCGTTGGAAGAATCTGTTAAGTCATCAAGTTTAATCCCAACTTATTGTGGGATCAGCACCTTTGTGCTTCTGTTAGATTTGGAAACCACAAAAGACACCCCTCCCCATCACAATTTCTGCAGCTATATCAGGATGCTAAGCTTCCTATGCTCTGAGCAAAAATGAGGGGTCCTTGGTGCTCTCTGAGCTTAGCTGACTTCTTGCAGACGTTTCATTACTCAAACTAGATTGATACTAGGACTGATGATGTTACCTAGTTTGGGTAATGAAACCTCTGCTACAGGACAACCAAGCCCAGAGAGCACCAAGGACCCCCTCATTTCAACCCTGAGCTACAAATATTCTCCTTTATCTGAGCAAAACTATTCAAACTTTAAGTTGGCTTTCATTCACTCGCTCTTTCTAGAACAGATGGCCCCAGGGAGCTGGACTCTCTACAGCCTCAGGTGTTAGCAGATGAATTAATCACCAATTTACAATCCATTCCTTTTCTCCTGCTGCTTAAAAAGGGCTGAATCAATGACAGACGCCACAGTCTGCCAAGACTTCACCAACCTCTTTGTTCCAAGTTCATCTTCTATAAACTGTATGTCTAACTTCTGGATTTCAGCTCTGGAATATTGCCTTCTGCTTATTCCCTTGTTCTGCTACTGCTCGACCGGAAAAGAGGGCGGGAAGATGGGTGAGCGCAATTCCACTCTGCTAGGGCAGGGATTTAGTCTCGCAAAAGTGTTTCTGCTAAGAGCCACTCTCTCAAGGACACCCGTGCATGCAACATGTTTAGCTACACTGTCAGATGTTCCTGACAAAATACTGAATTGCTGCAAGAATATTGGGCCAGACTGATTAAAAAATGTGTCTTCCCCGGCTTTCTTTGATATAGCTTGACCAGAATCAAAAGACATGTTTAGTTCAGAAGAAGGGATCGTATTCAAAAAACGAATTTCAGGATACTTTTGGTCCCCAGGATCATGCAAAACCATTTGATAATCTACTAAAACAAATCATTGTAAGCTTCTAAATTCCCAGAAGGTGCCAATGAGCCAAATGTTAGGAGGAAAACGCAGTTAATAAATAAACAGAAAGCCAACTAGCAACTATATCAATATTTGACAGTGTTCAGAAATTTCGGAAGCTCGCAAGTCTGATTATCTGCCAAAATCGTAACAGTTCAGAAAAGTTGGCCAGTTTAAAATTGTTTCCTTTCAAACGAAACACTTCCAACTCAGTGTGCCGATCCAAACTCTGAACTTGAAACGGAATGTTTACAACTCATTAGGGAAAAACCAGATCGTTGGCAACTTGAAAACATTATCTCAGATGGAAGTTGAACAATCCCCGTCAAACCACTCACCCAGGACTTGTCTTTTCATGCTGCTCATGTTGTAAGGACAAACAAACTTCCCTGTAAAAATTCAGTCACGTCTCTAATTTCCCCCAACTTGTTGCAGCCTAAAAAAAGATTTAAATCAATTGGCAAAATGTATTTATCATGGCCCATTTCCTAAGGAGCATCTTGCTTTGAGCATCCAGATAGCCAATGGTAATGCGAAGCGACAGTGGTTAAGTGGGTTTTGCCCCATTTTACAAACTTTCTTCCCACCGTTGTTAAGTGAATCACTGCAGGTGTTAGGTTAGTAACACGGTTATTAAGTGGCACTGATTAGCTTGTCAGAAAGTGGCCAAAGGGGGAATCACATGACCCCAGGACACACAGCGACCGTCGTAAATATGAGTCAGTTGCCAAGCATCTGAATTTTGATCACGTGACCCTGGGGATGCTACAACAGTCATAAGTGTGAAAAATGGTCATAACTCACTTTGTTCAGTGCCGTTATAACTTTGAATGGTCACTAAATGAACTAGAGGACTATCTCCAACACCCTTCCTGGACTATCATCACAGCTGTCCTTAAGATCAGAGGTCCCCAACCTTGGCCACTTTAAGACTTGTGGACTTCAACTCCCAGAATTCCTCAGCCAGCCAAGCTGGCTGAGGAATTCTGGGAGTTGAAGTCCACAAGTCTTAAAGTGGCCAAGGTTGGAGACCCCTGCTTAAGATCATCTGATATTTAGACATTTTTGGTTGATAGCCAGAAATACCTAATTTTTCTGTCATGCATGCAAACCACTGCTTTCTCATCCTTGGATGACAAGATGAGATTTATCTATGACATGATGGTTTGTTTCCAATGCAGTTTGTTGAATAAAACACGATGGCTGGATTCCCGTACAAAACCGTGCCATAAAACACAGTTGACAGACCACAATCATTAAGCTGATGGAACCCCAAGGAAAACCTATTATGATAGGGCATAATATACAAGCATTAACCACTTAACTCCGCTCCTTGCAATGATCAATGATTTGCATAATTTGGAAGGAACCGGGGTTAAAACATCTGTTCTGCACACAGAAAATCACCCTGCTGAACTAGATAAACCAAGGAACCTGGGTTGGTAAAAAATGGCTCAGAGTTTTGGGGATTGGGGGAGCCCTGCCCCGCCCCACGTCCAACCAGGTAGCCGACCCCATGGATCAGAAGCTTCTGAAATCTGATCAGGAAGTGTTCAGGTTTGTACATCCCTCCGTGAGAAAAAGCAAGATTAAAATCCAACAAGGAATTAGTGAGCGATACTTATAAAGAACTGATTTATCTCAGTTGAGCCAGGATCTCCTGGGAAAAATAGGAGAAGAAGAGAAGGAGGGCAGGGAAAAAGGTAGTTGCAGGGAAGGAGACAGAAATGAACCAGAAGTAAGCCAGTTTAGGCATTCTGATATTGAAAGTCCTGTATTGAGGAAGGTATGAGAGAGAGGAGGCCACAGGACAAATCTCTGCTTCACTCTGGAATTCCCAGGTGAGTCTTACCTTCTCTTTCTCTGTCAGTCCAATTTACCTCCTAGGGAGATAAAAGTAGCAGGACAACACCTCCCCCCTCTCCATGAAATGATTTGAAGGTCTCAGAAGAAAGGTAGGATTATATATGCAATGAATGGAATGGGGGGGGGGGATTTTGAAAAGCTGGTTGACTTTGGGCCAATTATCAGGAGACTGGGAATTCTAGTCCCGCCTTAGGCATGAAAGTTGGCTGGGAGTCTTTGGACCAATCAGTGGGAGACTGTGAGTTCTAGTTCTGTCTTAGGCATGAAAGCAAGTTGGGTGACCCTGGGCCACTCACCAGTAGATTGTGACTTCTAATTCCACCGTAGGAATAAAAGCCAGTTGGAATAAAAGCCAGTTGGGTGACTTTGGACCAGTCACTCTCTCCCAGCCCAACCCACCTCTCAAGGTTCTTGTTGTGGGGAAAAACACAGACACATTTATACAGAGAGAGAGAGAGAGAGAGAGAGAGAGACAGACAGACAGACAGACAGACAGACGGTTAAAAGCAGACTGAGGGTTTTCCTGTACCTTGGAAAAGCTTTTAGCCTCATGCAAAGATTCAATTGCATGCTTTGGAAATGGAACTGCCATATGGGGAGATGTCCATTTGTGATACCTGTTTAACTTGTTCACCTTTATTTTGCATATTGATGCCCCTGGCAATTCATTTCCCAAGGCCAGGACTTGGCTGTTATCTGACTGATCCATGTGCCTCTGGCTGTTTGCAGAGAAATAATCTGCTCCCAGGCAGGTATAATGCTGGCAATTTTATTTCCTGCATGTATTTAATTACAGCCCTGAATATATATTGCTTATTTGAAAAGATCTTGATCCCGGTGGTTTGTAAGAGTAGATGGACACCCCTCCCCCCACCTTCTTTTAAAGGCATCCTGGCTGGCCCATTATAGAGAAACCCTTGTGCCTTGCATCTAAGGAGGAAGTGGCTTTGATTGGGTCTACAACGATAGGCACCCAATTGCTTGAAAGCTAAGCTTGAATTTTGCCACTCTTCTCCCTTGGAGCTGAATTACCCTGACATGCACCCTTAGGCCTAATAATGGCTTCAAATATTCCAAATCCACTCCTAGTCACCTTCCTTGCCTGGTACAAATCTGACAAAACCAGAATCATTGGCAAGTAACTTCAACCATCTTGAATTAAATCAGAGTTTCCAGGGACCAAGTCTCTTGAGCTGTCTCCTGGTGATTGGCCCAAAGTCACCCAACCAGGTTTCATAGCTAGGGCAGGGCTAGAACTCACCATCTCATGATTTGGCCAAAAGTTGCCCAACCAGTTTTTGTGGCTAAGGTGGGACTAGAACTCACCATCTCCTGGTGATTGGCCTAAAATCACCCAGCTGAATTCACGGTCCGGGTTTCTAGCCTGGTGCCTTAACCACTAGACTACTAGACCAAACTGGCTCTTAGCAAGAACTCAGCCATCGTGGTTTTCAAATCACAGTTTATGATTTAATATGAGTGAACCCAGCCAATGTTGACTTTTTCAACAAACCACAGTTAAGTAAATGGAGGCTTGCAATTATGTCTGAACCAGCCAGCTTGGGAGGTTTCTGTTTTCCTAATTACTTGGCAAACAAGTTGCAGGCAACAGACAAAGAAGAAAGAACACCTCGCAACTGATACTATATGCTGAAGTTGCCGAGACTTGTTGATTCCAAGCACACAAGCAAAAATCATTATTTGCGATGTCCCTGGTCCACTAGCAATAAAGGAGCTGAATCTACGGCGTGAATAACAGCAACTGAAGGGTCTTTTATTATCTCATTTAAAAAATAAAAACAAAACAAATAGCATCTGTTCTTCACTGCTGGCTGCAATTGCTATGTCTAGACAGATATGTAAACTATAAAAATATAGAAAAATATTGCCTTGAGGTTCATTCAGAATTTCATCACATGCTGCTCCAAAGGCAGATAACATGATTTCAGTCTAAGCCTGGTTTTATAAATGAGGTTTCTGGGGGGGGGGGGGAAATGTCCACGAGATGTTGTCTTTTATATTGAGATTCTTGTTAAGTCTTTTCACTCAACCTTTTGCTGAGTGACAGTATCCTTCTAATAGATGAAAGATGAGGCCAACGTTTCTTCCCTCCGATTCCTTTCTGAAAAACCAATCCAATTTACAATTTGTAGGATAATAGACAGATCTGAACACAGATATCCTTCGTGTTGCCCGTTTCTCCAAATTTTTGCAAAGCTTAATGCTTGGCTCAAAGATTGCATACGAATAGGTATACACGTTGTAGGAAGGAATGGGGGGGGGGGGGAAATCTACGAAAAATGCCTAGGCTATATGATGACGTGTATAAAAGACATATATTGAAGATAACTGGATGAAAGAAATGTATACTTTCATTTTTTATATATATATTTTTACAACCCTGTAATCCCTTTTATCAGGGTGGAGTCGGTGAATGGAGCTGAGCGTTTACTGGCTGGCTGCCCTTCCTGACGCCTACGTGGAGTTCACAGCAGAATTTTTCTATTTGTGCCTGAATAGAAAAACATCTGTCACTATCTAGGATTGAACTCTCAACCTCCTGAGTGTGAGGTGAGCGTCTTCACCTCTAGGCCACTGTGCCGCTCATACTTTCAGTTTTTTTACTCATATGAAATTAATGCAGATAAGTGGTTTGGCTGCCTCACTCCATCTGATGCCTTCCCAGTGTATTGGACGTCAATTTCCAGAATTCCCAAGCAACACGATCATGAACACCCCCCCCCACAGTGCTCAAGACCAGAAGCAACCCTTTCTCCTTGTTTGAACTGCCTCTTTTTCCTGAGATATAACTTTTTCTGTGGTTTTTAGGTTTGTGTGTTTTTAATTGCAAACTGCCCAGTTACTCTGTGAGGGAGATGGGCTGTCTCTAAATCCAATAGTAAACAAATCCACAGGCTGGTGATGTCAGGATAAAGCCTTCTAGACCAGTGATGGCGAACCTTTTAGAGACTGAATGCCCAAACTGCAACCCAAAACTCACTTATGCATTGTCTGGTGCCGCCGGGTGGGTTTGGCCCATTGGCTGGGAGTGGCCCATTGGCTGGGCATGGCTGCAATGGTAACGGCAGACTGGGTGGGACTAAAAAGTTCAATCAATCAATTCCAACTTTGCAAGATCTTTTTTTTTCCCGCGAGAAGTTGAAATTGACTGATTGATTGAACCTCTTTCTTTTTTTTTTTTACACAGCGGCGGAGGCCTAAAGCAAAAAGGTTTTATAAAATCCAGCTGAAGGCCCAGGACTGGGGCGACAGCACGCGTGCCTACAGAGAGGGCTCTGAGTGCCGCCTCTGGCACCTGTGCCATAGGTTCGCCACCACTGTTCTAGATTGTCCAATGAAGAAAAGAATAACTTTCTGCAAACAGAATAACAGAGTTGGAAGGGATCTTGGAGGTCTTCTAGTCCAACCCCCTGCTCAAGCAGGAGATCATACTATTTCAGACAAGTGGCTATTCCGTCTCTTTTTAAAAGCCTCCCGCAATGGAGCACCCAAGTCATTCCACTAGTTAACTGTTCTCACCATTAGGAACTTTCTCCTTAGTTCCAATTTGCTCCTTTCCTTGATTAGTTTCCACCCATTGTTTCTTGTCCTGCCTTCAGGTGCTTTGGAAAATAAGTTGACTCCCCCTTCTTTGTGGCAGCCCCTCACATATTGGCATCAAACTAGAACCCTGTGGGTGGCATCCATCCCCTTTGCTAGCTATCAGTGTCTTGATAAATGAACTGCTTTGCTTGGTCTAAAATTGGGGTGGGGTGGGGTGAGGTGAGGGGAAGCTGGATCCCTCCTTCTTCTCCCAGAACTGGCAAATTTTCCCACAATCAAGCCAAATATCCTATGGCTGTCCAAAAACCCTTACTTCCTCCATTCTCATTTTTATAAAAAAAACAAAACAAAACATACCGGCTAATGTTGGTAGCACATTATGATTGCTGGTATTCTTGCTAATGACTGCATCACACGGATCAAATCAACAGGGAGGGCTGTAATACTTTGCTTTTGCACTGAAATGAAACAAAACCACCTAAAAGCAGCCCATGGCTTTGTCACAGCAGCAGAAACAAAAAAAGCATGCGGTGAAAGCTGGCTTGATTCCTTGGCTTTTGTTTCTTTTCCAATCTCTCCCCTCAAGCTATTTTTTTCCTTTGTTTGTTTGCTTGCTTGCTTGTTTGGGTGGGTAGAAGTTTGAAGCTGTGCATTTCGGAAGAACATTTGCACCTAGAAAAGCACCTGGGGAAGGGATTTTCGGTGAAAAGGTAATAGAAATGAAGATGAAGCAGACTAGCCCCGCCCCACTAGAAGACCCCTGGTTGAAAAGCAAGCCCTACTTAGATTAGGAAAGAAAGAACTGTTTAATAATATGAAGCTTGAGCCTCGCGGAGGTCTTGTGTTTATTGATTGCAATGTTTGGGAATTCAGAGCAAGCATTATCGAGGCTGTCCAGACTCAAATTATCATATTTGGACATATTATGAGAAGTGCCTCCTTTCTTGATAAGCCTACAATGGTGGGAAAGAAAGAAAGAAAGAAAGAAAGGGTGACCAGCAGCAAGGGGCATGGACTCACAAATGAAGGCAAATATACATGTCCCAGGATAATGTTGTAGGATCCAATCTGGGACCAGAGGATGGGTCTTCTGATCTTTCAGACTCATGCTGAAGCCCATCCTCAGGGAACTTCTCCCTCTCTCCAGAATGTGGGCTTTGGGCTATTCTATGCATTGAATATGAACTGAAGAAGCTTCTTGGATGAGAAGGGAAACAGAAAGGAAAAACAAAGGAAGTCCTGTTGCCTCTTGAAAAAGCACCTTTGGGACAACCGTGACCTGGATGATGGAGCATCTCCAGAGCCCAAAGCATAATTTGGGTAGAGAGAAGTTCCCTTACGGTGTTACCAACTTAACAACTGCAGTGATTCGTTTAACCACTATGGCAAGAAAGGTTACAAAATGAGGCAAAACTCACTTAACAACTGTGTTGCTTAGCAAAATAATTTTGGCTTAATTGTGATCATAAGTTGAAAACTACCTGGAGTTCTGGAGGGACTGGCTGGTTGCTAATTAAAGCAGAATCCAAAATTCCAGATAGCAGAATTACAGATTTTCTATGGATTGACCACGACTGCCTGTGGCGCCTTTATTATTTTTACAAATAACTCAAGGTGGCAAATATAGCCAACACACCTTCCTCCTCCTCTGATTTTTCTCATAACAACAACCCTGTGAGGTGAGCTGGGCTGAAAGAGAGTGACTGGCCCAAAGTCACCCAGCCAGCTTTCATGGCTAAGGTGAAATTTGAACTCATAGTCTTCTGCTTTCTAGCCTGGTGCCTTAACCACTAAACCGAACTGGTGTCAAGGTTCCGACAGACAGAGACAACTCTGAGGCTTGGAAATTCCTCAAAGAACACGTTTATTAGTTACAAAGTATCGGCATGATCAAAAGTGAAACCAAGTCTGAAATTCCCATTAAAAATTGCCATTACAAAGTATAATGTCCCACCCACAAAACTATGCCATCACTACGTTCCCCCAATATATTCATTTGGCGGGCTTTCTTATACAACGCCCAGTCCCTGATCGTGGGAGCAGTAGATGACCTTGGTTCCCATGGGACAGAAGATTATTTTGACTAGTGAAGCACCTGGGCAAGCCCCCCTCCCTCCATTCGATGTGGCAACCTAGAATGAGAAGAGAAAAATGGCTGCAGCCACGTTCATTGTAGAGTTTGACAACTGGCTTTATCAAATATCCACCTTGAACGTTATTCAAGGAGGGTAGGATCTGATTTATGTTTTGCACAAAATTACACTTTGCTTCACTAGGGTTCAATAAATAAAACCCAAGTGGTTAAATTTGCATGAAGTGTTAAGCCATCATCTTTAATTAACAACTGCCATGGCTGGATTCACACACCACTGTAAGCCAAATGTTTAAAAGGGATGTTACCAGCTTAGTATAGTGGGTGAACCCAAATAATAACTGGAAACAACTGCATTATGATCAGTACAAAACAAGCTTCCACTGGATCACCAGACTGAAGGCGTGAAAGCGAGCTGGTTGTTTGCAATCCCTAAAACCTTTTGATTGATTAAGCCTGGACCTCTAATTAATCAGGAAGCAGAGTCATTTTCCAAAGTGGCTTGTTCTGCTTATTGCAAATAACGTGGCCATCTTGGAGATTTCCCTGCTTCTCTGAAGCGCAGGAGAAAATTTGAACCTGGATGAAATAGTGCAATCAAAAAGCAAATGTAAGGAGATGTGTGTGTGTGTGTGTGTGAATAAATAGATTTGCAGCTGAGAGAGAGAGGGAGAGAGAGAGAGAGAGAGAGGGGGGGGAATGCTTAATTCATATACAGCTGTAATGCACACGCAGTCTCCTTCAAACCTGTTTGTTGTACACACACACACACACACACACACACACACCGCTAAAGCTGCAAAGTCTTGCTGCAAGAACTAAAAGCAAAAATTAAATTACAGAATGTGGCTGCTGGCCATACCGCAAATGTTGCTTTGCTGATTCTGAGCCATACAATTTGAGTTTCCGTTTACTTCTGGACAATTGTAAAGTGGTTTTCCAAATCCCTTGCATTTCTTTGCACTCCTGTTTGTTCCTTGCTCCTGACTTCTGGACACCATCCACCTCGTGCAATCTGTGGCAGCTTGAAACATTTTCCTTACCACGGTCAGACTCTTTGCTCTTTGTCTCCAAGATGTTTGACCATCCAAAGCCAACCTGCCCCATGGAACCTCTGCCCCAAAGATCAGCAACACATCCCATGGGGCTTAGAAGATTTCCATGGGTTTTCTACATGAGTTGAATTCCAGATGTACTAGTGCAACAATCATCAGATAGATCCCAGGCACCCTGACTCAGCACATCTGGAAGGCAGAAAGCTGGGGAGGTGGAAAGGCCACTAATTTTGCCCACTCTAAAGTTATTCTTTAGAGAAGGAAGGAAGACCCAGAGATTCTGTTCTTGTGCAGTTAACCAAGAATACAGTCATCGGTCAGATTATATCTATTGTGAGATCTAATCCTTCCTCTTGTTCACTCAACACTGTGACTGCTTTCCCCATCTTTTCTACTTGTGGGGAGAGAGATTACCTCTCAGATGGGTCCCATGGTTTCCAGCAGCCTGTCCTAAAGCCTTCAAAACTAGCCCCTCCCTATTCTGAATGTTGAAAAATACTCAGCCACTTGTTGAGTCATCTTCACAAATGAGGGAGGAACATCTCTCAGATGCTGGCTGGGGAATTCTGGGAATTGAAGTCCACGGGTCTTAAATGCCCCATGCTGACTGAGGAATTCTGGGAGTTGAAGTCCATGGGTCTTAAATTCACCACGTTGGTTAGGGAATTTTGAGAGTTGAAGCCCAGAAGCCTTAAATTTGCCAGGGTTGGACACCCCTGTGTTAGATGGTCTTCAAATAGTTGCTCCCCTCAAGTTGCTTATGTTTAACTCTACAATGCGGCTTGAAAAAGGGAAACTTGTACAGCACAAAACTTAAAGTAGTTTGAGCCAACGATGACACTGCATCGCATTTCAGAAACTTAAGTTCTATCATTCATATATCATAAACCTTGATTAGGATTTTTGGAACACTTTAAAAGCTCAGTCCAATTTTTTTTCTCCTAGATCATCCTTATGATCCTTTCAGACCCTGCCTGCACCGTGCCAGGTTATATATTTTACAATAAACAAGACAAACAATAATGTAGCACTTTTCAATCCAAGCCCAGCTCCTGCTAATGAGCTTATAATGGCTTATAATGAAAATGAGACAACCAGACAATATTTTTGAAAAGTTGCTTTGTCACCTGATTGAGTCCTCCTATTTGCTGCCCTGAAGAGCACGCGAAAAACAGAAAAGAAAAAATAAAGAGGACATCAAAAAAAGAGGATGATAAGAAAGGCAGAATTGTTGACGAAGTGCAACTCTGAATGTATAGACGATTTTCAACAAAACTACAAATAAAGTTTCTCTAAATTGTTCACTTTCTCCCTTGTGTCTCACAGCTGCTTTCCAAGCTGGTTGCATTCTCCCAACCTCTGGGTAACAGACCACCACTTTAAATTATATATTACTTTATTTCACCATTTTGTTTACTTATTTTGTTGGCTTCTTCCCCCACCATCAAATGCAACTAATAAAAAAAAAGCCTATTTCTAGAAGATCTGCATAAAATGGGCAAGAAGATGCTATTCAGCACTATGTTTTTTAAAGTGATCTGTGAGTTTCCAGAACTTTATCATATGCAGATTTACTTGGTGCAAACTTTAAAGCAGAAACCAAGGGCCAAAGAGACTCTAGACAAGTATTTTTGTGACTCTATTAGATCTAATGTGACGCTGTCATGTAGAATCGAAAAGCAGGACCCAAAGCAACTAATCAAAGCTCACTGCAGTGATTTATTAGACAGTACATCTTGGAGAGGGTCTCCTGCAAGAGAAAAATGCAGGACAAAGAGACGCATTTACACATTTCAGAAAAGAGAAAATGATGCGCACATACATATTCATAAGTAATAATATAATAGGTCTCAGGTTATTTCCCACCCTCCTCTTGTCTACAACAGGGGTCCCCAACCCCTGGGCTGCAGCCAGTGGTGGGATTCAAATAAGTGAACAACCGGTTCTCTGTGTGGATGCCGCTTCCGGAACTCCGTTCTGGGCCTGGGCAACAAAAAATTAGCTACTGGTTCTGCTGAAGTGGTGCGAACTGGCTGAATCTCACCACTGACCGCAGCCCAATACAGGACTGTGAGCCATTTGGAACCGGGCTGCAAAAGTGAAGGGTGAGAACGTGCACACACATCCCCACTTGCATGAGCAGCGGGCGTGCTCCATTTGCACGAGGGGTGGGCACGCGTGCCCACCGCTGGTGCAATTTGAGCTGCACATGCATGTTTGCACATGCCCACCTTTGGCATGGAACCATCCCCCCTTTCCTCCCCCCTCTGCCAGTCCACAAAGCCAGAAAGGTTGGGGAACTCTGATCTACAAAGAACAGTGGCCTTAGTTCAAGAATTTTTTTTTCATCTTGAGGTTCACGGGTTGCTGTCTTAATTTGTCTATTAAGCAATCCCATTCATGTGAGCACTGATTTTTCAAACAGTCCACAGCCAAAGTTGGTCTCTAGTAAACATTACGAATTTTGTAATGTATTCTGCTAGCAATGAATATGGATCATTTGCTCTCAGGAACAGTCCTGAGGGTATTTGTGTGTGTGTGTGTGTATGTGTGTGTTTGTGTGGGTAGATTATACTAGATAAAAGAAGCTAGATAAAATTTTTCTACTTTTTCTAAATTCTAAAAATAACCGACGTGCTCGGGGCAGCATGGGAAAGTGTGTACAGATAATTCTGCACCAACATTGATGACATAAATACGGGTAACTAAATTTCTGCAAGGGTCCTGTTGGGCTCCAAACACATTTTGCAGTTCAAAAGCCAGAAAACTGAAAATCCTTGGAAACCTTGTATAGTAGCAGGTGCAAAAGACCAGGTCCACACATGAAGATTTAAATAAACTGATTTATTGCTAAAAGCCTGTGCACTCAACTAAGTTGGCACCTAGTTAGATAAGGTTCGACAGCATTCAGGGGAGGGTGGACTTTGTTTGTGGCTACATAAAGATTCTAGGCTGATCCCCCTTTTCACTCTGCCAAAAAGCTCTGCCATCTCTTCTCCTACATATATACATTTTAAAATCTAAGTAATTAAATTAATTAATTCAATTTAAAAAATGGAAATATGCCCCCAACCAGCTGTTGAGAGAGAGAGAGAGAGAGAGAGAGAGAGAGAGAGAGAGAGAGAGAGAGAGAGAGAGAGAGAGAGAGAGAGATATGATAGCAATAGATAGATAGAAAGACAGAGAGACAAGACAGACACAGAGATAGAGGGAGTGGATGGATGGATGGATGGATGGAAGAATACAATGGCTTGTTCATCATCTATTTCATCTATTTTCCAGCACCACATGCATCATTCATGCTCATAAATGCACTCATTCACACCTACAATTTCTTGTACCTTCAGGTGCATACATAGATCCCCTCCCACCTTCAGATCTCCTCCCCACCCCTTTCCATGCTCCCCATATGCCAACCAGGCTTTAAATATTCCACTTGGAACATTATGGAGTTTCCTATCCCCAGTCTGTCTGCTTTCACACTCCTTCCTCCAGGGATTGTACAGTATAGTTATGAAACCCCTTGAGTGGATTGCAGAAGGACCATAAATAAGTCAAGAAGCTCCTTCCCCTGCCAAGTTGCCCTGTGGAGCAAAGCCAAACAGCTTCTGGGTTGGGCAAAGTAAACGCCTTTCTTCTGTTGTTTGTTTAACTCAAAACCTAGCTGTGCTGATAGGTAGGAGATCCTGATGGGGTATTCCATACTGGAGCTGGTTAGCGGTTTAAGAAGAACATCTCACCTCCATCCCGTTCATGTTCTGGTTCCTAGTTTAGATGTCTATGGAGATTGTCAATCATCCAGGTCACAGTTGTCCCAAAGGAACCAATGAAGGAGAATATTTGTAGCTCAGGGTTGACATGAGGGGACCTTGGTGCTCTCTGAGCTTGGTTGTTTTCTTGCAGACGTTTCATGACCCAAACTAGGTGGCATCACCATTGCAAGAAAACAACCAAGCTCAGAGAGCACCAAGGACCCCTCATTTGTCCTAAAGATGCTTTTCCAAAAGACAATAAAACTTTTTTTCCTTTGAAAACATTTCACTTCTCATCCAAGAAATTTCTTCAGTTCAAACTGAAGGAATTGAACTGAAGAAGCTCCTTGGATGAAAAGCAAAACATTTTCAAAGGAAAAAACAACAACAACAACAAGGCCAGTTCTCTTTTGGACAAAGCACCTTTGGGGACATTCCTAGTTTAGCTAATTTCCTGCTAATGTTTTTAACATTATTGAAGTTTCAATGTTTTATTGATTCTGGTTTTTATGGTGTTGTAAGCCGCCCACCAGTTCCTACAATGCCTGGTTTATACACAAATGCCTTAACATCCTAGCTGTATCTTTAAGATTGCACTAACATTGACCAAAGTAAGCCCAATTTAATCAACTGCTGTCTTGTAGAACAGGCACAACTCAGGTGGAAATATCTGCAGGCTGGTCTGACAAAATAAAATTCAATCATCCTGGCTGGCACGGTCATTAAAATAGGGGGAAGGAATAAGCCTGTAAAAAAAGTGCACATCTCAATTTTTTCCAGCGATGTGTGAACAGGTAAGACTCAGCAGAAGGAATATTTTGACATCTTCCCCATTTGTGTGGAACGTAAGAAAAGAGATTATCCTGGACCAACACAAAGTCTTCTGCCGCTTGACTGGCTTTTAGTGAAAACAGAGAGCAAGCAAAAAATCTGTCTCTAGTACTTTATTCAGCCACTTACCCTTAAACATTAATTAGAAGCTTAAACGTTGCTTCAAGCAGAGTGTCATCGGAAGGACTTACACCAAGTATGAATTACGAAGTCCGGAAGAGCGTGAAGATTGCCTAGATCTCCTAAAAGAGCAGAAAGTCCAAGCGTATAAACTTTGAAAAGGTGATTTAGTTTTTATTCCCACTGGATTCTCCAGCCTGTTACAATTTCTGACTTCACTTTGGGGGCAGATGGAACCATACATCATCTTGACTGGTAGGCAGAGAGGGGACTGAATATTATGAATGTTGGTTTCTGGTCATTCCTCCTGGAACCACAAATGAAAGAAATGGGTCATCTTGTTCCAGGTGAGATCTCTTTCTATTCCTCTACCTCATAATTTCTCAAATCCTTTACTAAGATTTGATAGTTCTGCTGCAACCATTTCATTAACCTTCCTAAATCTTCAAAGCCATCCGTCTTAGGAAACGCACCAAAGTTGCCAAGGACTTTGTAAAATTTATGGTGGCCATATGGTTCCTTGGCCAACATCTCCAGAACTCTGGTTATTGCGGAACCGCTGAAGAACTTTCTAAGGAAGTAGGACATTTCTAAAATATCCTGAGAGATACCTGAAATAGCAAGTGTGTCCTAAGAAAAAAGGGGAGATAGATTATTATTATTATTATTAATTTAATTTATATACCGCCCTTCTCCCGCAGGACTCAGGGCGGTGCACAGCGTATTAAAAACAGTACAAATACAAAGCATAAAAAATACAAACCCCTGTAAAACCAGATTAAAAAACCGAATATTAGAAGCTGTGTCTCTATTTAAAATTATTTTTAAAATCACCCTAAATAAAATCCTCAATGATCAGTTAGATCAGCTTCTAATCTTGATTGTATTGTGATTGGTTTACAAACGTTCGACAGAAAGATGAACAAGAGTTAACTTGCTTCAAATAACCTGCTAGCTTCTAAATATTCAGTGCTTGATAAGGTGACATGTTGGAAACCTCTAACAAATTCCAATCCAGGTAAGTTTTGTTCTCATATGGCCTGCATTTTTTTATGTTTGCTGATTTTATCCGATACTGTTTTATTGGAGCATTTGATCTCATTTTTTAAAGTGTGTTCCTCTGTTCCACTCCCCTCCTTGCTGGTTCAGTTTTATGATATTTTAACTGTGGCTTCATATTAAGTTACCATTTTAAGCTCCATTTAATTTAACTTCCCTTGTAAGAATGCAGATTTATTCTTAAAAAGATTAGCATTGTTTCTATTAACACATTAAATCTTTGGATTTATAGCTTGGGCCTCCCTGCTGGAGAATCATTTATGGAGAAAGAAATATAAAAATCTCCCCTGATTGGCATTGAATTTGCAAAGTAATATTTGTCTGAAGACTGCTTTCCCTGAACAGCTGTTGGATACTTTTTTAAAAAAACAAAACAAAACAGCAATCATTGTGTTTTTAAAATTTGCTCTGTCTTGTTAGATAGCCTTCTTGTTTGGAGATGGAAGAGATCTGAAGTTTTCAGCAGACTGATGCTATGAGAAAATTCAGGAATGTGACTGCAGTTGCAGTTTGTCCTTTCCCTAAGATGTAAACAAAATAATTAAAAAAAAAACCATATTCCAAAATAATCCATGGCATTTAAAAGCACAATTTATCCTTGAGGAGCTGGCAGGCAGCAGAACCATCTCTGAGCCTGAATAAGGTGGTTTTGGACATTGCCACTGCAAGGGGGAGGAGAGTGTTTCTAGCCTCTTCAATCAAATTGAAGGAGAAGTAGATACAGGAGAAACCAAGAAGCTACCTTTTTTTTTTTTTTTTTTGCACAACACACAATGTGCATTGAATCTCCAGGTTTAGAGGAAGCGAAGCCTTCTGTTTGAGGGGGACAAACATCATGAAAAGGCCATTTCTGGAAGTATCTGACGGTCACTTTTAGGATGAAGGATTCTGGACAAGAAAGTCATCTGACCTCATCCACTCAGACTGGACACAAAGAGTAGAAATTTCAAGGCTTTCAGAAGAACACTTCTTAGGAGGACTCTGCAAGTATCTTCTAACTGAGACCTTCAACAATTTAGGAAGAGGGAGTTCTCTGGTCTATACAGGGAGTCCTCAACTTACAACTGTTTAGCAGCCACTCGAAGTTACAACGGCACTGAAAAAAATGACTTATGACCTGTTCTCTCACTTATGACTGTCGCAGCATCTCCATGGTCTCATGGTCAAATTTTGGGTACTTGGCAACTGATATATACTGAGGATGGTTGCAGTGTCCCGGGGTCAAGGCGAGAGCCATTTGCGACCTTCCCAACCAGTTTCCGAAAAGCAGAGCCAACGGGGGAAGTTGGATTTATTCAATGATCACGCGATTCACTTAACAACCTTGGTGAAAAAGGTCGTAAAATTGGGTGTAACTCACTTAACCACTGTCTTGCTTAGCAATGGAAATTTTGCTCCCAGTTGTGGTTGTGAGTTGAGGACTATCCATCACTTCTTCTTCACAAAAGGGCTACAAAAAATATTGTTGAGATAAAATATCAGGTGACAATCACCTTGGCTATATTTCCAGAGTGTGTTTAACTAGGTGGATTAAAAGCCCAGAAGTGGCATTCACACATGTTAAACCTGATTGGTTTGAACCTCAGTTAGTTTACTTTTGTGAGTACATGAGGCTTAGCCTTTTATACAAACACAACCTGTTTGGTTCCTTCATGGTTCACTGTGCAGTGAAAACCCAGAACATAAATTAATTCAGTAATCCAGTTAAGCTCGTTGTGTGAGCAGGGATTTTTTTTGCGTTCCTCGGAGGAAAGCAGAGTCTACAGCCTATCGGTAAATCAGGAATGTGAAACACCTACTTGCAAGGAAAGCATATTTGGGACAAAGAGAGGCTGCACCAAAGTTACACTTTCACTGCACTGGAAGATTTGAACTTGGTCTCTAGCAAAAAACCAGGGCTGCTGTGGTTCATAAAATGAGGCAGCTTCTCCCAGTGCCAATTTCTACCTTCAGCGACTTGTCAGGTTGGGTGGCAAAGCAACCGCCACTGAATGTTGAACAGCAGAGCTCAGAGACTTAAGTTTGTTTGATCAACCACAGGAGTTACAAGTTCGGTTTCCTGACGCCTGTTCAGATTGGTCAAGATCAAAGCCGGGACTGTCAGCTTGGATTTCAAAAGGACTCTGATGGTGGCTGCACAAACAGATCTGGCAGCTGGGCTATTAGTTCAGCTCCTGAGCAGGTTGTGCGTATCTGGGGGTACAAACAAGGAGCAAACACAATCCGCCAATGACAAGCCTTAATCCTGCTCAGAAGATTGAGTGCAACACCTTTCCGAGACTAAAGCTGGGTTTATTTCCCCTGCTGACATGGTGGATCAGCCACAAGGCTACCGAGATGGTCTTGAACAGGTGCCCTACCAAAAGCTGAGAACCTAAAGGAATTTCATAGCGAGTCTTTCTGAGGTCCAGCTTCCAGACAAAATGTAGAACACAGAATAATAGAGTTGGAAGGGACCTAGATCTTATTCCATTCCAGACAAGTGGCTGTCCAATCTCTTCTTACAAACCTCCAGAAATGGAGCAACCACTACTTCTGGAGGCAAGCTGTTCCACTGGTTAATTGTTCTAACTGTCAGGAAGTTTCTCCTTAGTTCTAGATTGCTTCTCTCTTTGATTAGTTTCCATCCATTGTTTCTTGTCCTGCCTTCTGGTGCTTTGGAGAATAGCTTGACTCCCTCTTCTTTGTGGAAACCCCTGAGGTATTGGAACACTGTTATCATGTCACCCCTCGTCCTTCTTTTCTCTAGACTGGCCATACCCAATTCCTGAAACTGTTCTTCATATGTTTTTGTTTCCAGATCTTTAATCATCTTAGTTGCTCTTCTTTGCACTTTTTTTTTTTCAAAATCTTAACATCTTTTTTGTAATGTGGTGACCAAAACTGGATGCAGTATTCCAGGTGTGGTCTTACTAAGGATTTATAAAGCGGTACTAATACTTCATGTGATTTTGATTCTATGCCTGTTTATACAAACAATGGATTATTAAATCCATTACATCTTATCTAGTCATTCCCAGAGGAATGCAAGCAAGTCTGGGGAGATTCTTGTAACATAGGTAGAAGTCAATAAAGTTGCTTACTTTTACTCCAGCTGTTCAAGAGTGGTTCTGCTTGCTTGTGCGTGACATTGGGGATTAATTCTTCCTAGGACTCAATGACATGAGCCTACCCACTGGAGATAAGGGATATCTAATAGGTAACTGCTTTGGGCCTACCTGTGTCAACCAAGGGATTGATGATCAGTTTTTTCTCCTCTTTGAAAAGATCCACATGAAACAATCAAGTTATGAGTTAAATAAGGTCATATTCCATTCTAGCACTCAATTTTCTGCAATGACATCATTAAGAGTTTGAGCCGAATGACTTGTGGCTGACCGATGAATTAAATCCCAGGGAATGTCCAATGTTCTCATTCGAGAAGAAAAACAAGAACGCTCTGTCTCTCTGTCTCTCTCTCTGCTGTTTCCACTGCATCAAGAAAAACTCTGATTTAGCTGCAAAAGAGACCAGAGTGAACTGGAAGGAAAAGAGAATGTAAAAGAAAATCAAAAGGACGAGGCAAGAAGTGGAAATTCATGTACCAGGGCATTATTTTTAAATGATGCAACAACAAGATTCAGCTACCTTACTCTGTTGCCCTTTGGGAGATAGAAGAGTTAATAATTGCCATCTTTATGTTCCCACGCAATTCTTTGCTATTAGGCTGCAACTTTTTACTAGTACAAAAGACATAACCTTCGGAGAAAAACACTTCGTCATGTATGAGTACTGAAGGCATCTCAGAGATGTTCTGCAGGTACAAGTCATCACAAATTTGCCTCATTTGGGCAGTGCAACCTCTGATGCAGAAGACATTTAATTGGTACTAATAAGTGACCTTATCATTCGCTTTGAGCAGGGAACTAGGGAGGGCTACTTGGATAAGCCACCATCTGCTGGTCCCTTGACCGGGAATATCCATTTCACTGCAAACTAGTTCTCCAGAAGACCTTGTAATTCTTCTGGCCACGTTACATGCATCTCTCTGAGGCATCACAGAGGAACCCCAGTCAATAAGTGGTGCCCTGCTAAAAAATGGTGTAAAAGACAAATGCCTGGGAGAAGCACCAGGTCTTCCCCCGGCTTCAAGTAACAGATTTTCTTTGACCATCCATGGAGATTGGGAAACAGTTGAGAGCTAGAAACCCTTGAAGAGGTTATTGACTCACTGACCACCTCTTTTGATTTAGATAGATAGATAGATAGATAGACAGACAGACAGACAGACAGACAGACAGACAGACAGACAGATAGAGAGGGAAAAATGGTATGGATATAGAGATACATGATAGATACAAAGACACAGAAAGAAATTAGGATAGATGGATAGATGGATAGATGGATAGATGGATAGATGGATGGATGGATGGATGGATGGATGGATGGATGAATAGAGAGCGAGGGAGGGAGGGAGGAATGGCATGGATATAGAGATTCATGATAGATACAAAGACAGAGAGGAATTAAGATAGATGGATAGATAGATAGATAGATAGATAGATAGATAGATAGATAGATAGGGAGGGAGGAATGGTATGGATATAGAAATACATGATAGATAAAAAGATACAGAGAAATTATGATGGATGGACGGACGGACGGACAGACAGACAGACAGATAGAGATACAAGATAGAGACAGATAGAAAGATACACATGGAGAGATAAAAGAATATATATTGAAATCATATATATGTATTGTATATATTGAAGTATATATATATATATATGAAAAGTGACATCAGACCACACTAGAATGCAGCCAGCCCACAGACTGCATTAACACACAGGTGCTACAGCTTTCAAGAAGAGGGTGATTTATCTCCATCAAGCTTCCACTGACACAAGCTCAGCACACCGTCTTTGCAGTCCACAGACAGACAGATGTTGGAAAGCAAAATTTTGCTGGCTGCCAGCTGGAACTAATTCTAGTCCAAAGAAGGCACCCAATGCGCCTCAAACCTAACATTCAATGTACAAGAATCTGGGTAGCAAAGGAAGCTATGCCCCCACCCCCCACCCTGTGTCCATGTTCAGAAGATGGGATTTGATTACCAGAGAAGATTTCCTCCCCTTCGGTCTCTAATGCTAGCTTGCAGCCAAACAGCAACCAGATGCAATTAACCTTTGGTGATCCCATTGCTTTCAGCAGCCACCAGTGAATTCTGACTTCCTTCAAAGATTTTCCTAAAAGCACCAGCGGATATCCTGCAATGGATGACCCGGTCCAAATTTTAAACTGTCCTATCCCCCGCCCTCCCCCACTTTAAAATGTAAAGAAAATCTGTCATTAACTTATTATCCAGCTGCCTCTGTTTGAACATCTGCATTCTCCGATGAATTCTAAACTGCTGGCTCTGCTAGAGTTTGCACTGGGGGTGTTTATTCATAGGGGAAGATGGGCGATTTTGTGGGAGGCACAACCTTTTCCCCTCTCCGTGGTTTATCCAACAAATGCAGCACAATCCCCAAGAAAACCAAGCTTGATGCTAAATCTAGCTTTGCAGGTACAAAAACGTGTTGATTTAAAAAAAAAAAACAGAAAAAAAAAACCATGAACAGGCAGAGGAATCCCAGTGGTAAATTATTGGGTTTGCAGCAATAGAAGAGGGTTGAAATTTTGTTTTACCTCTGGAGCCCGGGTTGCAAAAGGGGGTGAGGGTTTATTGGGGTTTGTATTTGGGCTCTAATTTCTGCTAACCTTTCGGAGTCACCAGGAGTGAACTGGGCGACCGTATACATTTTCTTAATACATTTGTTTTTCAAATATTTCTTCCCAGAAGAAGAAATAGGATTCTGTTTCTTGGAACAGGAGTCTCACTCATGCTGGTCCTCGACAGTTCATTTAGTGACTGTTCAAAGTTACAACGGTGCTGAAAAAAAAGTGACTTAGGAGCCTTTTTCACACTGACGGCCTTTGCAGCAGCCCCACAATCAGGTGATCAAAATTCAGATGCTGGGCAGTTGGTTCATACTTATGACCGTTGCCGCATCCCGAGGCCATGTGATCCCTTTTTTCAGACCTTCCAACAAGCAAAATCAATGGGGAAGCCAGATTCATTTAACAACCACGTTTGCCAACTTATCAACTGCAGTGATTCACTTAGCAACGGTGGGAGGAAAATGTCGTAAAATGGGGCAAAACCCACTTGACAAATGACTCACTTAACAACAGAATTTTGGGCTCAATTGCGGTCGTAAATCAAGGACTACCTGTAATTTTGAGGCAAAGGACTTGGAGATTTTTTTTTCTCTTGTGGCTCCTTCTAGCAGCACCTCATTGATGGAACGAAGGCGAACCTACGTGTTCAGGATAATGTTGGAGGATCCAATCTGGGTAGGTCACCAGGTCCAGAACTTTAGTTTTCCAAGCTTTCGGATTTGTGCTGGTGCCCGTTCTCAGTGAGCTTCCCTCTAGCAGAGTGTGTGCTTTTTCCTTGACTTAATAGCCAGCCATCAACACCCCAATCAACATCTAAGAAGCCACACACACAACAGGCACCATATAAATACCACGAAGAGAATAGCCCAAAACACACATTCTGGCCAGACAGAAGTTCCCTGAGGATGGGTTCCAGCACAAGTCCAAAAGCTTGGAGGGCTAAACCTCTGGTCCCAGAGATTGACCCAGATTGGATCCTGCAACATCACTGATGTGTTAGAGAAAAGAGATCAAGGAAACAGAAGACCCGTCCAGCATAGTGAGATGTTTTGGCAGTAACTAAGCTGTAACCGAGCACCTTCATAGGCTAAATAGCTCTTCTTCTGGCTTCTTCTTCTATCTGAAATACAGGATGTATTTCTCCCCCTTTCAGGTCAGCTTTTGGTTTGGAGACTTGAAGGTGACCGTAGAGATCTGGAATACGATGGATAGGATCATCAAGATTCTTTACTTCTTTCAATGCTAGGATCTCTTTAAAAGGGAAAACCTTTTAGGACACTGCATGCAATTGATCATTGCTTTGCTAAGCAGTGATTGCTAAGGTTGGTGATCATATTCACTGGGACAGGTGTTGATAGCAGAACACAACTGCTGCTCAGCAGGAGGAAAGTATTGACCCAGAACTTCACTTCACATATAGGTCAACCTTGATTAGGCGCCTCCCCTTTGGGAGATCCAGACTGTGTATCTTGCATTGATGTTTAAGACTGGTATTAGAGCAACTGCAGAGATGCCTGCAGCTCAGAGATACTGCAGTGAAATTATTGCAGTGGACACTGTGAGTTTTGACCCTTGATTCATGCCAGGAAAAAGCACACAGTCGCTGGGTGCATTGATTTAACTTGTCAAATTAATCAGCCCTGACAAACTACAAGGGTGGCTTACAACATCTGTTCCCTGCCTCCAGAGACTCCTGTCCTGGGAAGCTCTTTCACCAAATAAACTTCAAGCAGGTGCATTAATTAATTAGTCTTACAATATACTTGTCATTCAGGAACTTGAAATACCTATAAGAGAAGAGCAGGCAAAGCTGGGGGCGGAGTTAAATGTGTCATCAGTGTAGAATTTTTATGTTGCCAGAAATGTTCCAAGCCCAACCTCTCTTGAATTCCGTTGACCCTTACCTGGTGCCAATTTAGTACTGAGCTTTAGATTCTTGTGTATAGGCTTGAGCAATAAATCTTTTGAACTGCTACTTAACGTAGTGTCCTGATCCTTTGCACCTAACATTAATCCAAGTCATTTGTGGCAACATAACGACTCTAAACTGATGGCACGCTTAACTCTGCTCCCCAGCTCTGCCTGCCCTTCTCCTACAATACCTGCTGTAGCATTATTATTACTTTTGGGCTATTTCTTCTCCACCAAAGTCTTAAGAGGTAGGTTGGACTGAGAAAGTGATGGGGTTTTTTTTCCATTTTTTTACTGGCTGAGGGTGGATGGAAGCTGGATCTCTAGCTTCCCAAATGAACACCTTAACCACCAGCACCACAAACTCTGTTTACATTAGACTGCACACAAAGATGCACCCACCCACCAACACATTCACACCCATCTGCTTAAAAATTCTGTCCCTCTAATCCTTTTAATTATCGACTGGACATCATACAGCAGCAGCAGCAGCAAAAACAGGACAAAGTTAAGGAACACAAGAGTGAAAGGTTTATATGCTCTAAGGCAGACATGTCAAACACAAGGCCTAGGGGCCGGATGCAGCCCGCGAAGTGGTTTCATGTGGCCCGCGAAGCCATCCTGGAAACAGTGAGGGAACGGCCCCCACTGTCTTGGCCTGGCGCAGGCTGGCCGGGAGCCAATGTACAATTTTGTGGTGGCCATCTATGCTGAAACGCATTCAGTCTTAGCTCCACAAGGCCGTCTGGAAACAGTGAGGAACCAGCCCCTGCTGTGTCGGCCCCACCCCCTGGGTGCATGCTGGGGAGGTGTCACCCTTTGTGAGGAATGAAGAAATGGACCATGCCTTGGCGCTTGCCCCGGTCCGTCCCCCCTTCTGCCAGAGACCTTCAGATCTGTCCCACTGCTTCCCAGGCCCCCACAGGCACCCTTGACATGAACGATGTAGAGCTGGCCATGTCCACCCAGTAGGCCACACCCACTCCATCCACGCCCACCCAGTAGGCTGCACCCACCCTGGCCACACCCACCCAGCCCCCCCCCGAGGGCAACCGCAATGCTGATGCAGCCCTCAATGAAATTGAGTTTGACACCCCTGCTCTAAAGCAACGTTTCTCAACCTTAGCAACTTGTAGATGTGTGGACTTCAACACCCAGAATCAACACCCAGAATTCTGGGAGTTGAATTCAACAAATCTTCAAGTTGCTAAGGTTGAGAAGCACTTGCTAAACCAGAGGAATGGAGGAGACTGACCATCCCCAGCAGCCTGTGGTTAACAGAGGAATATGGTGTCTGGATCTACCCATCTGTAAGTAGATCCTCCACTCTCCAATCATCCTTGGTGCAACAAAGTGATTTGGCAGTAGACATTTTCCCCATTTCTGGGTTAAGCTGAAGCTGTTCAACTCCGCTGGAAGGAGAGGGAAGAAGAGATGTAATTATAGCTATAAATGGTGCAATGGAGCAATTACTTCCCAAGCGTTTACTTATCTGGAAATGGCCGTTCCTTCTTATAACAGTTTCAAATTTGTTATCTGCCTATTTTACCTCTTTCGAGAAGGATAGGTGACAGGGCAGAAGTGACACCTGAGTGACAGATTAGCCAGCTTTTGCCCAAGAGGGTGATGGACTTTTTGGAGATTTTAAACATTTTGAAAGGGCAGCTTTCATATCTATAATGGGGGAGGGGAAGGTATTACTGGAAGCTCCACTAGTTATTAACTGGATAAGAATCCAAAGGAGAAAAAAAAATCCTTTTCTTTGGCATTTTCAAAGATGAGAAGGTAAAAACTGCAAGGGGATGTTTTATTTTATTATACAGTTATTCCGTTTTTCCTTCCTTTCTTACAGGAAGTTCAGACTAACCTAGATAGGATTTTGCAGCAGTCCCCATCCTGGTAAAATCCAGAGCAGTTGGCATGAATGGAGAAGACACTCACCCCAACCTCTTCACCATCCCACAATGATTCCGTTTGTTCTAAGACTGCATTACAAGGTAGTCCTTGACTTACAACCACAACTGAAGCCAAAATTTCCCTTCCTAACCAAGGCAGTTGTTAATGAGTCATGCCTAATTTTATTATCTGTCTCCCATAGTTGTTCAGCAAATCACTGCAGTTGTTAAATGAATCACATGGTCATTTTGTTCCATACAGTGTTAACCTTGTGAACTCTAAAGATTCCTCCTTCCGTTATGTATTCAAGATGGACAGTGATTAATATTTATATGTTACTTATATGTAAGAGTGTAGGTCCATACATATGGTGTATATAGTATGTTTAAATGTGTGTTATGTATCTGTACACTTTGAGAGCAAGCAACTAAATTTCATTTTTAATGTGGGCTGTTGTGCCCACAGTGAAAAAAATGACAATAAAGGTTATCTAATCTAATCTAATTAGGGAAATCTGCTTAACGATGCTCCCTCTGCTCAAAATGAATATTATAAACAGGGGAGCACAAAGTCAATGACACTAAAACCACAGGTAGTCCTCAACTTACAATTACAATTGAGCCCAAAATTTATGTTGCTAAGGGAGACATTTGTTAAGTGAGTTTTGCGACTTTTCTTGCCACAGTTGTTAAGGGAATCACTGCAGTTGTTAAGTTAGTGACACAGTCGTTAAATAAATCTGGCTTTCCCCCATTGACTTTGCTTGTCAGAAGGTCACAAAAGGGGATCACGTGACCCCAGGATGCTGCGACCGTCGTTAATGTGAGTCAGCTGTCAAGCATCCAAATGTAAATCACATGACCCTGGGGGATGCTGCAATGGTCATCATTGTGAAAAATGGTCATAAGTCACTTTTTCCAACGCCGTTGAAATTTTAGACGGCCACTAAATGAATTGCTGTAAGTCGAAGACTGCCTGTATTCAGGGTGAGGTGCTGTGAAAAAAATATCAGCCATAAAAATCCATATTAAAACCACGAGTTGCTTGCAGAGAGCTCTCCAAGGTCCTGAAATTCCAGCCTATTTCCATACCTGGTTAGGAATTCCAGTCTTAGCTGCGATTTTATCGTGCGGGTGATTTTGAGGGGAGGAGTCTGTTAGGGGTTTTTTTTTTTAAAGAAAAATATGTAAATTAGCCACGAATGCATTTAGACTGAGCTGAGGATTAACAGGGAGCGAATACCTTTTCTTCCCAGCTGTTCTCTGCTCAAAATGGCCCCGATTACAACTCTTCCCACCTTGGGTATAAGCTATATGTCAGGGTGGTCTCCTCGGCTGATGGACAGCTGAACAGAAAAGACTGTCTCCTTCTTCATCTACAACAACCGTAGCTTTACAATCAGCAGCACGTAATGACACACAATAAAGCATAAGCAGCATGCAAATCAGTAGATATGCTGTTATTGTCAGATGACATAACTGAGGTCTACTAGAGAGGAAGAGCACCTTGGTTATAATCCAGCAGAGAATAAGAGTGTTTCTAACAGGGAAGGAAAACGGGCCGTCAGAATTTGTTGCATTGGGATTCCCACTGTATCAGAGATGAATGTGAATCGTATGGCTCAGACTCAAGTCTATTATTAATTACAATGTTAATAATTCAGAAGCTCTTGCCCCACACAGCAGACCGCAATGCCAGAAAGAAACAGCATGATTGCTCAATGCATTTTTCAACGTCTTCTGGGTTTAATCCCCCCCCTCTCCTCCTGCCATTCTTTCCCTGTCAGCCTCACCAGGTAGACCAGAATAGGAATCGACTCCAAAGGAGGCTAAAACTATTTTTATAAAGAGTGGCTGTAAGGACAGAATCTTGCAAGTCTCATGGTGCTGTACTCATACAGTATCCCCTTCTTATGTTCATGTGAATTAGGGAGGTGTCTCTCCACACATTTTCTGCTTCTTTTGGACTTAAGATAGGTTTTCCCTTTGTTGTTTTGGTCATGGATTTTGCCTGTCTCCATCAAGGGCATCTTTCTTATTTTCTACATTTCTGTAAATGAGACTTCCTTCTTCCTTGACTTATTAATTTATTTCTGGACACAAAAATATTTCTGTATTCACACTTTTATATCCATGCAGACCCATTTGAATACAGGAGATGAATCTGGTGGGCTGGGGGGGGGGGGGTTAGAGCTGCATAGGCAAATCAGTACCTTCTAGATGTTTAAGACTTTAACTCCAAGCAGATGGGCAACAGCAGTGGCTTATGGGATGTTGTTGTTTTTTTTAAAAAAAAGTCTGCATGTCACAGGAGTTTTTACATATTGTTGATGTCTTGCCTACCAGAACTGGTTCAAGGAAGTCAAGATGGTGGCTCCAAGTTTGTGATTGACACCTCATCCTTTTTACACAAATCACCTTGATAACAGAGGTTTAAAAAAGGGGGGAAGGTTTGATTGCATGGTTAGGGCCACCATCTTGACTTTTTTGCCTCCTCCCTGGGAGACGCCCATCTACTGGGTTGTATGACTGCAGAATGTGATCATGCTGATGGTTTGTTGCTTTTGCTGCATTAGAATAACAGGATTCCAATACAAAATTTTAGGCATTGTTATTAGTTGTATTCTATTGCATTTGAAAAGGTAGGTAAACAGCCAGAGGGTTACTGCTGATATGCAACTTTAAAATGTGATGCATAAATAAGCCAAAAGAGAGAGGGGAAAAAAGAGAGAATTGAATTAGGAACATTCTGGATATCAACATATGCTCTGCCACTGAGCTCCAGCTATACATTAACTCATAAATTATAAACCACCTTCCACAGGTCAAAGGAAGTGATTTTATATCAAATTAGGCTATTGATATTCTGATCTCCATGGAGAATTGCTTTTTAACAAATCAAGCTGTCTCTCCAGCTGTTCCAATTATAAAACAACATTCATATATCACACCAAGCTGTGATGTGCTTAACCATGGTTTATTGAAGAAATGCCTATATTCAGACATGCCCAGCTACACGTCACAGTCTGCAACCCCCAAAATCCAATACAAAATCAGAGAAATGATCAAGAAGAGTCTGGTTCTGATAATGGATTGGAAGGAGAAACAGTTGGAATTTAGCCAAACCCATAAAATGTTCTTGCATTGTAGAAGAGCAGAAGGAGTGGCAGGAGTTCAACTCATGTCAGATTTTGCGCTTCCCTTGGAGACTCAAGTTTGAATCACCTGAGCCAGATCCTCAGATGTGGGGGTGGGGGTTGATCAGGAACACATTTTCACAGTTATGGCTAGTGTGCCAGCTGTGCAAATCTCAAGTCTGGCCATCTGTGCAAATCTCAAGTCTGGCCTACAAGGATGCCTTGATATGACAGCCAAGTATTTCAGCCACTCCAGCATGCTGCAATCAGCATGACTGACCTGACCTGTTTTAGGAAGCCTTAGATCACTTTGTTAGTACCGCTTCTCACTAGCTAATGGTCCATTCCCTGATATAATGATCAATGTTGGCTAAGAATTCTAAGAAAAAGTCCAACACTGTTCTTCAGCTGCCAAAAGAAGCCAACACAGTCCTAAGCTGCATTAATAGAGGAATAAAATCAAGATCATGTGAAGTGTTAATACCACTTTATAATGCCTTGGTAAGGCCACGCTTGGAATATTGTATTCAGTTTTGGTTACCATGGTGTAAAAAAGATGTTGAGACTCTAGAAAGAATGCAGAGAAGAGCCACGAAGATGATTAGGGGGCTGGAGGCTAAAACATGCGAAGAATGATTGCAGGAATTGGGTATGTCTAGTTTAATGAAAAGAAGGACTAGGGTGACATGAGAGTATTGTTCCCATATTTGAGGGGCTGCCACAAAGAAGAGGGGGGGTCAACCTATTATCCAAAGCACCAGGAGGCAGGACAAAATACAACGGATGGAAACTAATCAAGCAGGGAAGCAACCTAGAAATTTCCTGACGGTGAGAACAATTAACCACTGAGAACATTTAACTAGTGGAATGGCTTGCCTTCAGAGGTTGTGGGTGCTCCATCACTGGAGGTTTTTAAGAAGAGATTGGATAACCATTAGTCTGAAATAGTATAGGGTTTCCTGCTGGAGCAGGGGGTTGGACTAGAAGGTCCCTTCCAACTCTGTTATTCTGTTAATTCTGGAGTTGCAGTCCCAACACATCTGTGGCAGGGGCCAGACTGGGGAAGACTCTTTGGTTGTATCAATTTGTATGGGCTTCTGGCTGTCTTTTATTTAGAATGACTTTCAGTCAAAAGGCTCTGCACATAGCATAGAAAATCCCAATATAAAAATCAATAGGAGATGTTGCAAAGCTGAAAAGAAAAACAAACGCAACAGTACTAAGAAATAAACAGTCCATCAATCCTCGGTCTTTTTAGAGTAGCATCTTATTTCTCACCAATACTATTTGGGAACCTTGTTCCCATCAGCATCTCTTCACTTAATCCACCCCCTGGAGTTGGGAGCATAAAAAGGACTGGGAGAACTCTTTACAGCATCTTAAATTCTTCAGGAAAAAGAAGATGGGGCAGAAATCATCAAAGCGATCTACCGCTGTGGTCCAGTGGAAACATTTTTGCTTCCTTTTTAGCTTTTCAATTGTTTATTTTGAATGGTGTGTAGATGTCGTTTATCTCTATGGGCCTGTTGATGGCTGATTTGTCTGAGTGTCATGTTTCCAGGGATTTGCTAGCATTTTTGGACTTGGTTTGGATGCTTGGTCTAGGATGCTAGGATATATCCACATATTTTGGTTGTCTCCTCCTTTTTCTCTCAGCCAATGGGTTAGGGTTAGAATTATTGATCAATGGTGGACAGTTAACTCTACAAATTTATGTCCCCCCTACTGTAATCAGAACAAGGATAATGCACCAATCGATTACCTCCACAGCAGGCTACAACTTTTCAGATGCGATTTTAACACTTGGCAGTCAACATGGGAACAAAGCCCCTTCTGGGTTTTCTGCATGAGGAAACAGCCATCCAAGCGAGGGATGAGACTGTAACAGCTCAGTATGTTTATGCATCCTAACCACCATTTGTGTGAAATCGTATGAGGTCTCCTGATTGATATTGGACTAGCAGACTTCCAAGGTCCTTTCCAACTCTCTTATTCTGTTAATAAAATTAAAATAATAAAATAAAATAATAAAATAAAAAATAATAAAATAAAATAAAATAAAATAAAATAAAATAAATAAAATAAAATAAAATAAAATAATAAAATAAAATAAAATAAAATAAAATAAAATAAAATAAAATAAAATAAAATAAAATAAAATAAAATAAAATAAAATAAATAAAATAAAATAAAATAAAATAAAATAAAATAAATATAGGGAAGTAGGGACAGACTAACTGTCTGCCCTGGCCGTATCCCTTCCAAAGCATACAGTGAATATTTATGACTCAGTCTCTTGTTCTCCCCATTACCAATTTTAATCCTGAAAGGAGATAATAGGAATGAATTATGAGTGGCTGTGTGGCCATAAAATTACCCAAAGGTGGATTCAGCCCTCCGGAGAAGTCCTTTTTCTCCAGATTCTAATGTCATGCCAAGACACAAGCAGGCATCCAAACCCCTCCAGGTTGCGGTGTTGTTCCAGCAAAAGATTAAGAAATTAGCTTCCTTTGCAATATTGAGCCCTCCTTCCTTTGATAAGGCAAGAGACATCCCAGCAAACAAAAGCCACACAATAAAACATTTTCCTTCCTTGCAAAGACTCCAAGCAAGCCAAAGATAGCACAACAGCTTTACCACACTTGAGACCTAAACAGTTTTAATCTCCTCACATGCTTGAAAAGACTCAGCCACTGAGCTATGGCAAATGGACATGTAGTGTGTCAGGCCAGAGCCTAAAATGACATCAATCCTTCCCAGTTGTGTTGTCACTATGGACACAATTTGCTCCACTGCCTTCTCTCCTTTCTTGATTGGAAAGAGGAAAAGCCTTGGGGGCAGATCTGGCTTAAGAGCTGCTAGCTACTGACCTCCCCTTTCTCACAGTAAAACACAAAACACATGTTGAAAGTGTCTCCTAGGAGAACATCTAGAACAGGCAGCCGGGGCCCTGAAAGATACCACAAGGGAATCAAAAAAATATCTGCACATTGATCAATTGATAAGGAGAATTTCAACAAGGGAAGTGAAAGTGGGTGGGTCTCTTGCACCTTTAATAGCTGCTTTCTTCCTGCATGCTACAATTAAAGGCACAAGAGCCCCACCCTATTTCAAAACTGCCCAACCTCACTGGTAAACCTGCTTATGGATTTGAGGAAGGCAATCAGATTTGGTCTTTTCTTAGGAAATCTACAAGAAGAAAAATGATGACTATTTAGATTTGGAGTATGAAATTTCTATATTCCACAATGCAACCCTTTAAGTTCAAAATTTGAGCCCTGCTGGCATTTAATCATTATCCGAGTATGTGTAAAAATATAAAATCTCATAAGCGGTCAACATTAAATACTATTAATACCTAAGCTATCTCGTTTCTCCCAGGACTGTCTGCTGAAATCAAACAGAGAAGCGGAATATCAAATATTGACATTGAATATTATATGGTCCTTGACATTACATATCATATAATATGCAGAGACAGTATATCTGGGAAGGCTTTACAGAGATAGAGAACAGACAGACAATATTCAGAACAAAAGCTGCATCGGAGAGCCCCAGAAAGCAAACATTAACTTCTCATCAAGCTAATGGGAGAATGGGGGAAAATATTTCATTTTATTTATTTACATGGGGACACAGAGGAAGAATTAAATCATTTTAAGCCATTACTTATTTTCAAAAGAATTAGGTAGCATATTTAGAGTTTTACTTGAGGGGTACATAGCCTGAGGCTCAGGAGTTAAATTGGCCTCAAAGGTCTTTTGTTCAGTTCTAGAAGATCTTTTAAAAATTGCAACCAACTTGTAAATTTTAATGTGACAAGGAGAGAGATTTCAGGTGGAGTATAAGATCATTTTAATTGTTTTCACTTACATGGTAATGGGTGTTATATTAAATTTACATCCATTGTAATTTTTTTTTGCTCTGGACTGACCCAATTTTCTTCTTGAATCAACCACTTTTTGAGGCATAGACCTGAAGTGTCCCAAAGATGACATGAAAGTATGTCCCCAGACTTGAAAAGTGGCATATCCTTGTTTTAGATCCTTTGAACAGAGCAAGAGGAATCAACCCGATGTTCTCCAGATGTTTTAAACCCAACACGGTCAATGTCAAAGGAACTGGAATATTGGCCAAATGATCAAAGACATCTCAATCAATGGACCGAGAGCTACATCAATGCTAGGAAGATTACTAATTTTCATCCCAGCCAAATTTGTGTAGCCCTCCTCTGGTCTACAAAACAGAGAGTGACAAAGCTGTGATTTTCACACATTCGTTCTTCCCTTCTCTCCCCTCATTTCAGCAAGAGGCACTCAACTAGCTCACAACACTTTCATGGTGACCCAGAGCAAGCGAGGGGAAGACCTTCAAACTTGAAGACACCAACAGTCTTGCTAAACTGGATCTGCCCAGACTTTACTTAGGAGCTGATTAAACCGTCATCATCCTGGTGTAGAAGAAGGGGGGGGGAGAGAAATGAAACAAACAATTGCTTAATTTGCTGCTACTCTGAAATTGTCTGTATCTCGCTAGGGCTTTCCTTACTCCTTTCAACTTTCATATGTGGAAGTCCTCACTACACTCTTACTCTCCCTACAAAGTGGAGTTCAGACCCACTGTTGAGGTTAATTGGCCCTAGGCATCTCCAGAGACACCACCTTTGCTTAATAGCCAATTTGATTGGGTTAGTTGCATTGTTATTTGCAAGCAGAGCCTTAAACAGACAACTTAAATGGGAGGTTGGAAAAAAAATGAAAGAAGCCATCAAAAGGACCACCTTGGAGAACTTGAGCACCTTCTCCTTTGGAAGACAAATAAGCAAGGTAAACCCTCTTTCTTAAGACAACGAGCCATAGAAAACCAGAATGTCCCGTTGATATGTTGTCAAAAGCAACTGGAGCGCTTGAGACACCAGAGATGATTATCAAGGCAGCACATCATTCACAGAGAGGGGAAGAGAGATTTGTGAGAATGTCAGAAGGGTAGGCTAGGTGGATCTCTGATCTGAGAAGGAGGCAGAAGACCGGTTGGGCTCTTTGCAAGAAATCCTACAGCTTTAAGTGTTTCCCCTTCCAAAACCGTCCAGAAAATTATAGGTAGCCCTTGACTTACTACCACAATCAAGCCCAAAATTTCTGTTGCTAAGCGAAACAATTGTTAAATCAATCCCCCCCCCCATTTTACCATCTTTCTTGCCACAGTTGTTAAGTGAATCATGGTGGTGGTTAAATTAGTAACGTGGTTGTTGAATGAATCTGGCTTCCCCATGGACTTTGCTTGTCCGATGGTCGCAAAAGGGGATTCTGTGACTCAGGGACATGGCAAATGTCCTAAATATGAGTCAGCTGCCCAGCGGCTGAATTTTGATCACGTGACCACAGGGATGCTGCCACGGTCGTAAGTATGGAAAACGGTCATGAGTCACTTTTTTCACTGCTGTGGTAGCTTTGAACAGTCAAATGAATGGTTGTAAGCCAAGGACAACCTTAACAGATAGGTGTGGAAAGAGATCCCCACTTATGATCTTATGTTAGATGCTGCTTTGGTATTACAAAACACAGGAAGTCTAGAATCCATATTTCATTGGCTCAGAGGTATTTAGAAATGGGGGGAATTGCTTTGGCAGAAAGAAATAGCACAACAAGGAGCTTTTAAAAGGATGAATTTAGCCAAAATTGAGCATCATTTGTTTGTCTGTATCAATGTTTTTCCTAACCAGACGGAAATATTAAATACTATTTAACAGGTTTGTAGCGCTCCTCGAGATTTCACACTTATTCAGGAATACTAATTAGGAGGATGATTGTATATTTGTGTTAGTATTCTTTTTTTAACCAAAAGAAAAATCACAGCTGGTTTGGTGATATTTTTGAAGATCTCTGCCTTTTATTTTTATAAAAGCACCACCAAAGCAAAAAAAAAAAGGGGGGGAAAGGGGGACATTTTATACATTGCTTAGGGAAATAGGATCTGTGGGAAATAGGAACTGGAGCCCTGCTAAGTAAAAATGTCTTTTTGATTCAAAGGATGGCCACCACAGTCCTTTGGATCAAAAAGGATCTCAGCCAGGCCAAGAATAGACTTGTCACAGCGCCCGTCCATTTTATTTGTGTATTTGTATACTTATTTATTTAAT
>NW_015386544.1:318411-374668 GCF_001527695.2 Protobothrops mucrosquamatus
GAGAGAGAGAGAGAGAGAGAGAGAGAGAGAGAGAGAGAGAGAGAGAGAGAGAGAGAGAGAGAGAGAGAGAGAGAGAGAGAGAGAGAGAGAGAGAGAGAGAGAGAGAGAGAGAGAGAGAGAGAGAGAACACACTAGGTTTCCTAGCAGCCAACTTTTAATTAATGCCATCACTTTCTGCAGGCTTCTTCAACCTTTCTAGTTGGCTTTTAGCTCAACAGTTGAGAGAAAAAGCTGGGTGCTTACCAACTGTTGAAAAACGAGCAAAGAAATCTTTTAAGATAGCAGGTGCCATGGCTTAAGGTTCACCATTCCAAAAACACTGAATGATGCACTTTGGTGGGAGAAATAACCTGAAGATGTGCTCATTCACATGTGATGGATGTCCCAACCTCAAATTCCCACTGATATTCTCGCCCTGTACTTAACTGTGTCACTTCCATACATATTTCTTTGCAGTAACATTTATGCGATACGATTAAAAATTACGGACACTCTATTATTTAGAGAGCTTAAAGGACTGCAGATAAAAAGAGCAAAGTGAAACATTCTATCAATATTAATTGAAGTTGGGGATATCAATATTACAGGCATAAGATCTGATTCTTCATCTAAAGTTAAGCATAACATCAAAACAGAACAGCTGCAATTTGTTGCATGGGTTTGAAATCCCGGGGATATTGCTGCGAAACCAGTAATATACCAGGAATATACACCCAGGTCAGCCTATATTTTAAAAAAGGGATTTTTAAACAAATAAAACCATTAATATTCCCAATGCTGTAGATTACATAATGTTGGAAGAAGCTAGCTATTAAGCAGATTAATGTCCAAAATTGATCACATTTGTGGGCAGTTTCATATTTTCAGGACCCAAATGACCTCCAATTATTCCAGCTGATGATTAGATCACCTTGTAAGGAAGGAATAAAACTTCCTACTCTGAGCATCAAAATCTCCCATTCTTCATTCTCCTTGGTTCTGATTTATTGCCTTCACCCATGAGTTCGAATCCATTGAACTAGCTCTGTTGCAGACTGCAGCCCTTGCTTTGCGCCAGCTGTCTTTCAGCTCTCTTCCCCATTATTAATTTTCCTATTAAATAACCTCAGATAAATTTTCCCAGGGGGAGTCCGCGGATGTCTGCATTTGGTTAACTATCTCCGTGCAATTTTTACAGAGCTAGGACTGCTTCTTTATTTCCACAGCACCCATCGTGACAAGTCGCTCGGCGTAAAATGCAACTTTATCGTCAAGCAGTGTTGTCATTACAATGAAGAAAATTGCTGCTAATTTTTATAAATTATCTCATCAGCTGTGATTAATTAGCAGTTGTCAAATGGCAAATTATACTTTTCACGTGGGTTTTTTTTGGCACCAAGCGAAGAAATATCCTCAGGCAGCTTCAAGCAGGTCAAGAATGTGGACATAGGTGTCCTAGATGGGTATGTGAAGCAACTGGACTGGCTGTCGCTGCTCATTAAGAAGGTTGTCAAATACAATTCAAAGGACACAGCCACACATTGGCCAATCAGGTGGAATGCAAGTATGACTATGAGAACACCGAAGTCTGCTCTGCTGTGGATCCTTCTTACAAACACCTGAATAGGAACACTGAATGTTCTTCCATTCTTGCCTAGGAAAGAAAACCTACAAGAAATCACCAGACCAGATATATGGAAAAATATAAATGTTTTGAAAGTAGTTGGCATAGTCAGTCTGTTTCCTTTTTAGCATTTTTGATTTTCTCTTGGAACGGTGTGCAAATGTTGTCGATCTCTATGTGCTTGTTGATGGTCAGCTCATCTGAATACTAAGTTTCCAAGAATTCCCTTTGGTTTTGGATTTTACTTGGTCTAGGACAGGGGTAGGCAAGCTCGGCTCTTTTATGATTCATGGACTTCAACTCCCAGAATTGGCTGGCTCAGGAATTCTGGGAGTTGAAATCCATGAGTCATAAAAAAGCCGAGGTTGCCTACCCCTGGTGTAGGACATGGGTGTCAAACTGCTGGCCCATAGGCTGGTTGCATCATGCGGAGGCCACGCCCACCCCAGCTCTGGCAATGCAAAAAAAGTCATGATAGGTCGCAACATGTCATGTGACGCGGCGAGTTTGACACCCGGGGTCTAGGATGCTAACAGTTTCCCAGCTAAAATTATGGTTGAGCCTGTCCATGTTTTGGTAAGCTAAAAAGGAAACAAATAGATCAGAACACCTCCTGCCTAGCAATAAGCACCCAGATAAGCAGGGATTAACACCAGACAATGAAGCAGTCAACAATATCCTAATCAAGGAATTACCAACAGACAACCAAGCTGTAAACAACAGTCTAATTAAGGAGCTACCAAGGAGAAAACAACACTCCCACCAAAACTGGCACACCCTTCTAACACTGATGATGTTACCTAGTCAGGTAACAAAACAAGCAAGATCAGACAGCACCAAGGACCAATGCCATCATACCCTCCTCCAGTGTTCTTTTCTCACTATGGCTAGCCAGATGCTTCTGGTAGCATGCAGAAAGAAATGCAACACCCCTCTCTCACTTGGCTTCCCTGATAATCCAACGGAGAGCATTTTGCCTTCACAAGCGTGGAATGTTATTGATAGCTTTATTTATCATAAATTCATCCTTGTCCCTTCTAACGCTAGACAAGTTGGCAGTTATTCCAACCAAGTGTGAGAAGCTAGGCAGGAATAATCAAAGACAGATGGACAAATAATCAAAAGCAGATGGAGCAATGATCCTCAAAGAATCTGAGCAGCATTTATTGGGTAGTTCAACATTCTGGACCCCAGGTCCTTGATCAAGGACACTGAAGAAAAGCAGAGCATGCAATCCTCCCGGTGAAGGAACAGGGCTCCAAACATATTGAGCTGCAAATAAACATTTCTTAGGCATCGGGGAATCACCTCTCCATCTGTCAGAATCATCACATCTAATATTAGAGCATATCGTACATTGAAATATGAGTTTTCTGAATTTCCTACAATTGGGTGACCCTTGGTTATAGGACTAGAGGAGGAAGGGCAGAAGGGGAGGAAGCTAACCACCAGATAGCAAGAACGCAAGTGAGAGATCAGATAAGGAGACTCAAACTCATTGTTAGCCTCACATTGCGATGAACAAGGCCATACATTCAATTTCGCAGCTACTGAGATTGTTGGCTGAGTAGGGACAAAAATAGCCAGGGAAATGATTGAAGCTGGGGATACTGCACAGCCTCCTCCCAGAAGGCAGCAAAGAAAACTGGTCATGGAGGGGATGTGGAGCATCCCAACTAACTAAATATTAGTTTCTATACCCCCTCCACCACACACACTGCAGATTAAGGGATCAATCTACTATTGCCAATCTCCAGGATGGATAGACCATACCCGGAAAGTTAATTAAAATCCATTCCAGTGAAGAGTGTCTTCTGTCTCTCTGAAACCCTCCCTTGCTCCCTCTCCCTCCCCCCCCCCACTCTCTCTCTGCCTTTTTCTTCCTGGATGGAAAAGTCTATAAAACTCAGACAAGCAAATAGAACAACAGCCAAATGACACAATCAGAAAAAGAGGTAGACCCGTTGGGAAGTAAGCAGCCAGGGGAGGGGGGAGCTGAAAAAGGCAGGAGGGAAGGAAATCAGGAGCTCTTAAGGGACAGCTAAATTAATGGATGGTCAAGCCAAGCACAGCTGCTGAGGTGCCACTTTCTTTGAGTTGTGAGCCAAAAGTTCCTTGTTGTTGCTAGTGGCAAGGAAGGGGAAGGTAAGAGAGCACCTGTGTGTGTCTTGGGGAAGAAAGACCCCAAGATGATTAAAGATCTTATCTGAAGGCAGAGATACTGCTCCCCCCCAAATGCCTTTTCCACTTCCCTCCCCCAGGGAGGATATCAAAAGGTGAGAGTCTGGCCTTTCCTGATGTAACAAAACCCAGGCTGAAATGTTTGACCTTTTTGAAGGCTGGATATTTTTCTCTTGACTTTCTTTCCCAGCGTTGCATAATTGAACACGGTGTGAAAGGGATTCTGATCACGTTCCTCCCTCTCCCTCTGCTTCTTCCTAACAGTATCACACTCAGGAAAAGTACCTGAGAACTGGAAAGGCCTGTTGTGCTTTGCAGAGAACAGCTGGATCATTGTCACAGCTACTGCGGTACACTGAATGCTTGCATTGTCAATTGCTGGTGATGCGCGCATCCTGAAAAACTGTGAGCAACTGTGCCTGTTCTGAAGTTGTCCACCCTAATCTGTAAAAAAATCCTTCTTAAACCTAGATGTGTGGGAATTCAGCTCTAAGAATCCCAAGGCAACAAAATGGGACAAAAGAGAGCAAGGCCCTCCCTACACACTTTGCTACGTGCCTGTGATGCTGTTGCAAGGCAGAATTTATACAGTAATGCCATAGCATAGGCTCAGATGCCATAAAGAGTACATCGTGTTTATGCTTGGCTGCAAAAAATCAAGCCACCTGGCAAAGCTGCTTATTTTTGGCCAGTAACCAACATTTGGAGACAGATGACAGATCAACCGCAGCATGTGCTCCTGCCATTTGGGGGTTGTCTGTATGTGTGTGTGTGTGTATGTCCTCTGTCTGAACTTTTTTTTTAAAAAAAGACTTCACTGGTATAATGGTGTGTGGGAAAGGCCTTGGGAGACAGGAGGAAGAGCTGCAGATGAGACAACGGTCTGATAAACGGAATCTGAGTTTGCAGAAGGAATGGAAGTAGGGCAAACAGAATGGATCCTCCCTAGTTTCTTGGACTGTAAAGGTGAGGAGGGGGAGAGAGATGTACTTTTGGACTTGCAAGACTCTGTTCATGTAACCTCACAACAAAGTTACACCTACTGCAGTTGGGTGTGCTTCTTCTCTGGACTATGTCACCAGGCTGACACTGGCCATCTTGCTGAGGTCCCTGCAGGAGTCCTGGCCACCATGGACAGCAGCTCCCAATGTGCAGCAGCATCATACCAATCAATCAAACATCTGTCAATTCCTTCCTATCTGGGAAACATCATGATGGGAAGCTTAAGCTGTGCCTAGACTTGTCTAGGATCCCACGTTTACAAAGACACTGTTGAAGATTTTAAGAATAGCAAGTCATTATGCTTAGGAGCTTTAATTGGGAGAGAGGAGGAGGAGGAGGAGAAAATAGATGAAGGAGGAGGAGGAGATAAATTGGAGAAGATAGAGAAGACGGCAGGAGGAGGAGGTGGAGGAGGAGAAGGAAGAAGAGATAAATTGGAGAAGATAGAGAAGAAGGCAGGAGGGGGAGGGGGAGAAGGAGGAGGAAGAAGAGGAGAAAGAAGAGGAAAAGGAGATAAATCGGAGAAGATAGAGAAGACAGCAGGAGGAGGAGGTGGAGGAGGAAGAGGAGAAGATAGATGGAGATAAATGGAGGAGAAGGAGGAGGGGTCCATCCCTCTGCAGGTTTATAGCTCTGCAAAGAAAGCCAAAGTGTGGCTGCAAAAGGGCAACAGCTGTGAAAGCCTCCCTTGAGCTTTAGGGAGAAAACATCAGTAAGAGTTATAAATCTCTGCTTCAACCAGATATTTTTTTGATTACTGGCAATTTGACAGTGGGGGGGAGGGGGGAGCCCATACTCATAGCTGACTATAAAAGCCCTTGCCTTCCAGCCATTCACTCCTTCAAACGAGGGGGGAGCCAGCCTCCTTGTGGACTTGGCAAGGTGGATTCTTGCAAATTCCCTTCCTGACCCGGAGCTGCCTGCGCCGTCTCTGATATTCCCTTGCTTTATTCCTGTCTGACTTGATAAATTGGGCTATATGGCTTCCTCGGTGTCAGTGACTCTAGACTCCTTTGACTATAATTTAGCTTGCATCCTGTAAACATGTCATCGAGAACTTAGATCAACAATAGGAGAGTTTATTGCTAAACTGTGTCCATTTTTAGCTGGGCACCTCACCACACTTCAAACCCTGAACTGAAATTAGCATTAGTATTCCCTGTTGGAGAAGCGGGACATTGGACAGAAAAAAATATGGCCCATTCCTGCTCTGCAAACATCAACAAGGAGGTGGGCAAAGCTTTGATCCAGCCCAAGATGTAGCGGCTTCTGCATTTTTTCACATCTGTATGCATAGAAGGACATCTCTAGGCAATTGTCCAAACCCTACTAGGAGACTCTTTTCCAGCTAGAACAGCTTCTTGGCTGGGCTGATTCTTCTCACGTCCTATGGGGGTCCACCTGGCTTATCACTGCTCAGGTGGTGAGAGCATCAAGGAGAAAGTTCTATCCGTTTTCTTGTCCTCTCCTTTGAGATGACAATATTTAAGATTTGAAATTTCCAATATCTAAGGAGCTGGCACAAAGAAGAGGGAGTCAACCTATTCTCCAAATCCCCTGAAGGCAAAATGAGAAGGAACAGATGGAAACCAAGGAGAGAATCAACCTAGAACTAAGGAGGATTTTCATGACAGCGAGAACAATTAACCAGTGGAACAACTTACCTCCAGAAGTTGTGGGTGCTTCATCACTGGAAGTTTTTAAGAAGGGAGTTATTAACCTGCAACAGTCAGAAGCACGAGGACCAGTCCATAAATCGCTTTTCTCACAGCCATCATAACTTGGTCGTTAAAGGAATGCTCATAAGTGGAGTACTATACCTCTATACCAAACCACAGTGCTAAATTAGAATCAAAATAAGTTGCAGAGGGAAGAAAGGAACGGAAGCAGAGAGTTTGTGTAGATCTTCGCATAATCACTGCAGTACTATCAGACAAAACCTTTTTTTTTCTGGGGCAAGGGAAGAGATGTCCACTCTTTTCTAAAGAGGCAACCCCCACTGCAGTGATTTGAACTAGATATTCTCTGAGCTAGCCAGAATTTGGCCGGGATGGAGAGAATGTAGATTCAGCAAAGCAGAGGCAGAAGACTGCAAAAATCTGTGCTTTTCCATAAAAAAAAACAAAAAAAAAAACAACCTGCATTCTTTCTGCAAATTCACCAAGATTCAGGGAAGTTTGTCAGCCACCTAAATGGTCCTGTGTGCCAAGATTTCCCAGGAGGGAAAAAAAATGGGGTCAATATGACAACCTTATGATAATTCAGACATTCAGAAAAGCCAGGGCAGATGGAGGGAGGGGTGTCACGGAGGGTGGGAGATAAGCTAAATTTACCATCCAAATGTGGCAGTCTTTCTCAGAATAAAAATCAAGCAAGAGGCAGAGAGAAATAAAAGGGTTTAATTTCATTTCAGTTGGCGATTTAATATCCTGTGGACTTTAGCTAGCAAAGACGGTCAAAAGCATACTTTATCCACAACAAAAGCAAATATTCCAATTCCAGGGTACCAGCAAAACAAGATACTGCAAGGAAAAGATGCATGATAAATCTATCCTCCCTTAATAATTATTTTGTTCATTTGTTTTTTTCTACTCAAGACGTAGTCCGACCAATACATTCACACCACATGCTACCCTGGGCCAGGGTTAGCCTTTCGTGGCTCAATGCATTACGGGAACCCAGCTAATTTATGGCTTTGTGCATCCTGCAAGCGGTTAATTTAGTGACTCCACACAATCTGTTATTTGAACGTAGCCAGAAAGACTCTATTAAATTTGCAAATCTGAATGGCAAAAGAGAGAAGGAAGGCAGAGCCCAGCCTGTTCATTGGGCAGATGGGTAAGTCCTTGTATGAAAACTCGTGGCATCGTGTCAGTGGAATAGCTAGAAAAAGGCAGAGGGTTGTTGTTGCTGTTTTTCTGCGCAAGGACATATGGAAGAAAAACAGAAGAGGAGATGTTAAGGTTTGTCAGAGGAGAGAAAATAGCTGAACTATGATCTGGGGCAAAGCTGAAATATGGGTCATGGAAACTGGAACGAGAGAATACGGTCTGAAAAAAATGGGACGCTTCAAGATAGAACGGGAGAAGAATGGAACGTAATCTAGAGAAGAGTGTTAATAGTAAGGGCTAGAAACTTGGAGAAAGCTTTCCTTAAACAGGGCACAATCCAGAAATCTTAGCTGCTTAGAATCAGGCCTCTGTTCCTGCAGCAGAAGTCAACGTGAATTCACATCCAAAACGAAACAAAGCCGTGAAAGAAGTTTGGAGTTGAAGTTGTGGGTTCTTGTTGTTGTTTTGATCTGTTTAAATCTTTGGATGAGCCTCAAGTGCAAAGCTTCAGAAGGAGAGCCAGCTGCAAAGAAGAGAGCACCTCTGGATGAGAAAAATCAGGATGGCATCTTCAATGTTCCATTCTTCTCCTGTTCTATCTTGAAGTGACCCATTTTCTATGCTCTTTTTTATGTTTGGATATTTTATTGGTACAACACGCAGGTCCCTCTGTGAGGGAGAGGGGCAGTTTTAAAATTTGAGGAATAAAATAAAATAAACTTCCAATGACTCTCCCAGGGCAAAATGAAAAATAAAAGGGAAAGCAGCCATGACAATTTGCAGAAGCTGCTTTGCATAAATCCGTCTGCCGGGAGGTCACCAAAGTGAGGAGAAGACAGGTAATCTTTGAGGCTATTTACATTTCTCCCCCGGAGCTTACCTCCAGATTGGATGGCAACCAAAGCTGGCCAGGAAAGAAGAACAGCTGTAGCCCCTCCTGATTCTCCAATCAATCCCTCCATGCACCAGAATCTGGAGCAAGAAGTCATGCGACTTCCCATCCTTTAGAATAAAGGTTCTGGAAGGAAAGCAGAATTCAAACCCATATCTCTCTCTCTCTCTCTCTCTCTCTCTCTCTCTCTCTCTCTCTCTCTCTCTCTCTCTCCCTCCCTCCCTCCCCCCCTCTCTCTCTGTCTGTCTCTCTCTCTCTCTCCAAAAAGTGGCTTGCATTGAGTCAGACTGTGGTTCTTCTGGGGTTATAGTGATCACATGTCAGGCAGTGGCAGTTCAAAAGTCTGATTTTCATTTTACTTTTATGCCACCCATTCCACTTGCCCATTCTAGCATGTGGCAAACAAACACACCATCCAGGTATTATTTTCTCTTTCCATTGATTTCTCTCCCTCGGTGTCCCCTGTTTCCTGGTCTGAAGCAGCCCCTGCCCCCCCCAGCCTGAATCAATTCCCTTGGGGTGGAACTGCCACATATGATAGCAAGGTAATATGCTTTTACGGATACCCTTCTGCTGTCTTGCAACTCAGGGCAAAAACTTAGCCACAGGATCCGTGATGTTTCTGTCTACATTTTTTTCTCTGTAAAAAAAATTAAAAACCCTCCTCTCCCTCTCCAGTGAATAATTAAAAATGCACAATAAGCCATTTAGCATGATGCAAGTGTCTCACCTTGACAGAAAAAGCTCAGAAAAAAAAGGAACCAACCAGCTGCAGATAAACATCAGCAAAATGTACCGATATGGAGCTAATTAAACCTTTTCAAAGTGTAGATCAAAGGTGTAGGCCAGGGGTAGGCAACCTTGGCTCTTTTATGACTCGTGGACTTCAACTCCCAGAATTCCTGAGCCAGCTGTGCTAGTGTAGGCAAAGAAAAGACTTCCTCAAGTCCAGCTCAGCTCCTAAGGACTACTTTCATCTGTCATTTTTCTTGGCCACCACGTAAAAGTATCTGGTTACTGCTTTCTTTGCAGCTGGTTCTTCACTTTCCCAGACAAGGTTGTATCTCCAGGTGGTCTCCCATCCCAGAACTAACCAAGTCAAACCTCGCTTAAGATATCACAGAGGACAGAGACCACCTTGATCCATTGAACTATAAGGAGGAGGCGATTCAGCACCATCAAATTTGCAAGATTCTGTTAATTTAGCCCATCTCAACTAGTTTCAGCCTTCCTGTGGAGTTGGTTCCTTGGTCTGGTCTACCTCGTGGGGCTCCCCCCTCCACATTTGACAGCTGGGGCTTGTTGTAGACACACCTGTCTATGGTCCAAAACTGTAGTTACAGGATGCAAGCAAACCACAGGAACCAGTCCTGGATAAATTCAGCGGATTGCTGTCAACTCCCGTCAGTGAGAATGCAGTCCTATTTTCCATAAAATAACTCAGGTCCAAATTGGGAGACGTTGATGAAAATGAACTATTTAAATCCAGCCTTCTTTGAAGGCTGATTGGACATCATGATTTGAGCAGCTGATTTAAATCATGGTGATTTAAGTCCATCTTTGTCTCTTGTATAGCTGCAAAGACGATGGGAAAGGCGAGCTGGGAGAGAGGGAGGAAATATATCTATATATTTTTGCAAACTTTTGCTTGGTGTAGTTTTTGCAACCACACGCCCTGGCCATCAATTACTCTGCAAAGGCTTGTCAGAAGCCTGCAGAAGGGTGGTGGCTATGCTTTTAAGACCAAACCAGAGACAAAGGAGAACATTTGCCAGCTTCAGCACATCCTCTTCAAGAGATGGACCATAAACTTGGCACCTTGAGCAGAGGGGCTCCAGAAACAGAGTGAGGCATTAAGGAGATTTTGCCTCTTAAAATCATAACTAAGGGGACAGGGAAAGTCACAAATGTTTTATTTATCCATTCAATATTTCAATATTTGTCAGTCGCTTTGACTTGTTGGAGGGAAAAAACTTCAAAGATTAAATCAGTAAATCAAATCTTCTTGTAAGAGGGGTCCTTTCTCTATTTTGGCAGTCATAGAAAGGAGCTGTTGCATTGGCTATCTTTGACTGATGTCTTGTCTTAATGCATGGTGTTTTTTTTTCACCTTAAAAAGAAGGAGCTGTACTGCATAAACAGAGTAAACCGGGAGGGTAAATCTGTTAGAGTCCATCAGAAATTCCTTGGGTAAAATTTAATGTGTTTACTTATCTGGCTCAACTTGTGATAACCAAACTATTTTCCACTTTGTAAGTGGGGAACAGGAGTGTCCTTTTTCATCCCTCTGTTAGGTGATTGGCAAGGTTTTCTTTTTCTCTTTTTAATGTACTTTCTGACTGCGTCCCCAGGAGAGGGTGGGGGAGAAATTATATGCAGTGAAAAAAATAAAAAAGAGGCACATCAATTTGCATATATCCCATTTGCAGAATGGTGTTTCTCTTCCCTTCACTTATTGAATTATTTTGGGAATTAGGCTTGCAAAAGATAGCAACCTTCTGTCTAACAAGGGGTCACGGAAAACCGCGACAGGATATTGCAAGGGCTAGTGCTACGATGAAGGTTATATGACACATTTGATGATTCCCTTCTCTGGAAATTAGGACTAGATGCTTGCATTTAATTTTATGTCTGCATATGTGTGTCCTTTACAAGACAGGAAGACCTACAGAAGAGAAGATGTGTAGCTCAGGATTGAACTGTGGTGTTCCCTGAGCTTGGTTGTCTTCTTACAGACATTTCATGACCCAACTAGGTAACATCCTCAGTGTTAGAAGGGAGTGGGGTTTGCAGAGGTGATGATGATGATAATGATGATGATGATGATGATGATGATGATGATGATGGAGAAGGAGGAGGAGGAGGGTATCACTTTATAATGCCTTGGTAAGACCACTTGGAATACTGCATCCAGTTTTGGACAATACACTATAAAAAAGATGTTGAGACTCTAGAAAGAGTACAGAGAAGAGCAACAAAGATGATCAGGGGACTGGAGGCTAAAACATATAAGGAAAGGTTACTGGAATTGGGTATGTCTTAGTTTAATGAAAAGAAGGAAGTTATCAGTGTTCCCAATATTTAAGGGGCTGCCACAAAGAAGAGGGGCTCAACCTGAAGGCAGAAGAAGAAGCAACGGATGGAAACTAATCAAGGAGAGAAGCAACCTGGAACTAAGGGGAAATTCCCTGACAGTTAGAACAATTAATCAGTGGAACAACCTGCCTCCAGAAGCGGTGAATGCTCCAACACTGGAAATCTTTTAAGAAGAGACTGGACAACCATTTGTCTAAAACGATATAGGGTCTCCTGTCTGAGCAGGGGGTTGGACTAGAAGACCTCCAAGGTCTCTTCCAACTCTGTTATTATCTTAACAAATTACATTTGGTTTTGAATCAGGGAACCATTGTTTTCTTCTTAAATTTAAAGATGTTTTTTGTGTTGCTCTGTTCTCTGAAGTTATTATAATTATAGTGATTGCTGCATTCTGTGCTTTTGTTCGGCTGACCATGACAGTCACATACTGATTTATAAATAACTGCAGCTAAAGCTGCTTCTGCATTTTGACCAAATTCAACCGTCTATAAAGAAACACACATCAACTCATGAGGGCAACACCTTCTACAATCTTGAATTAATATGTTTTCTTTTTTTCCCAGATGCTGATCAGTTTTCTTTCTGCTTACCATGTCTCCGGATGTATTGCTTTGATTTTCTGAATTTCGGCTATTTACAACACCACCCTCACCATATGCTGCTGTTCTTTGAAGCTAGGAAGGCAGAACTCAGCAACCAACACAAGGGTCTACTTTGTGTAAATTATGTTCATGGCGTTCAGATTATGCAAATAGGATTTGCCCTTTTGACTCTCAAAAACATTTCTCCCCGTGGCCTTGATAGAGGCGAGCAACTTTCTGGAAATTGCAAAGAAATCTGGACCACAACGTCCAGGGCTTCCATGTGAGGAAAAAGACACCCCAATAATTTTCTCTCTTGGAGTCCCTTTTCAGTTAGGAATGCTTGCAGCAGATTAAGCCTCGAGTTGATTAAATAAAGCAGTGTCTAACAAGGGTAATCCAGAGATAATTTCAGTCATTTAAACACTGTTTCATCACCAGCAAGTAGGTTTTTTCCCCTATTTAACTGTCTTAATTCTTTCACCACTTTCTGCTTCACAAATTGGCTCTGATAAGGGAACTCATTTCAGCCCTCATTTCTGTATAAAGTTCATTTTAGCTTTATATAAACACACACACACACACACACACACACAACCCGCAGCTCTGGGGAGAAGGAAAGCAAACCCACAAGGAATGCATTAGTAGGACCCTTGGAAGCAGCAGGAAAACTCTTCTTGTGTTTTGTTCCTGGACTTCTTAATTCTTTTTCTTTGAAGGCATCTGGGAATAGATCCCCAGCCCTTCACTCCTAGTAGAAACACCCCGGTCTGCTCTTAACCTCCCTCCAGATGCCACAGCAGAATAGCGCTCTGATGACGTCACCTTGTTAGGTAATGAAATTCTGCAATTCTAGCACTGATGATGTTACCTAGTGGGGTCATGAAATGTCTACAAGAAAAGAACCAAGCCCAGAGAGCACCTAGGACCCACAGTCCTCCTCCTCCTCCTCCTGCCCCCCCCCGGCTGGGGAATTCTGGGAGTTGAAGTCTATAAGTCAAACTTGCCAAGTTTGGGAAGCCCTGAGCTAAAGTCTAGTTCGATTAAAGGAATGTAGGTCACGGAGAAGTGCCAGATAGCTTAGGGTCAATCAGAGTAGAAAACAGGGAACTAAATGGAAGGAGGGAGAAGCTTTACTGTCCACTTTACTTCAGATTTGCATTTTCCCCTAAGCAAATCTTGCTAAAACAATGCATGACCTTTCGCATGACGGTATTTTGGAACAAATTTTTCCTTCATAAATGGATTTACAGGAATTGCATCCATTTCCATCCATTTCCTAAGGCATGGGTTATGGATGCAATTTTACACAAAGCCTACGTTTTCTTGACAATGGAATGCACTGCAAACTGGAGGAAGGAAGGAAGGAAGGAAGGAAGGAAGGAAGGAAGGAAGGAAGGAAGGAAGGAAGGAAAACCATGAGGAAGGAAGGAGAACAGCAAGGAAGGGAGGGAAACAGGCAAGCAGGGAGAGAGGGAAGGGAGGAAGGAAGGAAAGGAAGGAAAGGAAGGAAAACCATGAGGAAAGAAGGGGAACAGCAAGGAAAGGAGGGAAGCAGGTAGGCAGGGAGAGAGAGAAGGGAGGAAGGAAGGAGAAAAGGAAAGGAATAATTTTGAGAAGCATGAAGATCAATTCATCTTAAGTTATGAACCCAATATCATTCCCAACCTTTGCTAAATGAACCCAGGTTAAGTGTCAGACAGCTCGGTTTTTTCAGTGAGAAGGGAAGAAACCCTGGCTGATGGACTAATTAGGTCCATTATTCGGCTTACTTAGAGTCATGACTAGAGAATGATGCGATGCGGTTTGACTTTCCCTTTGAAAATACAAAAGGCAGCAATTATTCCCGAGCTGTCTATACATTTATTTTTTTCATCCTAGCTGATCAGCATGAATACTTTTCAAACATTTATTTCATTGTTTAATCCAATTAAGTTTGCCCGTGTTCTTCTAAGAAGGGCTTTACATCTTTAATTGCTTGATGACAGCTACATATTCTCCAAAGTTAGAGCAGATAGGAAGTGATGGGGAAAATTTGGATGACTAATATACTTCTCTTTATTCTGGAGCAGTGAAAACGCGGAAGGAAGAAGACCTCAGCGACAGCAGCTACAGCCACAAAACAACTCAGCCTGTCAAATTTAACAGCACCGGATTAAGGTCAACCAATGCCTTAAGCACAGCTCAACAATGGCGCCCCTCGACAGAAGCAAAACTCCCATGCCATGAAACGGGGGGAAAGGTGATATCTTGCACCTTCAAACCAAACTTTTAAACTTTAGTCTTCACGTTAAAGAAGGTTCAATTGTAACTCGAGTCTCCCTGTATTTGCCCATCCTGTCAAGGAGTCTTTGATGGACAAAAATGTCAAATCTTATCAGCTGACTATACAATGAACAATAAATAATAATAGTGCAATCCCCAAACGACTGGATCACCGCTTGAACGCCATCGGCACCACCGACAAAATCACCACCAGTCAATTGCAAAAAGCAAGTTTTACTGGGAACAGCTTCCATCCTGCCACGAGGCCTTTCACACCATCAAATATGAACCTGTGCATAGGCCAGGTTCTTAGGAAGGACTGGATAGGTAGAGAAAAGTGCCCAATCTAGTCTGAACTTCTGGCTGACTTTGTGACTAAGCATAGCCAGCCCACGGACGCATAATCCTGATGTGGATTTAACAAAAAGCAGCCACTCACTTTTTGATTTATACTTTAGAAATGAAAGATGTGCCTGCCGCAAGCGAGAATATTTTGCAGGGTTATAATTGCTTCTCTCGGCAGCGTGTCGGGGTCTCTCTCTTTAAACTAGCACCAAGTTTCTGCCTTCATAAAAAGGATCTTAGCAGGGATGCAGAAAATTCTGGAGGGGAGATCTTCAGATAGTCCCCACCATCACTTCATGTAAGAGTACATTCTATGGAGAAACAGAAGGACTGGGTGGATATCTGTCTTTTCCTGATTACAAAGGAATGGAATGGGGCCTTTGTTTGAAGAATATTTGAATATTCAGTTCTCCTAAGCCACTACCATGTAACAGTGTCTGTTCTTGTTACGTTCTTTGCTTTCTGGATGGGTTGTTTGTTTCTGTAGTTTTAAATGTCTTTCATTTTTACTGATTGGAACTCAACTGTCAGGCCCCCCAAACCAAGAAATTCATGCAATTTCTTTTATTGTCTCTCACTTACAGGCAGATACTTGCCAAACTCCGAGAACTTCTAGGGAAGAGCCATCTTAACTCTCTTCCTCCCAACCAAATTATCTAAACTTTGCTGTCTCTTGGTCCTCTGGAATGCAACCCCTCCCTCCTGGGAATCCAGGCTACATTTCAGCACACCAATGAAGTCTTTAATGTTAGGCACCACCATCTTTTTCAAATTCTCCTTCCAAAGTTGGGGGAAGGGGCAGAGGTACCTGAGGGAATAATTCTTCTGAGTTTCTCAAGGACTGAATTCTCCTTGAGTGGGAACAGTAGTAATAGTAATAAAGAACTACTAAAATACAAGACATGGTTTCCTTACATAAATGACAGCAGAAACCACAAAAGTATGGAGAGAAGATAATACAATGAAAACGAGACCTTTACATATACTTCTGGGCTACCTCCTCACAGAATAAAGAATGCCACATTCTCTTCGTGAGAATGTATTCATTATATTCTCCTTTTTATTTTAAACAGACACTCGGATAACCTCTTGCTGCTTGCAAACTTGGAAGAAAATTGGCCAACATTCAGATGCACTCTGCTACTTTGGCCTGCTGAATTCCAGAAAGGATAAAGACCTTGCATTTACCAGGCAAGGTCACAAGAAAAATAAAATACAATAAAATCGGGCCCGGCTAGCTAAATGAAACTGCCTCTACTGTCTTTTTTCCTTTTCCCCCCAACAACTTTTCCATGAATATCAGCATGGTTTGGTATATATCTTTAAGACCAAGCAACACTTTGCTACGAAGCAGTTAAAAACAAACCGGTGCATGAACATTCAAGTTCCTATTAACTGATGCCTGTAACCCAGAATAAACAAATGGGGGTTGTTTGTTTACTTCCCCATTTGCTTGTTAAAATAAATGCACATTTGAAGCCAGCCTCTAATTAATTGTGACACCACTCATCCATTATTGCTTATAAACAACACACATCTAACCGAACAAATTCCATATTCTTGGGACAATCCTGTCAATGAAAAATAAACTTTGTCTTCCATTAAATTCTCATTAATTTCATTCAAGAGCAGTAGATTTTATATACTGCATCCAAACCACCTGGCCCACGCAATGCGAGCCCAGAAGGATGGTTTTTCATAAAGAGAAGTTACCATATTGCGTTCTTCGAATCTGGGAGACCAGCTGGATGGGCAGCTCAACTTAGTGTGTTTCCAATTATAGACATTTTGATCCAAATCTGTTCCAATTATTGCAATTTTGATCCGCATCATTGCTTTCCCAGGCATTGAAATAGCTAAGATGAAACATAGGATTCACAGCAGGGTTACTTATTCTCCTTACTTACCAATCCTCAGCGAATGTGGGCTGGCAGCTATCTTCATTAACCATACCACCAAAGGCACCAAGATCCAGGACATCTTCTATAAATCCTCATGGAGCCCTGCAGTGGTCTGGGCATGACATAACTCTGGAAAGAGAGAGAAAACCCCCAAATGATGAACATGGCTTCAAGCTAGGACAAAATTTAAGAGGCCAGCTTATGACACAAAGAGGGTGAATCCATCTTTGGATTCTTCCAGGTCTACAGAGTTCAGTGGATAAGCTCAGGTGACCAAGAGCGCCCTCTAGGTTGCAGTTCTCACCTGGATACAGTCAGCTAATCCCCCACAGGCCAATAGGCTTCCATCAAACATTGAAAACTCTTGTGGCCAAGCAAAGATGGAGAGGAATAAATAGAATGTAACAGAATAACAGAGTTGGCAGGGCCCTGTGAGAGTCTTCTAATCCAACCCTCAGCTCAAGCAGGAAACCATACCGTTTCAGACAAATGATTGTCCAATCTCTTTTTAAAAACCTCCAGTGATGGAGCACCCACAACTTCTGAAGCAAGCCATTCCACTAGTGAAATGTTCTCAGTGTTAGGAGATTTCTCCTTAGTTCTAGGTTGCTTCTCTCCTTGATTAGTTTCCATCCATTGCTTCTTGTCCTGTGTTCAGGTGCTTTGGAGAATAGCTTGACTCCCTCTTCTTTGTGGCAGCCTCTCAAGTATTGGAACACTGCTATCATGTCACCCCGGTCCTTCTTTTCATTAAACTAGACATACCCAATTCCTACAAACGTTCTTCAAATGTTTTAGACTCCAGTCCCCTACATGTGTCTGTGTGTTTCAATATAATGATCTCCATGGCCCTTTCCATTTGCTTATTCCAAACTGTGCCACAGTTTGATCGGCTCCTCTCGCTAATCAATCCACAGATGGTTTTGTGTAGCCTGACCCTTTTGAAGCCTGCCCCCATTCACCTCTCCCTACAGGACCACCTTTGAATCTTGGCCTGCTGGGAGAAGATCAATCCTTTGCAATGTCTGCAGAATCATTAGCATCTCCCCCCCCCCTGTAAAGACCCATCACAAAGGAATAGTTCAAAGATCACCTGTTTGTACAGGGCGTATTCGTGCATGCATTTCGTTGATGATCATCAACCTGCCCTCTTGAAAACATCCTTTGAAAACCTGAACTGCCAGCCTTTGCCAAAGAGCAAAAATTCAGTCAACTCAACCCACCATGTTTCTGAAGAATGAAAAGCAGGATATGCCCTCATTATCTTTCCCAGGGTATCAGCTATGTCAGACTAATAAGAACAAGGATTGCTGCTTATATAATTACTTAAGAGCGATTTTCTTCCATTTCTTTACAGCTGATTGGCAAATAGAGTGAAAGAGAACGGATGAAAATCCAGGGAGGAGGGAGAAAAAAACTTATATTCAAAACATAGCAGCAAATGATAAAGGTGAGATATTTCCCAATAGAAGAGAAGAGACGATCAGATTGGAACGTCCACTCCAGGAGTCAACATCCAGATAAGCAGGGATTAACACCAGGCAAACAATCAAGCAGAAAACAATACCTCCAGTTAAATAACTACCAAAGGAAACCTTGACCAAAACTGCCAGGACAAGTCATATCTGGTCACCAAGTTGTAAAAAAGATGTTGAGACTCTAAAAAGAGTGCAGAGAAGAGCAACAAAGATGATTAAAGGACTGGAGGCTAAAATATATAAGGAATCGTTGCTGGAATTGGGTATGTCTAGTTTAACGAAGAGAAGGACAAGGGGGGACATCATAGCAGTCTTCCAATATCTCAGGGGCTGCCACAAAGAAGAGGGAGTCAAGCTATTCTCCAAAGTGCCTGAAGGCAGGACAAGAAGCAATGGATGGAAATGAATCAAAGAGAGAAGCAACCTAAAACTAAGGAGAAATTTCCTAACAGAACAATTAACCAGTGGAACAACCTGCCTCCAGAAGCAGTGAATGCTCCAACACTGGAAGTTTTTAAGAAGAGACTGGACAACCATTTGTCTGAAATGGTATAGGGTTTCGTGCCTGAGCAGGGGATTGGACTAGAAGACCTCCAAAGTTCCTTCCAACTCTATTATTATTATTATTATTATTATTATTATTATTATTATTATTATTATTATTATTATTATTATTATCATCATCATCATCATCATCATCATCATCATCATCATCATCATCATCATCATCATCATCATCATCATCATCATCTATATAAACAGGGAGCATTATATTACCTAGTTGGATAATGAAACATCTGCAAGTCAAGGACCACCAAGGATTCCACACATCCTCTCCAACAGCCAAAACCCAGAGAAGCAGGGATTAAAACCAGACTAACAATTAAGCAGAAAACAATATCCTCATCAAGGAACTTCCAAGGAGAAAACAACACCCCCAGCAACACAGACAGGGCAAGTTGCTCTATAAACACAGAGCAAACCACACACTTGCGTGTACGGATGATGTTTCCTAGCTGGGTAACAAAACATCTGCATGCAAACAACCAAGCTCAAAGAACACCATGATTAGTTATGTTCCTATATTATCCTCCCTTCCAAACCTGCCCTGCCTGGTTCACAAATTTACCATCTCTTCTCTACTCCCTTAACTCACAGAAAACATCTAACGGCTAATTCAAATATTCTACATTGTGTTGAATAATATTTTTCTTTTAAAGGCCCCCTTGTATGGCTTGGAGTTTTCAAAGGCTGGAAGTCCCTGCAATTTCCAACTTTAGCCCCCTCCACTTCATGTAATAATTTGCACTAACCAAACAGGCTTTTCATCTCAGACGTCTGGAAGACAAATGGAATTCTGTAAAAAGTGCCTCCAGTTGCAATTCTTTCGGAGTTTTACAAATGGAGGCGAAATGCACAACGGTCAGAGAGAGTCGGATGGGAGACTGAATTAAGGCTGGAGAAGACCATGATTGATGGCTCGGAGGAGGACGAAGGAGTGTCTCTGCCTAGGAAAAACAGGGAGCGAGCTGACAGTCGAAAAACCTGGGCTGTTACCTTTAGCTACAAAACTTTCCAACCGGCCTCACGCAGTCCTGAGGCGACGGTTGATAAATGAGGCAGAGGGAAAGGAGGAAATAAAACACCCCACACCATCCTGGAAAGTGTTAGTAATTACAGCCAAGCCACCAGAGTACCACTGGGCAATTGCACCGTGTGTGGATGCAGTGACGGGAGCAGGAGAAGGGGGGAGCCCCTCTGGGTGATATTTTCAGGAACCAAGCGTTTCTTTAATTAACGTATCTGGTTCTTTGAACGGGGAAAGCGGACGTTCGGGTAAGGGCCCGTTTAGGCCAGCTTGAAGGCAAAAGCTGCTCAAAAAGCTGAACTTTAATAATTTGAAAATTCATAGTCCTCAACTTACGACCACAATTGAGCCCAAAATCTCTGTCGCTAAAGGAGATGGCGGTCATGTGAATTTTGCTCCGTTGCTTGATTTTTCCCTGCGGAGTGCGGTTGTTAAAAGTTAGCGACGCGGTTGTTAAGCGAGTCTGGCTTCCCCTTTGGCTTTACTGGTCAGAAGGTCACAAAAGGGGATCCTCCAGGACACTTCGACTGTCATAAGTCTGAGTCAGTTGCCAAGTGTCGGAATGTTGATCACTGCGACGGTCGTAAGGGTGAAAAAACGATTGTTAAGTTATTTTTGGTGCCGTTGTAACTTTGAACCCTCGCTAAACAAGCGGTTGTAAGTCGAGGACTCTCTGTATAATGTAAAAATTACACCTCTGAATATTCAATTGGTCCTTAACAAGATCATACTAAGAATATTACAGGATGATATGAACTGTTGCATGGTACACATATAGTTTTCTTGGAACGTTCACTAGAGGCTTGAGGAATAGAATAGAGCTGGAAGGGACCTTGGAGGTCTTCTAGTCCAGCCCCCGCTCAGGCAGGAGACCCTAGGCCTTCTCAGACAAGGGACTGTCCAGTCTCTTCTTAAGGACTCCAGTGATTCATTCCAGTTGGAAAGGATCCATAAACCCCTCTCTCCCTCTCTTCCTCTATGAACATTGTAAGAGTTTTAAAGAGGACATACGAACAACAAAAACCAATACAACTAGCCCTTGACTTACAACAGTTCATTTAGTGACCGTTCAAAGTTACAATGGCACTGAAAAAAGTGACTTACGACCATTTTTAACATTTATGACCATTGCAGCATCCCCTAAGTCACGTGGTCCCATATCGGATGCTTGGCAACCCGACTCGTATTTATGATGGTCGCCGTGTCGCAGAGGGCCACGGGATCCCCTTTTGTGACTTTCTGAAAAGCCAGGTCAAGGGGGAAGTCAGATTCACTTAACAACCCTGTGACTAGTTGAACAACTGCAGTGACTCACTTAACAACGATGGCAGGAAAGGTCATGAAATGGAGCAAAATTCACTTGGCCACCATCTCCTTTAGCAACAGAAATTTTAGGCTCCGTCATGGTGGTAAGTAGAGGACTACTCATACAGAATAAAAAGAAAGAAAGGAGAGGAGAGAAAAGGAAGAAGAAAAAAGTGCAGAAAGAAAAAGTTTCCCTCTCTGTCTCCATAACATGTAACTTTGAATGGTTGTGTGATGACCCAGGGCCCCGAACGGAGACAAAGCACTTAGCTGGTCAGAATAATTGTCTTTGTAAGCACTGCCAACATTCACCCAACAGCCCCCACATATGCTGGCACAAGTTCAATAAAACAGTCAACGGAGTTAAACAGTTCTTTAAAGTAAAACAGATAACAAAGTATGATCTTTTCCACGCCCAGCTTGCCTGTAAACTGCAAATTGCAAAACTGAGGACAGCAAGGAGAACTCAGCAGGAAACAAACTTGATTCAAAATACAAAGAGTCCAGGTACCAGAGTTCACATCACAAGAGTTCACGTTTGTTCCCGGCAAATGCCCCATCCCACAGCGTCTCCTTAAATACCTACTCCCCAGGTGTGCCTTGTGGAGTGGAGTGTGACGCTCTCCTCCTGAGCAAGTGAGCCTGCCTCCGTGGTTCCCTCCTCCTCTCTGCTCTCCTTGCTCTGGGATCTGGTGGGGAGGGGCCTTGTTCCTCGCCTGAGCTCTGCCTTCCCTGTTCCAAACTTGAAGGGCCCTGACCTGCTTCAGCCTGTTCCTCCCCACAGTCCTCCGAAGCCACAGACACCCCCTCCTGGGCCTCAACAGGGAACTCCATATCGTCCTCAGAGTTAGGCTCGGATGGAGGCATGACAGGTTGCTAAGTCGGGACCCGTTGTAAATGAGAGGACCAAATGGTGCATGTATGTTATCAGATTGGGAAGAATGAATCCATTGATCAGGAGGGTAAAATTGTTGATGGATGAAGTCAAAGTGTATCAGCTGATAAAACATGAATGCAAAGGGCGCCGGTTATCTGCACATGGAAACAGAACCTACTAATGCTTTGGAAATATAGGAGTGTTTTTATGATATGGTGGGATACGAGAAACATGCCCCTCTCTCACAAACACAAAATCTCATTTAGCCCACTGTCTTTTTACCTGTCTATAATTTGGCAAGAGATCAAATGCGTCAGGGTCAATCCCCCGTTCTCTCCTCACAGAGGGTAAAATACAAAGAATTGTGCTTTAAGATTCATCGTTTTAAGAACAAATTTTGAAAGATAACCAGCTGTGTGGCTTGGCATTCATAGGGTCCTGAAAATGAGATGCATATTACATTAATTACATGTAATTAAGACATGCAAATTAACAGAACAGTCTCTCCTAAAACACAGCGCATTCCACTCTGTATTTAAGAATTTGTCCACCCCTTAATTAAGCCTTCTTGGTGACAGAAAAAGGGGCGAGTGGGAAATGGAGTTAACTTTGGGGGGCCCGCTGCAAAGAAGAGATGTAAATTTATGCCTTTTATTGGGCTAATTCATAAGGGGAACTTTCCAACATTCAATAAATCTTCAGGCCTGGATATTAGGGCCAACCAGGAGGAGGAGAGAATGAGAATAAATTATGTTGCTTTGATATTGTTAGTCGGAGACATTTTGCAGGCTTTTGCAAAAGTAAAAAGAAAAAAAAAGGCATTACTTCGGAACCATTCATAGCTGCAGGAAAAACAAGAACCTAGTCCCATTTCAGGGATTTTGCTTCTGACTCGCCTCCACGGATCTTATCTAACATAAAGGTTGCTGCTGTGTTTTCTCTTCTATATGTCCTGTAGCGTATACAAGACACACAACATCTAACTGTGGAAGAACAGGAAAGGAAATTGAATTTGGTGATCCCCAAGCCTGGTTTAACAAGGGAAGATTTTTATAGGAGGAACAGGAAGGAGTGTGTTAGGTATGTTCACCGCCTTGAGTTATTTATAAAACTAATAAAAGTGGTATAAAAATACACACCTAAATTAAAGATTTCCTAGCCTCCGGTCTGTTGGAACCATGATACGCAAAACAGTAAGTCAATCCAGGGGGAACCAAAGTGCAAGAAACCGTTCTTAACCAGGTGGCTTATTAGAGTGGGCTTTAGCAATTAACAGAATAACAAAGTTGGACGGGACCTTGGAGATCTTCTAGTCCAACCCTCTGCTCAAGCAGGAGACCCTATATCATTCTAGACAAATGACGTCCAGTCTCTTCTTAAAAACCTGCAATGATGAAGCACCTACAACTTCTGGAGGCAAGCTGTTCCTCTGGTTAATTGTTCTCAGGTCAGGAAATTTCTCCTTAGTTCTAGGTTGCTTCTCTCCTTGATTAGGCTCCATCCATTGTTTCTTGTCCTGCCTTCAGGTACTGTGGAGAATAGCTTGACTCCCTCTTCTTTGGGGCAGCCTCTTATATATTGGAATTCTAGACCTTCTGGACAGGATTGCTTAACCTGGTTTGACAGGTCATCATTAAAGGCATCTAGAGGACCCCATTATTGAATTTGTGTTGGGAGGAGGAACACATCTATCCTGGGTTTTGGATCAAGCTCCTGACTGGCATTCTAGAAGTGGTTTTGGAGGAGGGCACCCATAAGCTGGTTGAGCTCAGCAGCAACTCTCCAAGTCCTCCACACCTCTCAGCCAAACTACAACTATGGGCATCACAACAGCCTTATCCTTGGAGTCTATCGGAAAGTTCAACTGTTGAAAATGAGGCAGCTCAATTGTTAACTCGGCCTGTGGCCCAGTTGAAAGACCCGTAATGGCTATCAATTGTTTTCTAGCAGCCACAATTATCGTAGGGCCTACCGGCCAGAAGCACCACTTTTCTGTGACAAACCTGACATTACGAACTGTAAGAACCATTTTTCCTGAAGATAGCCCTACTGCCCTGAAATTGCCAGGTTCGTGAGAAATGGTCCTCATCAAGATTCTCAAGGACTGGTAGCCCAAGAAAAGGACAGGACCGGATCCCACCTTCCTGCCTTTAAAGTCTCTTCTGAACTGATTTATTTTAGATTGATTCGTTTGTTCATTTATTGTTTATTTATACCCTGCCTTTACTTCTTATTTTACAAATAACTCAAGGCAGCAGACATATCCAGCACACCTTCCTCCTCTTGTGCTTGGCCTAAAGTCACCCAGGACTAGAACTCACCATCCCCTGTAGTTACCAGGATACCAAATCATGGACAACTCCTTGTTTTCCAAAGAGCCAACTCCTTCCAACTTTAATCTGAATGACATGAGTGATGTAGGTAACAGTTGTATTTACACAAAACGCTTATTAGTCATTTCTCTTAGAGAACACTCCGAGTGGCATACCATATAAACAAAGATTAAAATGATCTCTCTTCAGTTAGAAAAGGCGACAATATTTAGCGGTGCCATGCTTGTTGCAATCGCAAAAGAGTTGGCCATCTGGATGGGGAAATATGGCAAAATCACCCCCATAAGCACCATCAGCATCAATGAAAAAGGCTGAATAACGTGTAGATTTTCCATCAGCCACAGTCTCCAATGCTTCAGTGCAGGCTATAATGAAGATGATCAATGGCTATTAGCCACAATGAGGAAATGGATCTTCCATATTCAAAGACAGTCTCACTTTGGTGGGAGAATAAACGACAGGAGAAAACTTGGCTTTCTCCTAGAAAAAGATCGTGCATGACATCAGGGGGTTGCAGCAACAGCTAAAATACACATAGAAACAAAAATAATAAAGGAACAGGAGGAAAAAGAAGGGAAGATGGGTGCAAAGTAAAAAGGAAAGAAAAAAAAGCAGTGACTTTCACCTTTCTTCGGTGCAATAAAATGCAAAATACAGCTACAACCTCAGAATAACAGAATTGGAAAGGACCTTGGAGGTCTTCTAGTCCAGCCCCCTGCTCAAGCAGGAGAAGCTATGCTATTTCAGACAAGTGGCTGTCCTGTCTCTTCTTAAAAACTTCCAGAGTTGGAGCATCCACAACTTCTACTTTTTATAATATAGGGACCAAAACTGGATGTAGTATTCTAAGCCTGGCCTCAACTTTTTACTTTACATATTTAGTAAACAATAGCCCTTTCTATCAAAACAAAGTTATTTAATCACCAAAACCCCAAATCAAAGTTTCATATATATATTTTTCTGTTTCAAGCAAGCCTGGCCCCTAATTCCAAAGATTGCTGTCTGGATGCCAAAGCAATAAATAAACAAATAAAATAAAATACAGTGATGGGAAACCTTCTGTTAATTTTTGGAGAAATCTCACCAGCAGAAGCCACCTGGGCTTACAAGAAAGATCATTTCTTGAGGCAATGCAAAACCATTTGATCTCATTCTGCAGAGTATAATCTGACAGGGGTGGGCTATTACATACGAGGCTGATTGAATCAGCAAGAAGAAGAGCTATTTCAGTCAGAATTAGAGCCACTGATTTTGCAGAGAGGCCTTGATGCTACTTAGAAGGCATCAGCAGTGGGGATTAAGGGGGAGGATACGGAGATGTTTGGGAATGTAAGAGGTGTGGGGGGGGGGAATGCTGATCCCGAAGAGCTGCCAAATCAATTTGAGGGTAATGCAAAACATGATGGAGCATCAACCTCATGCGGAGAAACTTCAGGCTAATGATTAGGCGCAATGTGGAACGTGCAACGTGGAGTGTAGGAGAAGTTAAATACATCCTGTTCCAGGCTGCAAAAACAGCTTCCCAACCTTGCCTTGAAGAAAGAGCTAAAAGCAAATGACGTCGTCTCAAAGAGAGGACCACAATCAACCAGGCTGTCCAGGAACACCATTGTTATTTAACAGAATAACAGAGTTGGAAGGGACCTTGGAGGTCTTCTAGCCCAGGGCTTTTCAACCAGTGGAACGGGTACCATCTGTAGTACATTGGCACCTGGCAGGTGCTACGTGACCATCCTAGAAAAGTGGTAGCGGGGGAGGGGAATGAGCTGAACCAGTGGCAGCACCGCACAAGCCTGAGCGAGAGATGGCTGGAGCTGCAGGGCTGTCAGGGCTCAGTGGAAGCGCCAGGATCAGCGCCAGGCTCCAGATGGAGCTTGCCACTGATCCTGGCGCTTCTGCTGAGCCCAGAAGAAGCACCAATCAGCTGGAACGTTGCAGCATCTCCAGGATCTTGTGATTTATATTCAGATGCTTGGCAACTGATTCATATTTATGACGGTCACAGTGTCCCAGGATCATGTGAAGTAACCAAAACCTGCTGCAATCACCCAGCAGACGGGGGGAATAAAAACCAAATACCCCCCACCCCCACTGCCAATCCTCAACAGAAATGCTCACAACAATGAAGACCTCGAACAGGAGGAAGAGCGCCGCCAGGTGGACAGGCAGGTGTCTTGCTCGGCTGTGGCTTGGGGGGCACTTTTTTCAGTGCCATTGTAACTTCGAACAGTCACTAAGCGAACTGTTGTAAGTCGAGGACTACCTGTACTTTATCACTTTTTTCCTTTTTTTTTTTGGTCATCAAGTTTTTGACACCTTGCTAGGCGACTGGTGGTACTCAGATATTGCCATATCCTAAAAGAGGTACAATGGGTGAAAAAGTTGAAAAGCCCTGTTCTATCCCAACCCCCTGTTCAGGCAGGAGACCCTAGACCAGGGGTAGGCAACCTTGGCTCTTTTATGACTCGTGGACTTCAACTCCCAGAATTCCTGAGCCAGCATGGCTCAGCATGGAAACCTCTCCCTTTCCCCTCAGCATGTCTGGCTCAGGAATTCTGGGAGTTGAAGTCCACGAGTCATAAAAGAGCCAAGGTTGCCTACCCCTGCCCTAGACCATTTCAAACCAATGGTTGTCCAATCTCTTCTTCAAAACCTCCAGTGATGGAGCACTCACTTCTGTAAAGCAAGTCGTTCCATTGGTTAACGGTTCTAACCATCAGGAAGTTTCTCCTTAGTTCTAGTCTGGATTTCTGATAAGCTTCCATCTGTTATGCCTTGTCCTGCCCTCAGTTGTTTGGGAAAATAGTTCTTGTTACACAGTTGTTAAGTGAATCTGGCTTCCCCATTGACTTTGCTTGTCAGAAGGTCGCAAAAGGGGGGTCACGGGACCCCAGATGCTGCAACCGTCATAAATGGGAACCACTTGCCAAGCGTCAGAATTTTGATCACGTAACCATGGGGGATGCTGGAACGGTTATAAGTGTGAAAAAAGTCAGAAGTCCCCTTTTTCAGGGCCATTGTGACTTCGAACGGTCACTAAATAAAATGTAGAAATTCCTAGGTTAAATCTAACTTGGGCATTGCTGCTAACTGGCATAGTGGGAGAAAAAATAATAAACTTTGGCTCTTTCTTTCTTCCAATCATCCTTTGCCCAAAATGAACTCATCTGAGGTGAGACCAAAATGTTCACCACCTCATTTCTCCAGGAGTTCCTAGGAATGAAAACACTTCCTTATTGTCGCTATTTCATCAGAGAACGGAAAAGCCACAAGAGCGACACAGGGTGATTTGCTTAGCACTATCAAAGCAGGTGAGAAGAGTGATAAAATTTCTTGGCTTGAACGAGATTATTTTTTCTGATCCTCCATGCACAGCTGATTGTCTTTTCGCCTGATTCTTGGAATCTTATAGGGTTTGAGGAAGAAAGCTGTTGAATGAGATAGGAAGGCAAACATCACGGTGGCCTCTGTTGATCTTCAGAGCTTCTAACAGCTGCTTCTCTTTGTCTGAGACTTTATATATCTTGGGGTCTACTTGGGGAGGAAATGACTTTCAAGGGATGGATTAACAGTGAGAACAATGGCACCAACTTGCCTTCAGAAGTTGTGGGTGCTCCAACATTGGAGGTTTTTAAGAAGAGACTGGATAGTCACTTATCTGAAATGGGATAGGGTCTCTTGCTTGAGCAGGGGGTTAGACTAGAAGACCTCCGAGGTACTTTCCAGCTCTATTCTGATTAATTGATTGATTACTGGAATCCAAGTAGGATGCAAGGAAGCTATCAAGCATCCAAAGATTAAACCAGATCAGGAGGCAATGCTTCCTGTGTGCTGAATGCTCCTCTCTTAACAGAACTAAAAAAGCTCAACCCTGTGTTGAATATTTAACTGCTATAAATATGCCGGTAATGATAATTGCCAGAATGATGGTAGGGCCCCATGAATAAATCTTGTCTGATGCTATTTTAAAAAGCTGTCCTTCGTTATATATTGCATGCCCCCTCTACTAGTCCCTTAAATTTATCTTTCTCTGCTATCTTTCAATTTTTTTAAAAAAAAAAACCCTGCCCCCTCCCCAAGGCCAAACAAAGAGACTTCCACATACATTACCCCCAGTTGCTCCAGCAGATCAAGTCTCCTGTTGGCCCCTTAATAAGACCTTTGGCACTTTCTGCTAATAGAGAACCCTGGGGCACTGTGCTGGCCATGGCTTCAAGGAAGCCCCCGTGATGGAAATGATGAGAGAATGCTGCTGACTCACCCCCCCCCCCAAAAAAAAACTGCAGAGAAGCAATCAAAAAGGCGACTCAGTGATCAATTCCGTTCCTGTTTGAAGCCACCAAGACCATCCATAGGGGGCCAAGTGTAATTATATGTATATAGAAGTAAAAATACAGGAATAAAACAAGATTCTAGTGGGACAGCTCATCGTGAGATACCACAGACCTACTGTAGAATCAAAACCCTTGGAGAAGGGTCATCTAATTCCAAGGGGTTTGTCTCTGACATCAAAGCATTTGGCCATTAGAATCATAGAATAACAGCGGTGGAAGGGACCCTGGAGGTCTTCTGGTCCAACCCCCTACTCAAGCAGGAGACCCTCCAGACAAATGCTATTTTCTTGTTTATTGTTCCAGACTTGTCTGAATGGAGAACAGAACTTAAGTTTTGCACCAAATAAAATGCTTCTCTTTGCGGGATAGTTTTCCAATTATTTTGTACCGCATCTGCTTTTTATGTATAGGGGTGAACGTGGGTATCTTTATCTCTTATGGATGTGGGACAACCTATGATCTATCAAAAGGAATATTTCAGACCTGCACAGATATGACCGATAATAACATAGTACTTCTCTGGTATTTATAAAGACATCTCAATTGCTTCCGTGCAAACTTGAAAAAAAAATACAGTTACTTTTATTTATCATATCAGGTCATTTTAAAGGGCAACAGAACTTGCTTTGTATTTCAGTACTCATTGTTAATTGGTTCTGGAAAGGCACAATGAGAACCAAAAACAAATTTCCCCCATAAGGAATAATGTAGTGAGTCACAAGGCAGTTGCCATCAACAACTTCTAGCTTGTGTATTGAGTACCAAACAAACAATGAGAACTGGGACAACATTTTCGTGTCAAAATGCATTGAGTAATTTGATGAGTTCCAAAGTAGTTGAGTACCAAGGTACCACTGTATATGCCACTGCTTTAGGAGTTCTGTTTATATTAATGTGTGGCTTTCTTAAAGCAGCAATGTATTTTTCCATACTCATGATTGGAGGGGGGAAAGAAGAGGGAGTCAAGCTATTTTCCAAAGCGCCTGAGGGCAGGACAAGAAGCAACGGATGGAAACTAATCAAGGAGAGAAACACCTAGAACTAAGGAGAAACTTCCTGACAGTTAGAACAATTAACCAGTGGAACAGCTTGCCTCCAGAAGTAGTGGTTGCTCCAACACTGGAAGTTTTTAAGAAGAGACTGGACAGCCATCTGTCCAAAATGGTGTAGGGTTTCCTGCCTGAGCAGGGGGTTGGACTAGATGACCTCCAAGGTCCCTTCCAACTTTATTATTATTATTATTATTAAATGATTAACAGAAAGGAGTTGTGGCCTCATAAGGTCCAAAACACTTTGTCTCCATCATTTTTGAAAAACTGTAGCCATGTTGTTAAACTATTGTTTTATTTATATAAAGCAAATTCTGTTGCCCTTTAAGATGACCTTATATTATGAATAAAAAGAACAAATCAAATACATAATAAAATCCAAAGAGAGTTCCAACACAAAACAGGCAGATACTTCCAGGCTGAACAATCATAGCAACACTGAACAGGTAGAATCAGCTGGCGCTGAAAACTGTCCTCAACATCCAGCTTCTTGACTATCTTCTGAAGGCATCTAAGAGACTTCCAGTTGACTGACTTGTAGTATTGGTGGTCTAATGACATCATGCTGCCATTTGGGCCTTTTCCTCCCTGAGGAACTATTACTTGTGAGGAGGGTGAGAAGAAAAGATGGTGGAAGAAACATGGAAAATGTCCTCCACTCTTCCCATATAATTCCCTGAACAAGGTTGACATGACCAACAGTGGCTCTCTTGGACTTCAGACAGAAATCTTTCCCAGAATTGAGAGGAGATCCCAGAAATCAAATATGGAAGTCCTGCATACAAATCAAGTCCTCTTTAAGTCTTTAACAAGTAAGAACCAGGACAGATGATCATTCCCTCAGGAGATGCATTTAGACAATGTAGGAAAGGTCACACCAATGATGTTACCTAGTTGAATAACATCTACAAGCAAACAACCAAACTCAGGGAGCACCAAGAATTCCACAATAGCTTCATGCAATCTGTTTCTGTTGGGCTAATGACCACAAACCAAGCCTTTGAGGCAACATTTCTAGGAATTAAATATAGCTGAGAAAATAAACATCATATCAGGAGAGCAATAATTCAGTCCATCCACCCCATTTTCCTTCATATATCTCCTTAGGCTTGGCATACAGTCCTTGCAAAAAAGTTTGTTCTTCCCTCATTAAAAGTTTTCGAAATCTTTGGACCTCGGAACTTCACTTCATACTAAAAGGTTTCCGTAAGAAAGGACAAAGGGATCTTCATGTGAGCACGGGTACAGATGGGCTTGAACTGCATCATAAATATTCTCTGGCCATCATACGGTCAAGAGAGAGGAAAAATTAATCTATTTATTTCACTTGCGTCTCTGAAAAAGATGGGAAGCAGAAATGATAGATAAGGCTTTTTTTGGGAGGCAGATCAAAGAAAGATGATTTATAGCCAAAAGGGTTTTGTTGCAACCTGCCAAAAAGAAATAAGTAAAATAAACAGATGGATTTATTTTTTTTGGGCCTTGAGAAGATTTTTGATTCCTTGTTTTTGTGTGGTGGTTAACTCCTTTGAAACTCACCAACAAAAGAAAAGCTGTATTTAACCAATCTTCAGGTATGATTGATAGATTAATTAATTACATTCCGAGAGACATATGGTGCTGCACAGGTTCAAGTGGCTATGTCTAGACTAGAGAAAAGAAGGACCAGGGATGACATGATAGCAGTGTTCCAATATCTCAGGGGCTGCCACAAAGAAGAGGGCGGTCAAGCTATTCTCCAAAACACCTGAAGGCAGGACAAGAAGCAACAGATGGAAACTAATCAAAGAGAGAAGCAACCTAGAACTAAGGAGAAATTTCCTGACAGTGGGAACAATTAATCGATGGAAGGACTTGCCTTCAGAAGTTGTTGGTGCTCCATCACTGGAGGCTTTCAAGAAGAGATTGGACAGCAATTTGTCTGGAATGGTATAAGGTTTCCTGCTTGTGCAGGGGGTTGGACTAGAAGACCCCCAAGAGCCCTTCTAATTCTGATGTTCTATGTTCTAAATTTTTTCTGGCAATTTTTTTTTTTTAAATGGCATGTTCTGAAAGAAAGATTGCATAAGATAAATTCGTGATGAAGTATTTTTTCCATTCTTCTGGAACTTGAATACACAGGAATAGGCCGCTATATTCAGAATTCAGTACTAAAATTGGAAACCATAAACAAAATTATATGAGTGGGACACATCCAGCAACTTTGAGAGGTATAGATTAAAATAGGAAGTTGAAAACATCCCATAGAAAAACAAAATGGCAAAATGTATTCATTTATTTAACTAATTTAGATGATTCTCAATTCCCCGGTGACTCTGAGTTTCCACACCGTTGCCTAGAATCAGTGCGAATTGGGGCAATGTGCAAATATGAAGAAATAAAATATGGCACAGATGTGTCCATGAACGCTCTTGAGGGCAAGCTTTATTTTTTTTAGGACTCAATATGCAAGCTTACGGTTGCATGCAAGCATCTGCACCAATTCAAAAAGGAATCTATTAGCAGTGATTTATAACCATCATCATAATTAAGGGTAATAGTAATAGATCTCCTGGGATGGGGAGACTTTTTTTTTTCTAAATAGAAATACTTCCAATCCTTCTGGCTATGTCAGTTGGAAAACATGATTTGTGCTGAGGGAGGTTTTGAGCTGAAAGGTAAAGATTTCAAAACTCATACACGTGATTAACATGTTAACTCCAGGTGGCACCTGATTAACAGACTGTAGGCTTGACAAGACAAGGGGAAAAAAAACCAGTAGGAAATGGGTAGGGAAGAATAAACCATCCAGTGTACTCTTTTGACTGCTTCTGAAAATATTGAGCCATCGGCTGAATGGGAAAAAAAGCTGAGCTGATCCAAATGCAGGCGGGATGAACTGCAAAATGCAACTTCTCTAGAGGGAAATAGGCCTGCACACAAAAGTAGCAGCAGCAACAAGGCAGAGAGCTCAAAACCCAACTGCCATCAACAACATTCTCTGCACAAAAAGGGCAGAAAAGAGCAGCTAAGATGATTAAAGGCCTGGAGACTAAAACAGATGAAGAATGGTTGCAGGATTTAGGTAATGGCTAATCTAGAGACAAAAAGGACTGGGGGGGGCATGATAGCTGTCTTCCAGTATTTGAGGGGCTGCCACAAAGAAGAGAAGGTCAACTTATTTTCCAAAGCACAGAGGGCAGGACAAGAAACAATGGATGGAAGTTAATCAAGGAGAGAAGCAACCTGGAATTAAGGAGAAACTTCCTGACAGTGAGGACAATTAACCAGTGGAACAGCTTGCCTCCAGAATTTGTGGAATCTCCAGAATCATTGGAGATTTTCAAGAAAAGACTGGATAGCAACTTGTCTGAAATGGGTATAGGGTCTCCTGCTTGAGCAGGGGGTTGGACTAGAAGACCCTGAAGTCCCTTCCAGCTCTATTCTGACTGATACTCCTTGTTGCAAAAACCAGAAAAAAGCACATTTGCCATCCAATCCTAACATCAAACATATTCACCAAATTAGCGTCAACATCTATATTCTTAGCCATTAACAACAGCACTATATTGATGAGGTGTCATAGCCATGATAAAACCACCCATTACAGAATCATTAAAGTAAAAAAAGAGACATTTTTTAAAAGGAAATTCAAACAGTCACATCCTTCATGGGAAGAGTCAATTACACAGTCTGGGAAGGGTTAATTTTTAAACTGTGTCTTTCGTAAAACCCAGACAAATTGTTCAGGTTTAGCTTGCTTTCCAAATAAATCAAAGCAAGAACTGCGAATATCTCTGTCGTTTTATAAGTATTTGGGATTTTGAAGCCTCATCGTGGAACAGAAAAGCCTGCATTAAATATTTTGTGCTTTTCAATTATCCCTCATGATTGTCCCAATTTTTCTTTCCGGTTGTTGTTGTTGGTTTTTTTTTAGAATACCTGGATTTTACCAGCATATCTGAAATTCTGCACTGTGCTGACAACGTGTATCACCCCTTGGAGAGGGAAAATGTTGAGAACAAAAGTGTGTTTGTGTGTGTTTGTGTGAGAGAGAGAAAGAGAGAGGGGGGGAGAGAGGGGAGAGAGAGAGAGAGAGAGAGAGAGAGAGAGAGAGAGAGAGAGAGAGAGAGAGAGAGAGAGAGAGAACTTCTGAGGAACTTCTAGCAGATGTTGGCACTGTATGAATAGAAAGATTTGCAGGATCCAATCTGGGTCAATCACTGGGACCAGAGATTTCGTCTTCCAAGCTTTTGGATTCAGGTTGGAGCCCATCCTCAGGGAACCTCTCTCTACCAGTATGCATAGATTTGATTTATGATCCCCCTAAGCTTGAAGTTGAAGTCAACAATAGTAGAAATATTGAACTTTGGCAGTAGAAGACACAGTTGAAGTTCAGGCTTTGGTGAGGATGAGATGAGTTGAGTTGAGTTGAGTTGAGATGAGTTGATGAGATGAGGTGAGGTGAGGTGAGGAGGTGAGGTGAGGTAAAATAAGATAACCTTTATTGTCTCAAAAGAAAGTATATATCTACCCATACCCATACCTCGTACATATATATACATGTAAATATTAATCACTGCCCATTTTGAATACATAGCGGAAAGATCATCCTTCCTGTCACCTAACACATCTATCACTACTTTCTGACACTTGCAGATAACATGGATCCCACCAGTCATAGTTTCCAACCACCCCATCTTAGTTTAGAGAGGAAGAGATTCGGGGGTGGGGGTGGGGGAGAAGTCTGAGGTAGACTCAGATCTTTCTGCCTCCTTCCTGAAGGACTATTCCCACGGAACTTATGGCAGAAGACGGTGGGTCTGCAATGGCTCGCATATCTGCAGCCTCCTGGTGGAACGTTGCTACAACCTAGATGTCTGACAAGCCATGCATGCATGCGTGCATGAATGAATGAATGAATGAATGAATGAATGAATAAATAAATAAATAAATAAATAAATAAATAAATAAAATGCATATGCACCAAATTACAGCTCACTGGTGCAATATTTTTAGAAAACGACAGTCTCCAAAGATCATCCTTGGGGTAAAGTTATGCTAAACGGATGGAAATTAAGGGTTTTTTCAGGAAGGAAGAGGGGGGAGAGAAGAAGCTTCAGTATAAATTGATGGAAGACTTTAATTAACTCAAAAGTGCCTGGGGGCAAAAAAAGTAAAAATAAAAAGAGCATTAGAAGTACTGCAGATTTTTCTTTTTTTCTTTTTTTCAAAAAAAGCCTCAAAGTGAAATTCTGCTTGCATGCTCCTTTGGATCGGCGATGGACTCAGGACACCCATTTTGAAAGCAAAGAGAATGCAACAAGATCATCGTAACTATTAAAGGGGGGGAGGAGATTTCAGAGCTTAAGAACCATCTCAGTTGACAAGAGAGCTTAAATGTATGCAAAATAGTCATGTACAATTATATGATACAATAACTCCAGGGTGGGCAATTCAGAGCTGGTGGCAATATAACCGCCCCCCTTTTCCCCCCCCTCCATTCAAGCCCGCAGGCATTCCACTGCCACACTTTGGAACGAAATGGTAAATTGAATTGCAGTGATTAAAATTACAAAAACTTATAATTAAGCTCTGAAAGAGGTAAGGGCCTTTGGGAAGTGTCATATACTGACGTTGAGCTTCAAAGAAACTGCAAAACTCACAAACATGGAGAAAATGGGGCATGGCTGTAGCTAAGTCTGGGCACTTGAGGGATGGCAAGGGGTGGCAAAGGATGCCATGGGCTTCATGATATCATTGCACAAATGACCCGAATTATATATCAGGGCAAATTGCATTGTGTTGTGCACCGTTTATGCCAGGGATCTCCAAACTTGGGAACTTTAAGGCTTGTGGACTTCTACACAAGTAGAAGCAAAGCTGATCCTCTCCACACTGGGGACTGTTTAAGGAGGATGGAGATGAATATTTAAGAAGTGCCAAGCTGCTTGGCTTACAAAGGGGGAGATCCTGGACTGAACATAAACAGAAAGTTTTCACTGCACAACCTGTTTGTATGCAAACCACAACATTCAATCAGAATATGAGACAAAGGGGAGCCTGCCATCATTTGCCAATTTGTCCATCTTGGTTGACAGGTTCCTGACAGCTTGATAGCCTCAACAAAATGTTCAGAAAACCCAAGAGGCAGCTGGATGAAAACCCCATTTTCACCCGCTGGAAAATATAACTCCTTTTAGCAGGGCGCTGAAGTGATTGCAATATATTGCTGCCTACTTGAGTGAACCTCAGAACTTGTAACTTTGGCAGGAAGATTGCTCTTGAAGGAAGTGAGATGGAAAGACTTATTAATTCTGACCTGCAAAAGGACTGGAAGACGCCTGATACTTGGGCCAGACAATTATCCAGGTAGCCTAGCATTATCTAATTCACCTGGTTGACAACTAGCTGCCTTGGGCACTTGCTACGGCTACCTGGGTCTTCAAACTCAACTAGAAGGCTGGGCTTCATTTTGCAGCTCTTTGCATTTTTTTTTAAAGGTACAGGATGAAAAGCCTAGCAGAGATGGCCACATCAAATCCAGCAGTGTCCAGCTGCATCAAAGCTGAGAAACTGAGCAAATCTGAGAAGTTAATCACTAGTGATTCTGATAGAAGGAAACTGCAAACATTTTCACGCTATTGACAAGAAAACTCCATGAGCTCAACGGGAATCGAAGCCAATTGGAAGAAGATGGATGGATGAAGTGCCATCATGTCATCACAACTCTTAGAGACTGCACAGGTATCTATGAAGCCTCTCAGTCATCCAGGTCATGGTTGTCCCACAGGTGCTTTTCCAAAAGGCAACTGGACTTTCTTGTTTGTTTTTTCTTGGAAATGTTTCACTTCTCATCCAGAAATTCAGAACTGAAGAAGCTTCTTGGCTGAGAAGTGAAATGTTTTCAAGGAAAAAAACCCAAGGAAGCCCAGTTGCCTTTTGAATAGCACCTTTGAGAGGACTACACAGATAGATTTCCTCCAGAAGGAACCATCCCTCGCCTGCTCCTTCAGGCTTTCCAACAGTGCACCACNGAGAGAGAGAGAGAGAGAGAGAGAGAGAGAGAGAGAGAGAGAGAGAGAGAGAGAGAGAGAGAGAGAGAGAGAGAGAGAGAGAGAGAGAGAGAGAGAGAGAGAGAGAGAGAGAGAGAGAGAGAGAGAGAGAGAGAGAGAGAGAGAGAGAGAACTTCTGAGGAACTTCTAGCAGATGTTGGCACTGTATGAATAGAAAGATTTGCAGGATCCAATCTGGGTCAATCACTGGGACCAGAGATTTCATCTTCCAAGCTTTTGGATTCAGGTTGGAGCCCATCCTCAGGGAACCTCTCTCTACCGGTATGCATAGATTTGATTTATGATCCCCCTAAGCTTGAAATTGAAGTCAACAATAGTAGAAATATTGAACTTTGGCAGCAGAAGACACAGTTGAAGTTCAGGCTTTGGTGAGGATGAGATGAGATGAGTTGAGTTGAGATGAGATGAGTTGATGAGATGAGATGAGATGAGGTGAGGTGAGGAGAGGAGAGGAGAGGAGAGGAGGTGAGGTGAGGTGAGGTAAAATAAGATAACCTTTATTGTCTCAAAAGAAAGTATATATCTACCCATACCCATACCTCGTACATATATATACATGTAAATATTAATCACTGCCCATTTTAAATACATAGCGGAAAGATCATCCTTCCTGTCACCTAACACATCTATCACTACTTTCTGACACTTGCAGATAACATGGATCCCACCAGTCATAGTTTCCAACCACCCCATCTTAGTTTAGAGAGGAAGAAATTTGGGGGTGGGGGTGGGGGAGAAGTCTGAGGTAGACTCAGATCTTTCTGCCTCCTTCCTGAAGGACTATTCCCACGGAACGTATGGCAGAAGACGGTGGGTCTGCAATGGCTCGCATATCTGCAGCCTCCTGGTGGAACGTTGCTACAACCTAGATGTCTGACAAGCCATGCATGCATGCGTGCATGCATGCATGCATGCATGAATGAATGAATGAATGAATGAATAAATAAATAAATAAATAAATAAATAAATAAATAAATAAATAAATAAATAAAATGCATATGCACCAAATTACAGCTCACTGGTGCAATATTTTTAGAAAACGACAGCCTCCAAAGATCATCCTTGGGGTAAAGTTATGCTAAACGGATGGAAATTAAGAGTTTTTTCAGGAAGGAAGAGGGGGGAGAGAAGAAGCTTCAGTATAAATTGATGGAAGACTTTAATTAACTCAAAAGTGCCTGGGGGCAAAAAAAGTAAAAATAAAAAGAGCATTAGAAGTACTGCAGATTTTTCTTTTTTTCTTTTTTTCAAAAAAAGCCTCAAAGTGAAATTCTGCTTGCATGCTCCTTTGGATCGGCGATGGACTCAGGACACCCATTTTGAAAGCAAAGAGAATGCAACAAGATCATCGTAACTATTAAAGGGGGGGAGGAGATTTCAGAGCTTAAGAACCATCTCAGTTGACAAGAGAGCTTAAATGTATGCAAAATAGTCATGTACAATTATATGATACAATAACTCCGGGGTGGGCAATTCAGAGCTGGTGGCAATATAACCCCCCCCCCCCATTTTTTCCTCCTCCATTCAAGCCCGCAGGCATTCCACTGCCACACTTTGGAACGAAATGGTAAATTGAATTGCAGTGATTAAAATTACAAAAACTTATAATTAAGCTCTGAAAGAGGTAAGGGCCTTTGGGAAGTGTCATATACTGACGTTGAGCTTCAAAGAAACTGCAAAACTCACAAACATGGAGAAAATGGGGCACGGCTGTAGCTAAGTCTGGGCACTTGAGGGATGGCAAGGGGTGGCAAAGGATGCCATGGGCTTCATGATATCATTGCACAAATGACCCGAATTATATATCAGGGCAAATTGCATTGTGTTGTGCACCGTTTATGCCAGGGATCTCCAAACTTGGGAACTTTAAGGCTTGTGGACTTCTACACAAGTAGAAGCAAAGCTGATCCTCTCCACACTGGGGACTGTTTAAGAAGGATGGAGACGAATATTTAAGAAGTGCCAAGCTGCTTGGCTTACAAAGGGGGAGATCCTGGACTGAACATAAACAGAAAGTTTTCACTGCACAACCTGTTTGTATGCAAACCACAACATTCAATCAGAATATGAGACAAAGGGGAGCCTGCCATCATTTGCCAATTTGTCCATCTTGGTTGACAGGTTCCTGACAGCTTGATAGCCTCAACAAAATGTTCAGAAAACCCAAGAGGCAGCTGGATGAAAACCCCATTTTCACCCGCTGGAAAATATAACTCCTTTTAGCAGGGCGCTGAAGTGATTGCAATATATTGCTGCCTACTTGAGTGAACCTCAGAACTTGTAACTTTGGCAGGAAGATTGCTCTTGAAGGAAGTGAGATGGAAAGACTTATTAATTCTGACCTGCAAAAGGACTGGAAGATGCCTGATACTTGGGCCAGACAATTATCCAGGTAGCCTAGCATTATCTAATTCACCTGGTTGACAACTAGCTGCCTTGGGCACTTGCTACGACCTACCTGGGTCTTCAAACTCAACTAGAAGGCTGGGCTTCATTTTGCAGCTCTTTGCATTTTTTTTTAAAGGTACAGGATGAAAAGCCTAGCAGAGATGGCCACATCAAATCCAGCAGTGTCCAGCTGCATCAAAGCTGAGAAACTGAGCAAATCTGAGAAGTTAATCACTAGTGATTCTGATAGAAGGAAACGGCAAACATTTTCACGCTATTGACAAGAAAACTCCATGAGCTCAACGGGAATCGAAGCCAATTGGAAGAAGATGGATGGATGAAGTGCCATCATGTCATCACAACTCTTAGAGACTGCACAGGTATCTATGAAGCCTCTCAGTCATCCAGGTCATGGTTGTCCCACAGGTGCTTTTCCAAAAGGCATCTGGACTTTCTTGTTTGTTTTTTCCTGGAAATGTTTCACTTCTCATCCAGAAATTCAGAACTGAAGAAGCTTCTTGGCTGAGAAGTGAAATGTTTTCAAGGAAAAAAACCCAAGGAAGCCCAGTTGCCTTTTGAATAGCACCTTTGAGAGGACTACACAGATAGATTTCCTCCAGAAGGAACCATCCCTCGCCTGCTCCTTCAGGCTTTCCAACAGTGCACCACTGTAACTGAGCTTGTCCTTCTTGCCTCTGGTGGTCCTCCCCTCTTCCTTTCCACCTTTCCCACCCCTTAAAGCCTTCTCCACAAAGGTGGGTCTTTGCTTGATGAGTCCAAAGAAGTGAGATACAACTGGGAATTCCTTTTGGCGGCAGAGTTAATGCTACCACTAATAGTGAAATGCATTAGACTGTGGGAAAAGAAAGAAATAGCAGGTTCCTCCAAGAGTAACACAAACTTAAACTTGAAAGGAAGGTTGGTGGACAATGGGGAAAGGGAGAAACATTCATTGCATTCCCTCCCACCCACCCAGCACTACCCCTGCTTAGCAATGCAACAAAAGCTGATGTTTCCATTTCCTCCTCTGTCCCCCACTACCACCCCCAATTTGATGATTCAAAAAGACATCTGGATGTCTTTGTCATTATTGCAACTGCACTGTAGTCACTTAAAAGACAATTTTGCATCACACAAATGGAGAGCAAGTCCGCTCCCCAGCCTGCTCAGACCATCTGTGTCTAGTTGCGATGCAGATATTAAGCACACTTCCCCAAAGGGCATCACTAATGATGCTGAAGATAAAGGAGAAGCTCTCTTCAGAGAAGAAACCCAATGACCGGTCTCTCCTGGGCATGGAGAGCCAGTGAGCTTTCATCCAAGCTGGAGAAGAATTATGTTCTGCCACAGATACTAAAAACAATTAAGCCTTTATCACGAGTGTGCCATATGCACAGTAAAGGCTTTATGGAGTACTGAGTTCTGGAAGGATTCATGAATACATTTATAGAATTGTATAAATGTTTCAAGCCAGTTCATATAGGAACACAGAAGACAGCCTTGTACCACTTCAGAGCATTGGCTGTCCTAAACCATGATGGTTGACTTGACCTTCTAGTCAAGATGGCATTCTTCCATTCAACCCATAAGCCGTAACCTAAACCTTACTTCACTAAGTGAAACAATAGGACAGTCTACCATTGATGAAGAGCAATTGATGAAGGCAAGACACAGACCCTAGAAAGAGCACAGAGAAGAGCAACAAAGAAGATTAGGGGAGGCTAAATCATACAATGAACAGCTAAAGAAACTAGGTATGCTTTCTCTAATGAAGATAAGGACTAGGGATGACATAGCATCTTCCAATATTTGAAGGGCTGTCACAGAAAAGAAAGGGTCAATCTGTTCTCCAAAGCACCAAAGGGCAGGACAAGAAGTAACCGATGGAAGCCTATCAAAGAGAGATCCAACCTATTTTCTGGCAGTGAGAACAATTACTCAACAGAACGACTTCCTCCAGAAGTTGTGGGTGCTCCATCACTGGCAGTTTTCAAGAAGAAGTTGGACAACCATTTGTCCAGAACGGTATAGGATCTCCTACTCAAGCAGAGGGTTGGAGTAGAAGGCCTCCAAGGTGCCTTCCAATTCTATTACTTTAAGGTCTAAGGTTGTGCAACTTACAATATCTCTTCCAAGAGAGGAGAATGAGCAGAGAGTTCAGGAGGAACAACTAGGGGACTGCCTTTGCTACATACCCCAAAGATTCAGAAGTGAATGACTGAACCCAAGACTGGTACCCCAAAATTTACTGCTTGTTTTTCACTTATGCATGCTTCACATCCCACAAACCGATACTTTCATTGCTAAAGGTGTGTGGCTAGCGTAAGGTGTTATTTACTACTATTGTGGACATGTTCAGACTTTTTTTTTGCCCTTGGAGAAACCATCATATAGCTGTCACAGTGGACAGTCACTCAGGTAAGTTATTAGCCAGTTAATTACCTTCTTCCGAACCAATCTTGGAGGGGATGCTTCAAAACCAGGGTGCCCTGTTCTTCTGATGAGGAAACCAAGGTCCTCATTCCACAGCTGTCAGAAGAAGAAATATTGGAATCATTTTGTCCCACAAAGTCCAGTTAGTTGCCCTTGCTGGTGAACAAGGGCAAAAGACAAGCGATCTGTCAGAAGAAGTTCCAGATAAGACGTTTGATTTATGCTTAAGATGGACGTGCGATTGGGAAGGAGATGATCCTCCAGTGATAGCTCAGGGAAGGAAAGTGGGAGACCTCAAAGTGACTCAACCAAAGGTTGAAAACATAGGAGTTGAAGGAGAAAACCTTTCAGCTTTCATTCTGCAAAGAAAGAGCTCCCTATGGGTAGTCCTTGACTTACAGCCATAATTAAACCCAAAATATCTTTTGGGTTAAGTGAGACAGTTGTTAAGTTCTGGTGGCGCAGTGGTTAGAATGCACTATTGCAGGCAAACTCTGTGCACAGCCTGGAGTTCGATCCTGATCAGCTCCAGGTTGACTCAGCCTTCCATCCTTCTGAGGTCAGTAAAATGAGGACTCAGTTTGTTGGGAGCAAGACGCTGATTCTGTTAGCCGCTTAGAGAGGGCTGTAAAGCACTATAAGTCTATCGTTATTGCCCTTCCTTCCTTCCTTCCTTCCTTCCTTCCTTCCTTCCTTCCTTCCTTCCTTCCTTCCTTCCTTCCATGGTGCACAGTGGTTAGAAGGCAGTATTGCAGGCAAACTCACTGCTCACAGCCTGGAGTTCGATCCTGACTGGCTCCAGGTTAACTCACCCTTCCATCCTTCCAAGGTCGGTAAAATGAGGACACAGATTGTTGTGGACAACAGGCTGACTCTGTAAACCGCTTACTGTGAAGCGGTATATAATCTAAGCACTATTCCTTCCTTCCTTCCTTCCTTCCTGTTAGAATGCAGGATTGCAGCTAATTCTGCCCACTGCCAGGAGTTCGATCCTGAACAACTCAAGGCTGACTCAGCCTTCCATCCTTCCGAGATCGGTAAAATGAGGACTCAGATTGTTGGGAGGCAATATGCAAACAATGCTGACTTTGTAAACCACCCAGAATGTGCCGTAGAGCACTATGGGGCAGTATATAACTCTTAAGTGCTATTGTTATTGCTAAGTGACTTTTGCCCCATTTTACGTTCTTTCTTGCCACACTCGCTGAGTGAATCACTGCATTTGTTAAGTTAGTAACATGATTGTTACTGACTTCCCCATTGTCTTGGCTGGTCAGAAGGTTGCAAAAAAGTGATCACATGATCCTGGGACACCGCAACGGACACTACAGCAGTCATAAATGTGAACCAGTTGCCAAGCATCTGAATTTTGATCACGGGACCATGGGGATGTTGCAACGGTCGTAAGTGTGAAAAACAGTCATAAGTCACTTTTTTCAGTGCCGTTGCAACTTTAAACGCCACTAAACAAACGGTTGTCAGTCCAGGATGACTTATACTTGCCTTCTGCTGAAAATAACCTCTTTCCAAATGATATTTTGCCAAAATGCATCCTTCCCTTTCTCCCGGGGTTTTTGCTTTCCCCGCAGAAGCTTCCGTTTCTGTGTCTGAAACCCACAAGATTTCTCCACTTTGCTTAGTATGCTAGCAAGACAACAATTGTTGCTTAGATTATTTTTGCCCACTGAGAACCGTTAGTGGGGAGGATGGACTCGTGGAAGGAGACGGAGATGGAGTTTTCAGTCTTGTTTTTCTCTTCTGGTGAGAGGTCATTAAATGTTTTATGAGCATGTTGAACTGAGAGAAGGCTTAATATACCTATTGTTATGGCATTCCACAGCTAAAAATTGGCAGGCTGTTATTTGCTGGTTGCCACCGAGTTTCACCTGCAAGATTCTGCATGGCTAGGGCTGCCATAAAGAAGAGGCATGTGTGTGTGTGTGTGTGTGTGTGTGTGTGTCTTTCTGTGTGTAAATATATTCTCCAAAGGACCAGAAGACAGGACAAGAAGCAACACATGAAAACTAATCAAGGAGAGAAGCAACCTAGAACTAAGGAGAAATTTCCTGACAGTTAGAAAAATTAATTGGTGGAACAACCTGCCTCCAGAAGTTGTGGGTCCTCCAACACTGGAGGCTTTTAAGAAGAGACTGGACATTTGTCTGAAATGGCATAGGGTTTCCTGCTTGATCAGGGGGTTGGACTAGAAGGCCTCCAAGGTCCCTATCCACTCTGTTATTCTGTCATGCTGTTAATCTAGTTGGGGGAGGACACAGACCCACACAAAGGGAGGGGCAGGGGGATATACAGCTGATAGACTCCTCACCCTGCCTCTCCCCCCCCCCCCCCCCCCCCCCCCCCCCCCCCCCCCCCCCCCCCCCCCCCCCCCCCCCCCCCCCCCCCCCCCCCCCCCCCCCCGTTTCAGATAACTCTCAGCTCCTTTCCTCAAATCAACCCAGCAGGCGCTGAGCAGAAATCCGATAGCATGTGCCTGATTGCTGAAGCTCCTCTGGAGATTTAATTTGGAAGCATTAGCACTGTAGGCAAAAGGGGAATAGAGAGGGAGCATTGAGTGTGCCTGGGCTGCATGCAAAATCCACTCGCCCGGGGTGGAAAGAACCGATCCTCACCAAGCTGGAATAAAATGCATCATTGTTCTAACTGGGAGAGATTGGAGGTCTTTTAATAAAAAGTGCCCCTCTATTCATCAACATTTAAAATGTTCAATAAATGCTAAAATCTATTGACTGGCGCACATTAGCTTTTACCTCCACCACCCACACCCGGTTTTTTAAGTGCTGGATGAAAAATAGGCTGCTTACACAAATGTGGGGGGAGATGGAAAGAGCCGCCTGGAGTGGAATCCGCTGATGAGAAATTTGTGGCTAACAGAATTCACAACAAACGGAACCCACAACAATGGAATTCAGATGGTTCTGTCAACACCCCCCCCCCCCCCAGTTTTCTATCCAGGTCCTTCTAGGACCTCCATTTGAGCCGGGGCTCACAGGAGGATCAGATAAAAAGTTACCTCGGGGGGGGGGGGGAAGGGACCTTTCCTTTTATTTTTCCCTGAAAAGAATCGGTTCAAAAAGAAAATGGACAGTGTGCTGAATTTTAGACAGAAATGCTGAATGAAAAATGGGCAATAGGCTTAGGCTTAGCCCAGTCAAACCAGATCCAGACTAGAAAGTGAGAGATGGTGAATTCTAGTCCCGTCTTAGGCACAAAAGCCGACTGGGTGGGACAATCAGAAGGAGGCTGGGAGTTCTAGTCCTGCCTTAGGCATAAAACTGGCTGGGTGACTTTGGGACAATCAGCAGGAGACAGTGAATTTTAGTCCCGTCTTAAGAACAAAAGCCGACTGAGCGGGATAATCCGAAGGAGGCTGGGAGTTCTAGTTCTGCCTTAATCATAACATCCAACTGGGTGACTTTGCTCCAGTCACTCTCTTTCAGCCCAACCCACCTCACAGGTGGGTTGGGCTGAAAGGGTTGGGGGAAATAGGAGGAGGAAGATACGTTGGATATGTTTGCCGCCTTGAGTTATTTGTAAAAACAATAAAGGCAGGAAATAAATAGGCAGTCAAAAATATCCTCTCAGGTCCTCTTCAGCCATCACTGATCCTTCTTTAGCCAACCCCTTTGCCCCAAGAAGCAAGGTAAAGCACCCCAGCTGGAGGACCCTGCACCCCATCCAAGTAAGCACCTCACAGAGCAAGTGCCCAGATGCTGATTCTGCACGCAAGCAAGCCGCTGCCTCCTGATTAGCTGCTGCGAAGGGGCGACAGCCTTGGCTGTGCCCGAGAGGATTTAAACTGCGCAGAGGCTGCCTTCCATTGCTAGAAACGACTTTGGCATCTGGCTTCGGACTTTGTGCATTGCTGCTTTTGACTTCTGCTTTGTTTGGACCTCAGTGTATTCCTGACCAAGACTCTGACTCATCCCTCGGTGCTTTGTAATCTATCGTGTGGGTATTGGATTGCAGCAATGTTTGTCAGCCTCAGCAACTTTAAGATGTGTGGATGTCATCTTCCAGAATTCCCCAGCCAGCATTTGGGGAGTTGAAGTCCACGCAACTTAAAAGCTGCTAGAGTTGAGAAATATTGGATTACAGACTGTTTGACTTGGATTACATCTTCTCCTTGGCTTCTAGTAAGCTGTTGTGCACAAACATACACAAACATACTTCATCTGCTATTTCTCCATCTCCTCTTCTATTGTCTCCCCCTGCCTGTCTCTCCAAACAAGCCTTCCTGATGTTCAAACACATTGCTCCTAAAAGCTGTTCTCCTCCCACAGTATGTGTGTTTGTGTTTGTGTGGGGGGGTGGGGGTGGGGGTGTTGCCACCCAGCACCTTTGCCAACATCACCTTCCCTCCCATTGCACAGTTCACTCCCACACTTTGCCTGCCAATGGCACGAGCATTCTCTCCCTTTACCAATAGCCACACCATCAAAGCTGACACCAGCCAGAGCATAGAACAACTCAAAGAAGTAGTATAAGATCAGAAGACGTGGAGACACCTGGTCCACAGAATCATCCAGAGTCGGACAAGACTGAATGGATAACATTCCATAATGAATCATCTACAAGACAACAGCCAAGCCCAGAGAGCACCAAGGACCCCACATTTCAACTCTGAGCTACAAATATTTTTTTCTGTTGGAACACTAACATCCCAGATGGGTCACAGACTTGGACTTTTCCATTTACTCTTATTCTTTTTCTCCGGCATCCTTGACAGAGGTAAGATGCAATCAACAGACACATAGGGACAAACTATATTTTCACACCATTCAAAGGACACAATAAAAAAACTAAGAAGGGAACAAAAAATCCCAGAACACATCCTTTCCAACAGCCAACCCCCAAAGAAGCAGGGATTAACCCCAGACAAACAATCAGGCAGAAAACAATAACCTCATCAAGGAACTATCAAGGAGGAAAAAAACCCTCCCACTCTCACCAAAACTGCCAGGGCAAGTCCCATGTATACAAACAGAGAGCAAATTCTATACTCCCTCATATTGATGATGTTACCTAGTTGGGTAATGAAACATCTGCACACAAACAACCAAACTCAGAGAGCATCAAAAGCTCCACAATTAATACACTGAGCAGGCTCAGATTGTTCGGCTAAACTTATGTTATGTACTTATCTTCTGTGAATGCGGGTAATATAACTTCGTTTTAGCAAATGTTTTCCAGGAGTGGCAGCAAATTTAAAGATCACGTCCACTCGGTGATTTGGTTCCAGACAGAAACAAAGTGGAATAAAGTGAAATTGTGCTGAACATAATGAAATACATTAGGAAATCAGGAACGCAATCAAGCTCAGAGAAAAGAAATGAAAAAGCACAAAGTGAAAATCGACGTGACTGTTTGCTAAAAAAAACTTCACATGATTCTACTTCCCCACCTGAGAATATTTGACTGTTTTGATGCCCTCTTGTGGTCATGATGAAGATGACACCTCCGCTGCAATTCTCAAAGAGGACTAGCAGTCCGTCAACAGAATTAGTGAAACTTGTGGGGGAAAGGGGAGCATATATCCGGTACCCAGAACCCCTTTCAAAATTTATTTTTACAAGAGCATCCCAAGATCCCAAGAAAAGTATCAGACGCAAGCAAGCAGAGTCATTCACGAATAACAAAAGTCAGTAACTTTATTTTCTACCACCTACGTTACAAGAATCTCCCCAGACTGCTTGTCTTACCTAGGAGCAACCAAGGCTTCATGGATCTTTGGGGAGGTCAAGCTTATGTCACTTGTGGCTGTGCAAGGACTCCAAGCTAGGCCCTCACTTGACCCCTCTTTCCAGCAGAGCTGGCAGTTTCCCAACAAAAGGTGACAAAAATTTTGAAAAACGTTCATGAAGTTGCTTAGGAGACCAGATTGGGAAAAAGCTGGTTAGAGGCCTTCTGGAGGAGAGCACTAGTTGTCTCTCCACATATTTCAAGTGTCTGGAAGTTCTTCAATGCTGGATATAATATCCACGCACTTTTACACCAAAATATCTATTCTTTATGCCATGCAGCATTTTTCAAAGGTGGGGAATTCTGAGAGTTGAAGTCCACACATCTTAAAGTTGCCAAGTTTAAAAACACAGGTAGTACATCTCGGTTGAGGAGGAAGGGGATAAAAACCTTTGCACTGTTGGTATATTTGAGCTAATGGAGGAATAAATTCCATCCTCAGAGAGCTGAGGCTGGCAAAGTTGCACGCTTCTGCACGGAGAAAAGATTTCCAAGTGTTGTGGAGATAAAATTTAATAGGGCTGGTGGCTACTAGATGAGTATATTTTTAATCATGCTGTCCTCCTACTTTTATTATCATTTTACAGACATCCGGAGGCTAGAGTGCATCTCTCCTGCATTTTCTTACTGTTTCGCCCCCCTTTTTCCTCACTAGAAAAGAAAAAGAATGGTTGCAGAGCACATTTTGATTGGAATCAGTAGGAGCCGTTGATTAGGAAGCTCTTGCTGCGAAGATAGAATGGGTCAGAAAGTGCTCCTGAAACATAATTGTTGCAAACATCGGGGATGTTTAAAGCTGTGGGCCTTTCGTCCTCAACATGGGCATCCTTCAGATGGAGGAATGTGAACTTCCAGACTTCTCTTCATGCTTTAGGGGAATTGTGGGAATTGAAATCCACTTCTCCAGAGGGGATCCAGGTTGGGAAGACTTAGGTTGGCCCACCAGAGTGAAATGCTACAATTGAGGTGGACTGGTCACAAGGCATTCCAGAAATTGCTGAGTCTGGAGATAATGCTCTCTCACACTGTCCTTGACTGCTGCAGTTGTATAACCTATATATGTGTACTCTGGACGCTCCTAGGCGTTCAGATCTTTGTATTGGCTTTGGCCATCTGAACCTGCGCATATTAAAACTTTCCTTCTCCAAAGAGCTGGCTTGTGTTCCTTCATTTCCACAACACAATGGTATGCGAGAATGACCCTGGGAGATAGGAAGATGAAGGAATGTGGAGGAATTGAATTTGTAGACTTCTCTTCATGCTTTAGGGGAATTGTGGGAAATGAAATCCACTTCTCCAGAGGGGATCCAGATTGGGAAGACTGAGGTTGGCCCACCAGAGTGAAATGCTACAATGGTATGTGAAAATGACCTTGGGAGATAGGAAGAAGAGCTGTGGCCAAAGACAACAGATGGATAACAGACAGCTGAACCCATAGCAAGAATATGGGCATGGCAATATCTCAGCTGAGACCTTCCCTAATTTCTTGGGTTGCAAAAGGCGATGGGGAAGACATGTGCTTTCAGACTTATCAAATGGATGTTGGCCTTGCAAGGTAGACCAGAGAAGAAGTACAACAGAAGAACCGGCTCTGCTTTATTGTGATGATGATGATGACAATGATGATGTTATTCATTCAGTTGAGCCAGACTCTTGGCAATTCTATGGGCAAGGTCTCTCAGCTTCTTCTCATCTTGCTCTCCTTGGTTTCCTTTTACCGCTCACTCTTCCAAATATAATTGCTTTCTCCAGTGAGTTCCCCCGCATGACCTGGGCAAAGTAAGCGAGACTTTCTTGTAAGGTTATGTTAACAGAATCTTGCAAGTCTGAAGGAAATATATATATATATTCCCAATGCATAAATATATTTCCATGTGTGCCTCAGGGACATTTGTTCGTGAGGGGGATATTCAGGATAATTTCAGCTAGCAACTTTGGCAAGGCAGGAGAAGCCAGGCATTGCACAGAATTTCTCTCTCTCTCTCTACTCTTTCTCAGGGGGAGATGAATTTAAATTCAGGATTTTCCTTCGTGTAAATACAATATATGTGTATTGATGTATATCAAAGGAATGCTGGCAGTGGACAGACCTTAGGGAATGGAGTCGTGGTTGCCAATTTGGGAGAGGTTTTATGCAGAATTCAAAAGATCAGGGATTAAAGCCAAAGAAAAGCAACTAAACATGGTGGGTTCATAAACAGAGATTATAAATATAACCCATCTTAAGGATGGAGCAGCATAATAAAAAAGCAGATAAAAAAAGCTAATAAAACAGCCTGTTTTTTCCCCAGAAGTAACCTGCTTGCAGTGGCAGTCATTTTTTTACTTTTTCAGATCAGAGAAAAACTTTCTACACAAGAGGGGGGGGGGGAGAAAAGCTGAGTGTGGAACAGGATTGTTGAAATGATCAACCTTGTGGGGTCCAAAGAGTCACCTCCACTTGTGCATAGATATTTGTACAACACACAAATTCATCAACTAACCAAACACAGAAGCCAAGCTTCCGTGAAGCCGACAAATCAATGGAGCCACGTATCCTGTTGAAAAATGGCCAGGATGCCATTCAGCTGTCTGGCTGAGCATTTCCATGGAGACAACCTATAAAAGAAGCTTTCAGTGTTTTGACAAAGATGTGATTCACCTCGCTCCTAACTATTTGAGGCAATATTTTTGGGCAAGGATTGGTTGTAAACCAGCTTTCCTCAACCTGGCATCTCCCACTCTCCAAGATAGTTTGGTGTGGAAATTTCAGAAGGAACTATAACAGAATAAGAGAGTTGGAAGGAACTTTGGAGGTCTTCTAGTCCAACCCCTTGCTTGAGCAGGAGATCCTATACCATTTCAGACAAATGGCTGTCCAGTCTCTTCTTAGAAACTTCCAGTGTTGAAGCATTCACTGCTTCTGGAGGCAGGTTGTTCCACTGATTAATTGTTCTAACTGTCAGGAAGTTTCCCCTTAGTTCCAGGTTGCTTCTCTCCTTGATGAGTTTCCATCCATTGCTTCTTGTCCCGCCTTCAGGTGCTTTGGAGGATAGCTTGGCTCCCTCTTCTTTGGGACAGCCCCTGAGATACTGGAAGACTGCTATCATGTCACCCCTCGTCCTTCTCTTCATTAAACTAGACATATCCAATTCCTGCAACCGTTCTTTATGTGTTTTAACCTCCAGCCCCCTGATCATCTTTGTTGCTCTTCTTTGACTTCTTTGACTTATAACCATAACTGGGACCAGAATTTCTGTTGCTAAGGTGATTGTTAAGTGAGACCTGCCCACTTTTGCAAGCTTTTTTGCCACCATTGTTGAACAAATTGTCAAATTGTTGCAGTTGTTAAATGGATCCGGTGGTCATGGAGGGACTCCAGCTTCCCCCAAAGTCTTTGCTTGTCAAAAAATGACTAGAAAGTTTGCAGAACCTGGATTTTGATCATGTAACCGTGGAGATGCTGAGGTGGTCATAAATGAAAAGACTGGATGCAGGTCCATTTTTCCCCCCAGCACCATCGGAACGTCAAACGGTTACTAAATAAGTGCCTGTTAGTCAAAGATTATCTGTATATCCAGCGTAAAATAACTAAAATCAATTATCAGTTGAAAGCCTGGGAAAAGAGCTGCATCTTTACAAATGTTCTATGCCCCCCCCCAGAATTTCCTAGCTATGGGCAAACAGGGGTGTCCACGGAGGGGGTCAAGGACATTAGGATGAAGATCACAATCTTAAAAAAAGGGGGAGCTTCAATTTTAGGGTTGGTGCCACCATTTTGACTTAACTGACACCTCTCCCCCATCTGCAGGAGACAGTGTTCTACTACCCACCAGAAAGACTTGTATACACCTCCCATGTTTTCTAAATAAAAGGAGGAAAAACCAGGAAACAGGGCCCCAGAGAGGGAAGGTAAACAACCCAATTACACAGCATATATTTTGCCTCCACAATGTCACAAAAGACAAAAAATAATAATAATAAGGTGCGAAGATACAGCATACAATATATTAATCACCTCTCTAACATCCAAACACGAAATGCATCATTAACATTCACGGTGATTTCAATTAATTTGCCGCATTGGGAAGAGAAAAGGAGGGGGGGAAACCCTCATTCTCTCGTTGGCATGCATGTAAATCACCCGCACCCTTGCCGAGAGCAGAAAAACCGGAAATCTTTATCTAAAATTGTACACAGCAAATCCTTCAGAGCCTACGCATGGCTTCCCCCAGCCGGTGGCTTGCCAGATGTGCCAGGATTGCAATTGTGAGGATTCTCATCCAGCTGGCTGGGAATTTTCGAGCCTAGAAGCACCAGAATATCTTGAAGGCCTCCAACTGAGATGTTTCATCTGCGCGGACTCTTCTGTCTCACATCCAAGGATGCCCCACCAGACCAGACAATGACTTGTCTTACAACCACTTGTTAAGTGACTAATTGATTTTATAACAGTGCTGAAAAATGTGGCTTACCATTGATCCTTGCCCTTATGGCCATCACAGCATTTCCACAATCACTTGATCAAAATTCAGGCACTTGACATCTCCCAAAATAAGAACAGGTGAGGATGGCTTGCAACAGGAGAATAACCCACCTGTGTCTCGAACTGCCAGCCAGGTTGAAACAATACAAAAGGGAGCCATTGTTTAAACTAGGAAGAATCTGTAGCTGCCCATTTTCCTGAATGAAAACAAAATTTAGCTGTATCCTCCCACTTGAATACCTGAGTTATTGTTGGGAAATTAGCAACTAGGCAGGAGGAGGAGTCAAGAGAGGGCCTAGCATGGAATCATTGCATAGCCACAAGCGGCATAAGGTGGACCTTCCCCAAGATATATGAAGCCTTATCTGGTTGTTCCCAGGGGAAGGCAAGCAGTCTGGGGAGATTCTTGTAACATAGTTGGTAAACAATAAAGTTATTGATTTCAGGTATTCATGTATGGCGCTTTATTTAGCAAAAGGGGCGTTCCAGAAACAGAATTAGGGAACCTGGAAAGTGAAGTCCCTACTCTCTAGTGTGCATTCTCTCCCTGTAAAAGCAGGGGCCCCTGAGCTCTCCATCTAACAGCAGTTTAAATTCTAGCAATGACTAAGCAATCAGAAACTTCACTCCAAATTCATTCCTAACCAGGTTGGTTGCTGGGGTGGCAAAGACTTAATGACAACCAAGAGACGGGTAAAAAGAAGAGAGACACACACCACGACAGGCATTTACTTTGAAATCATCTGTGTCCTGAGTCCCACACCAAGAGAAAATGGGAAGTTGTCCTTGACTAGGGTGGTAAACGAGGCATGAAATAGATCAAAACGGGAGAGTCAATCCCAAACTGCATTTCATATTTGATGAGACAGCGGGCCGCCCCCACCAAAGGGGTGGCCGATAAATCAAAGCAGGGGGACACTTGTGTGGGGAGCAGGAAGGCTGCAGAAAGAGGGAAATCACAAGAAAAGATCTCGCCAGGCAGAACTTTCAGGCAGAAGAGGGAAATCGCAAGAAAAGATCTCGCCAGTCTCAAAAAGGAAGATAAAGAATCTCTCTTCCAACTGATCAGCCCAAGCCAGGAGAGAATAACAAAACAACAGAGATGGAAGGGACCTTGGAGGTCTTCTAGTCCAACCCCATGGTCAGACAGGAAACCCTATGCCATTTCAGACAAATGGTTGTCCAGTCTCTTCTTAAAAACCTCCAGTGTTGGAGCACCCACAACTTCTGGAGGCAGGTTGTCCCACTGGTTAATTATTCTGTCAGGAAATTTCTCCTTATTTCTACGTTGCTTCTCCCCTTGATTATTTTCCATCCGTTGCTTCTTGTTCTTCCTTGTTCAGCCAATGTCACGAGTAGGATTACTAAGAAATCTACCCCATTCTTTTCTCCACAGGATGAGACTAATATTTTTCAATAGCTTTTTGTCCATGAACCACTTTTTAGTACACACGCATTATCGCACCCTGTAAGCTTTTTAATGTGTCACAAGCTCTTTATTTCATGTGTTACTATCACTGCTCCCACACCATTCCCAGAACTGTACTTTTGCTTCCTTTTTCAGAAGAGTTTGTTGCAGATTTGTCAACACAGAAGGACGGGAGCCAGCAGGCTTTGCTGCAAAGCCCCCCTCATCTGTTTCTCACACAATCCTGGGGAGTTGCCTCCTTAGTCCCAGCTGATGGGAACAATTATCCGAGGACAGCATGTTTCACTGACTGTTAAACCAACCATAGTTTTTCAGCAAGATGATTGTGCTTTTTTTTTTTTTTTTTTTGCAAAGTGTGGTTTGAAGCGATCTCTTCTACAGGTGGTCCTCAACCTACAACAGTTTGTTTGGTTTGTTTAGTTCAAAGTTACAATGGCACTGAAAAAAGTGACTTATCACCATTTCCCCACACTTACAACCGTGGCAGCATCCCCCTGGTCACGTGATCAAAACTGGGATTCTTGGCCACTGACTCCTATTTAGGACCGCTTCAGTGTCCCTGGAGTCACCTTTTGCAACCTTCTGACAAGCCAAGTCCATGAGGAAGCCGGATTCACTTAACAACCGTGATACTAAATGTCTGTGGAGATTCTCAGTCCTCCAGGTCATGGTTGTCCCAAAGATGCTTTTTCAGGAGGCAGCTGGACTCTTTGAAGATTTCTCATCCAAGAAACTGCTTCAGCTCCTTCAGAGCTAAAGAAGATTCTTGGAGGAGAAGCGAAGTGTCTTCAAAGAAAAACAAGAAGGTCCAAGTTGCCTCCTGAAAAAGCATCTTTGGGACAGCCATGATACTAACTTAACAGCTGCAGGGAGTCCCTTATTAAACAACTGTGGCCAGGAAGGTCGTAAAATGGGGCAAAATTCACTTCACAAACGTTTCACTTAGCCACAGAACAATTATCCGAGGACAGCATGTTTCACTGCCTGTTAAACCAACCATAGTTTCACTTAGCCACAGAAATGGTGGGCTCAATTGTAGTCAAGGACTACCTGTACACTCCATTTCTGCCTTGGGTCCCTGACACTAGCATTCCCAAAGGTGCCTAGAACCCATTCAGGACCCCAAGACTAGACGCAACGTACCTGCTACTCTGATCGAGATGCTCGTTTTTTATTCCGATCTGCTGAAAAGCGAACAAAAGAAGCAACGCGACTGGCGAACTGACTTTCTCATTGAAAGGATTATAGATAAAACAGATCAACTTTGTCTTGATAATCTATAAATATGGTGCGTGATTTTGCACTCTTTGAACACACTGTAATCTGCAGAATAATGCCAAAAGGTTCTAATTGTCTCTCAGGGCTTCCTTCCCAAACGATCACACTGATTAGGCACTAACGTTATTTGGTTATCGATTAATAAGCCAGAGTAATCCTGTCTGTTTCAGAGGGTTCTTGTCACTAATACCTATTGCAAAAAAAAAAGAAAGAAAAAGATTCTAAAACTGACAGATTGCCAGGGCCTAAAATTGACGACTGGTGACTTTTCTGCTAAACTGTGATTTATTCTCTCTATTGAAAGCATTATGTTATTTTCTTCTGCTCCAGTTGCTAATGTTTGAACATGTCCTTTGGGATGGCAGTGAAGAGAAGGGGAATGGGATGGGGGTGCAGGGGTGGGTGGGTGGGTTCTCCCACAGCTGTCTCTGGGTTTTCACTCATTTGCCATATGTAGCAAGTCAAGGCATCCAACCTTGTTCCTTTTAAGGGGAGAAAAATCCCAAGTATAAAAACTTAAAGACTAGAGGTGACATGACAGCAGTGGGGTCAGCCTATTTTCCAAAGCATAAAGGCAGAATAAGAAGCAACGGATGGAAACTAATCAAGGAGAGAACCAACCTAGAACTTTCCTGGCAGTGAGAATAATTAATCAGCGGAACGACTTGCTTCCAAAAGTTGTGGGTGCTCCATCACTGGATGTTTTAAGAAGAGATTGGACAACCATTTGTCCACAATGGTTGAAGGTCTCCTGTTTGTGCAGAGGGTTGGACTAGAAGACCCCCAAGCTCCCTTCCAACTCTGTTATTATGTTCTTCTATTTCATCCCAGCAAGTGTCCAGTCCCTATGATGTCATTCCATTGCCTTTAACATTGTGGAATGTTTCCTGCTATCTTTCCTTCTTTCCATCAGGCGACCGGTTGCAAATTGGGAAGAGAAAACAAATGTTTGCCCACTTCCTACTTTTCTGTCCTACGGATCTCATGATTTCCTACCCACAATGCCAGCCGGGTAAGGGTAGAAAACAGGATTTCATTTCCTGACCAATGGGCAAGCCAATTCAGAGCGAGGGCAAGAGCCGAAAATGGGGTTGGCGGGTTTGAAAGCTAAGCACTTCCTACAATCCTTGGCAATAATGGAAGTCAGAAGGAAATCCAGACCATCTCAGGGTCACAGTCCAGAACAGGTAGTCCTTGACTTATGATGACAATTGGGACCAGCATTTCTTTGTCAGAAGCCGGATGAGGGGTGATCCCGTGACCGTCAGATGCTGCAACCATTGGTTGCCGAGTGTCCAAAGTTTGATCCCGTGACCGTGGGGATGCTCAAGAGGGTTTTCAGCCAGATATAATCTGGGTTGTTTTAAAATCGAAGCCCGAAAGAGAGGTTTTTTGAGGATGTGAAAATTGTACTCTCAGATAAAAATCCTAAAATTACGGTGATGGCAGCCAAACCTGAACGGCCGCTATAAAAACAAGGTCTTTACTAATTCGCTAACGTCTGAGTTTTTAGACCTTTTGTGTAACATCTATCAATTTATTCTATCTGCCAAGCTGCTTAATCATATGCTAAAATTTCTGATTCCATCTAGGCTCTCCAAGAATTTTCGCTCTAGCAAAAATGAGAGAGGCACACATCCATATTAAATATGACTGATGGAGTTAAGAACTTTGTTTTTCAACCAAGGGAGGAAATAATTTAGCTTTCATTCAAGGAACTTCAGTTCAAGGAATACAGGTATAGTCTCGACTTGCCATGGTTCAGTTAGTGACCGTTCAAAATGACAA
>NW_015386544.1:375412-386608 GCF_001527695.2 Protobothrops mucrosquamatus
GATGGCAAAAAACGGTCGTAAAATGGGGCAAAGCTCAATTTAACAAGCGTCTCTGCTAGCAATATAAATTTGGGGCTCAATAATTGGTCGTAAGTCAAGAGCTACCTATAAATACAAATAAGTCCTAATAGAAATATTCTGAATAAATAAATATATCCCAGACCAGAGATCTGGAACCAGACCTAAGATGATCCAAGGCCTGGAGACTAAAACATACAAAGAACGGCTGCAGAACTTGGATTTGGCTAGTCTAAAGAAAAGAAGAAACAGGGGCCACATGATAGCAGTATTCCAGTATTTGAGGGGCTGCCACAAAGAACAATAACAATAACAATAATAGAGTTGGAAGGGACCTTTGAGGTCTTCTAGTCCAACCCCCTCCTCAGGAAGAGGGGGTCACGTTATTCACCAAAGCACCAGAGGGCAGGACAAGAAACAGTGGCTGGAAACTGATCAAACCTAGAATTAACTTCCTAACAGTGAGGACAATTAACCAGTGGAACAGCTTGCTACAAGAAGTTGTAGGCGCTTCATCACTGGAAGTTTTTAAGAAGAGACTGGACAACCATTTGTCTAAGATGGTATAGGGTCTCCTGCTTGAGCAAGGGGTTGGACTAGAAGACCTCCAAGGTCCCTTCCAGCTCTATTCTAGTCTAGTATTCTAGAGGCATTGGTCTCGGTTCAGATGCAGAAGAATCGGGGTGACAGGAAGGCAGCTTCCAGATGTGACCAATATTAACACCAGTCCTAGAATGACAATCACAGCGACTGATCTTCCTAGACCTTTCCTTCAAAAGACTGAAGATCTCAATCTATCTCTCTGCCCATTAATACAGGGGGGGGAGTGGGGGAGAAACAGGCCCACGGCACTCCCCACATGTACAGGGACTGTCATCATTCCAACGTGAAGGCTTTGTGCGAGGAAACGGCTCAGAACATGCAAACCTGTCCTCAGTGGGGTGAGAAAATAACATCCTAATTGCTTTTGGTGGCGTTCCAAGCTATTGTAGAGAATTAGTCAAAACATGCTAGCTAAATCCCCAGCAACAGGGAGGTGGAGTTTCGAAAGTGCCTTCATTTCGAGAAGCAATCGCTTTGTGATACTGGAGTCGGTGGTCCAACTTTACAATCTTTGCAGCATCCTTCACCGATAGCAGGCAGATTAAAAATGCATTTAGCCTCCCCTTCTCTAATTATAGAAAGTTTTTTGGGGAGGGGCTCCTGAGATGCATTTGGGCAGGTCCATGTATCTCTGGGGTGAGCCCATCATCCAAATGGCAGAATTTCTGCTTTAAAGGCTGAACAGTTCCGGTTTAATCCCCCATTTTTCCTGGATCAAAAGGATCGAGTAGGACAATTCAGAGCAGGAAACAGAATCTCGCTGCCCGTGGCTACTGTTGAAAAGGCTAAGCAGGATCAGACCTGTTTGATTCCTCAGTGGGAAAACATCAGGATATTGAAGGGCATGAGAAATTAGCCACCCCACATGGCTAGGAGAAGGCGCTGATAAACCAGGAAGTCAAAGCTGGACAAAGAAACCTTATTATGCTTAGAAACAATGCAGAGCAGTTGATGGTTTCTTGCACCCATTTACTCCATTCCAGGACCCTGAAATCTCATAGAGACGTCATCCACTTCAACAGCAGCAGCAGTCGAGGGGTCTTGCCAGCAAAGCTGCTAGCCAGAAACTTCCTAATTATGAGATCCAAAATAATGAATGTGATTATGCTGAAGTCTGCTAAGTCACCAATAAAGGAGAATATTTGTAGCTGAGGGTTGAATGAAATGAGAGGTCCTTGGTGCTCGATGAGCTCGGTTGTTTTCTTGCAGACATTTCATGACCCAAACTAGGTAATATCATCAGCATTGTTGATGTTATCTTGTTTGGGAGTGAAACGTCTGCAAGAAAACAGTACTAAGGATCCCACAGTGCCTCTTCCTCCTCTTCCTCCTCCTCTTCTTCCTCCTCCTTTTCCTCTTCCTCCTCCTCCTCTTCTTCCTCCTCCTCCTCCTCCTCCTCTATTGTAAGTTGAGGAGTACCTGTATTATAGAGAGATGTAATTCAAGCCAAAAACAGCCATCACCATCACCCCTCAACAGTTTTGACAAATTTGAACTGATACAACTCCAACACATTCTTGAGAGTTTGGAAAGCTCCTTCTGAAAGACGTTGGAAGGCAGAAACGTCCTTCTGAAGGGAAGATGACTTGCACTAAAAAGCTGGATTTCAGGCACAAGATTCTGAACATTTTTGATAAGAGGGTGAAAAAGCCTTTTTGCAGCCACCGGCACAGACAGCACAAATATCTTAATTTGTTTCATCGGGAGGCAATTATGTCTACCATTGTGAGATCTGAGAATGTAGCCATTATGTCCACTTAAAGGAGTAAGGCTTTCCAGTTATGAAAGGAAGACGTTTCAGGCAGATAGGATAGCTATTGTTGGGGCTGTGCAGCTTTGGCATACGAGTTTTTTCCTCCCTCCCTCTATCTCAATAAAGGTGGATTAAAAAGGAAAGAAGGGAAAAACAAAGAGCAATTATATCCCAATTAGAGAAACAGCAATAGGGAAGGAACAATTAAAGGAATTGGTGTAGGAGAAAATCAACGATACTCGCAGGATGGCCAAATCAAGACTGCGGAGTGCTTACAGTGAGACGATGAATTTTTTTTTAATCTACAAAGGCAGCCAAGTAAAACCAAACGGCAATTTTATTCTACTTTTTCTTCTCTTTCTCTCTGGTGCCTGAAAAATGGAGTTTTGTTATCTAGGTTCAATTTCACTCCGGTCCCTGAAGTCTAATTCATATAGGTGATATTAAAAGATTTGATTCTCTAAAATTTACACCAGGCCTGGGAGAGGGGGTGGGCAGAGTCTCACGGAGTCCAGCTACTGAAGTGTTATCGGTTGTATTCTTCCACCACAAAGCATGCTAGCTCAGGAAAAGACTAAGCTGCGATTCTTGTCCACGCTCATGAGAAAAAGCTTGGTTCCATTTGAGCCAGTCCACCTGAAGGCAGGACAAGAAGCAACGGATGAAAGCTAATCAAGGAGGGAACCAACCTAGAACTGAGGAGGAATTACCTGACAGCTAGAACAATTAATCAGTGGAATGGCTTGGCTTCAGAAGTTGTGGGTGTTCCATCACTGGAGGCTTTCAAAAAGAGACTGGACAACCATTTGTCCAGAATGATATGGGGTTTCCTGCTTGAGCAGGGGGTTGGACTAGAAGGCCTCCAAGGTCCCTTCCAACTCTGTTATTCTGTTCAGTTTGTTGATTTCATGCTACTAGCTGCTCTGGTATCCTCCTCTATGAAAGTCTACAACTGAAAAATTAAGACTCAGTGTCTGTATTTGTTATGAAACTCACAAGTCGACCAATTTCAACTTCCAAACTTGAAAAGGTCTGCTTTCTTTTCTCAAACCTGTTTATTCCAAGTCCATATTCCTTCAAGCCCTCTCCTTCTAGGACAGGTGGAAAAAGCTACTGAAGCAAAGGACATCTGTCCGAAAATATAGATACTACAGCCGGGGAGCCTTTTTCTCTCTTGCCAAATGTTGAATTATAATGACAAGGTGAAATGGCACATTCTTGGATCCTGAAAAGCCTGCAGGCCAATCTCTCCCACAGTGATTTGTGAGACAGGACACCCACTTCACACTCAGTATAGTAGAGTTCTCACATCCATTTGCACACAACGTTCAGGCCCGAATTGTTGCATTTAGTCCATTTATCTCTTTTTCTCAGGGCAGGATAACACTGATGATACAGGGATTGAGATGAAGCAGAGATACTACTGTTTCAGTCCACCTTTAGTCATAGAAATGACTGAGTAACTTTGAACCAGTCAAGTTCTCAAAAAGGCTCTTTTGCCATTTCACAAGGAGAGATATTTTGGACGGTGAGAATATATTATTATCAGCTTCCTCCCCAACAGTCTTTTTAAGCATTTAGTACCTTGCTAATCAGAACGTCCTGGCTACCTTGTCAAATGCTTTGCTAAAATTAGAATATATTATGTCAGCAGCATTCCCACAATCTACTAAAGAAGTTACCCAATCAAAGAAGGAGATAAGATTAATCTAGCCAAGCCTACTGTTGTCCAGACTGACTTCAGCTAATTATCACTTTGTGTTGAAAGTCCTTACAGATCAATTCCATCATGATCTCCTCGCCAAGCCAGATTTTTGTGCAGCCTGATTAGAACCATTGATTTGCTTCAATTCTTCTGGAGGTTTCTGTGCAATATTAGATCTTTTCTGCTACAGCTCTTAAACCTGCCCTCCCAACCAGTCTGGATCCCCTCCCAGACCAAATGAAAACACTGGGGGAGGGGGGAATAAGTCCCATCATCTCAGATTTCAGTCTGAGCCATACAGCAAGAGACACTCTTTTGCTGTCTCCAAAGATTGTTGCAAGTCATTTAAAAAGCCTCTAAATTTTTAGCCCTCCAAATCCAAACTAGAGAAATGTAACTTTTACAGCTTGGACTTCCAAACCAGGAGAAAGGGGGGAAAAACATGTACAAGAGGTTAAATGCACAGCTTCTCCCAAGAGAGACAAGATTTACTGTTGGAACCGAGGTGAGCAGGCGAAATGGAACTCTAATAACAAAAACAACCCCATCATGCTGATGCTGATGAGTAACAACAACCATCATCATCTATTATCAAAGTCTCTTTATCCATGACAAAAAGCAGAGCCAGGCTTTTAAATGTTTTCCCAAATGAACAAGGAAGAGCAAAATTGGAACCTTCCCAGAGCAAGCAATTGAAACCTTAAGTGTGCAGCTTTCCAAATACATCACGCTAAAGGCCAAGCTGGATCTGAAAGGAACATATCTTGGCCAATATCTGACTCTCAGAATAAACTCTGAGAATGTCATGATAACTTTTCTGGTCTATTTACTACTTTGGGAAATTGCTTCTCTATTTAACCTGCAGAAAACCTGGTGGGTGATGGACAGTCTCCAAGAGGTCATTTCTAAATAGGACATCCAAACAATTTGTCGTTCATGTCAAGTTGGGCTGAGCTGGAATAAACCCTGTTCGGAACAACAGTTTATAAATGTTTTATGGGAGGCTCTGTCAGACTCCAAAAACCAAGAGGAACATGTTTCTTCTTCCAAGCATTGTTCTTTGCCTGTAGACAGAATCTTGCCGAACTAAAGCAAACTACTTACACCATTAAAACTCTACTCTGAGAATTTCTAGGGAAGAGCTGCCTCTCTTCTTCCCAAACTATCTATCTAGACCAGGGGTCTTCAAACTTGGCCCCTTTATGACTTGTGGACTTCAACTCCCAGAATTCCTCAGCCATCCACACTGGCTGAGGAATTCTGGGAGTTGAAATCCACAAGTCATAAAAGGGCCAAGTTTGAAGACCCCGATCTAAACTTTGTTCCTTTGGAGTGTACCCCCTCTTTCCTGAGAATCCAGACCACAGGCTTCCAGGAGCAACTATGTGTCGGTATTATATTTGTTTTAATTGCCCTGTCTGTATTCTTTCCTTGTTCAGAGCTAATTTTCTCCACCTGCAGTAGAAGTCCTCTTAGGAACGGATGTTTCTTTACCCCCAGAATTCCCTTGATGTCTCATTCCAGGGGAAGGGGAATAACAGCCTGCATAACTGTACTAATGATGATCCCCAGTTGGATAATGAAACACCTGCAAAAAAAATAATCAAGTTCAGAGATCACAATGAGCCCCTCATTTCAACCCTGAGTTACAAATATTCTCTCTTATTGGTACCCTGGAATAGTTCACAACAGGTAACAAGCATCTTCCAATCTCTCAGATGTTAAGCATAGCCAGCTGTAGTGGAACACATCATATCGACAGACAAGCTGATAAAGGCCTGGAGCATGTGTTAATGTGACTCTGGAGAACCTCACAGCACATCTGTAAGATGATAAAACTTAATGCCTGAATAAATGGCGGGTTAATGTACACCATATTCATTCTTACCCAGTTTGTGGCATGATATCACCCAAATCAGAGCAAAGAAAAATCTGCAGAGAAAGGCAACAAAAATTCTCAAGTTCAAACTTGAGAAGGTCCTTGAAACATCATTCTCCAAGCCTTTTAATTGTGTCTTTGCGGTTTTCATCAGGTTCTTTAATGAGATTGTCATTCTTCCATTCTTTTGAGACTTCTCCACCATTACCATGCCAGTTTGTGGCTCATTCTTGTGTAGGGCCTCTGGGGACTGCTAATGTCAGTCAAATTATAATCACTTGTCACAGAACCTAAACATGAAATGTTCACTGCATTCTATGTCTATCCTTCAACGTATTGGTAAATTGTTGGTTCTGAACATTTTTTCCCTATTTTCTTCTTTACTGAGAATTGCTACAGTTGATGTTCTTCAATGGCGATCCCCAAACTTTCTGATACCAGGGACCGGTTTCATGCAAACAATTTTTCCATGGACTGGAGGGTGGGAGGCAGGGATGATTTCACATGCAACATAGATCCTGCACATGCGCAGATGCAGCTTTGCTCGCTTGCCAGCTGCTTGTGCAGCCCAGTTCCTAACAGGTCACAGACTGGTACTGAACCATGGCCCAGGGGTTGGGGACCCCTGTTCCACAGGACTCAAATTCCTCCAGAGGATCTTTAGAAATATCTTTAGAAGCACCACGAATATACAGATGCATCTTGAATTTGATACACTTTTCTGTAAATACATTAGCATCCAATGCTAAGGTTTCATAGTCTATCAACTGGCAGGAGATATTTAAAACACAGAAGGCAAGGATCATTGAGTGAGTTTTCTATATTACTAGAATGTTCTTATTTTCATCTCAAACATGTTGGCGTTAACTACCAGCTCAGTCAATTGGCGAATACTCCACGGGGTCACAAATATTTCAGTTCTTCATTTTCAGAGATTTTTCTGCCAAGCGAGTTCCTGAAACTCAGTTCTTCCCCACTTTATGTTAATGCCATCTGCCTAGCAAGTCTGGTCTGCTACTTGGCTGTTCAGAATTTCAGCATGTGCATGAGGGGGTGTGCATGTTTTCCTATGTGCTGAAGAAGTCTTCCTTCCTCAAACCAAACACGATTAAATCAAGTGACCCAAGCCGACAGATTGACTGCAAACACCAGAGCGTCACATGAATGAAAGGTTGGAGAACTGGGAAGCCAAGAAATTGTCTGTATTTGAGAGGGGGGTTGCAAAAAATACAACAACAAATGGCCTCAGTTGATTAATCAATACAAGTGCCTCTCCAACTTCTCCTGTTATTATTGAGCAATTTCAGTTAGACAGGTAAAATTATTGCTCAGCTGAGTCTCTCCTTTCTGGCCTGGAAATGGGATGTTCCTACCTGTCCATCAACATTCATGTAGTCCTTGACTTATGATCGTAATCGATTTTAAGTTGCCATGGTTGAGGACTGGTCACCATGTGACCATGCCCAATTTCATGACCTTTTACGGGGGCAGTTGTTAAGTGAATGTGGCAGCAGTAAAGTAAGCACAGAAGTCATCAAAGTGAACCCATTGTTCGCTATCAGAATTTTTTCCCCCGGAAACTGGGAGTAAACATTTTCTGGAGGAAAAAAAAATTGTAAGTCATGGTTATGTGACTGCAGGAAGTCGCAAATGGTCATAAATGCAGGCCTGGGATGGGGGCAAGCTGGATGTTGAAATTTGAATCTGGGTTAAAAGTCCCTTTTGGGGGTTCTGTTGTAATTTCAAATGGTTGCAAAGTTTCTGGTTGTAAACTACCTCTAATGCACAAGCTCTGCATTATGTAACAGCTGTTATGTAACAGCTATTACGCTACAATGGTTCCTATCCCAGCATTTTCCAAGATTATTAGGACTACAGCTCCCAGACCTCAGACAAAAAGCATGCTGGTGGTTCCAACACATCTGGAGATGACCTGAATTTGGCAGAAATTCCATCCATGTCTTGCCCTTCAAAAGGGTTGGGCTATGACCTTGTGCCGTTTTAAGCTAACATGCTGGTCTATAAATCCAAATCCACGACAAACTGTTTGTCCATCTAGCTAAGTACCGACTATGAAGTTCTGAAGTTCCCAAGCTGGAGACAAATGGAAAGATCAGAAACCCTGGGACCTTCTGCAGATAACACAACTGCTCTTCCCATTGAGATGTCCACTTAAGAGCAGCCTCCAGAAGGACACTTATAAAATATGAGAGAGTTACCTGTTCTCTGAATCAGCTGAGCCTGGGGAAATTTATTTTTAGCCTTAATTACAACTCATAATGGTTGACAAACCAAGCTCCCTTGAATTTCCCTGTTCCTCCTCTTCTTCCCAAAGCCAACTCAGGCTTTGCAACATCTTGCATTACTGAATTTCAGAAGTTGGGGGTTTTGATGGATGCATGAAAAGAGCCAACTTTCTTTTGTTTTTCTGGCAGCTCCTGCTAATCAACTTTATTGGATGACCTTGAATTCTAGTATTGTATTAGGGAACAACATAATGGATTGCTTTCAACATTTTACAGCCCATCTTCTCCTGAAATAAACAACATTAACTAAGGATTTGTAAAAAGAAAGAAGTACAGTCTGTAGCTGGGTATCTGTGTGTGTTTGTGTGTCTGGCATCTAAATGATAGTTAAAATTCATCCAAGTTTCTTGTTTCTCAAAAATCCAATTTAATTTAAAGACGGGCCATTTCAAAGAACCAGCTGTTCTTCCAAAAGCTTTTGGTCCCATCGCCAGACCCATCTCTATTCTGCCTTTCCTCTAAAGAACCATTAGGATATATCCATGGGAGGCCACCTTCCTTGTTGTTAGTTGCAAAGTCATGTCCGACCCATCGCAGCCCCATGGACAACGTTCCTCCAGGCCTTCCTGTCCTCTACCATCTTCTGGAGTCCATTTAAGCTGACGCCTACTGCTTCAGTGACTCCATTCAGCCACCTCATTCTCTGTCGTCCCCTTCTTCTCTTGCCCTCCATCTTTCCCAGCATTAGGCTCTTCTCCAGTGAGTCCTTCCTTCTCACTAGGTAGCCAAATACTTGAGTTTCAACTTCAGGATCTGGCCTTAACTTTCCAAAGTTAGATATTGGCCCAAAGTCCTCCACTGAGTTTCTGAGCTCATTTAGGATTTGAACCTGGATCTTCTTCAGGCTACTTTGACCCCCATGCCTTCCATGTGATTATTTTGGCAGCCTTTGATACTAACGAAGGCATAAAAGCAGACGTTTTAAGAAACACCATCTGATTGCTTGTTCCTGGACAAGACAGCCCATGCCTCAACTTAGAGCCTAAGCACCTTCATTCGGTACTAAGGTCAATGTGGTAGCATCTATCTTTCTGTCTCTCCAGACAAAACAGGAAAAGACCCCTACCCAAACTGTGGAGTACCACTGTGGGTCAATAAACCATGACTAAACAATTCTTACACCATCTCAAAGCTATAATTAGTGTGATATCAGAATGGAACCATTGTGATTTGTAACTGAGAGTTTTGGGGGTTAGCATGGGGTGTGAAGATAATCAGTTGTAGTTAATTTAATAAAACATGATTGAACAAAGTAGGCCTTTGTAAGATGCATGAACTGTCAGGTGCAAAGAATCAGGATCATATGTTAAGTTCCAGTTAAGATTTATTGCTCAAGCCTGTACACAAGAATCTAGTCAACTAACCATCAGCACTAAATTTACACTAGATAAGAGTTAACTGAATTCAAGGGGGGATTGGGTTTGTGGACATGTAAGGATTCTAGGCTGAATCCTCTCTTGACTCTGCCCTCTTCTCCTATACGAATCAGGTTAATACTTGAAAATACAATGATTTTACTGGTAGAAGTCACCTTATTAATTTACTCTGTTTCTAGGATTTATATAGGATATTCTATAAATTTGCACTTATCTGTAGGTACACTTGCTCAGAGTGTCTTCTGAAGTCTTGGCTGTCAGAGATTTCCAGATTAAAGACATGTCATTATCTTGGCTACCATAAAGAAGTGGCTTGGCATTGTCTCCACCAAAATTCTTTCTTTTCCTATTGTTTTCTCCCTCTAGATCTCTTTGGTAGTCTCCTATCTCAGCACTAATTGGTCTGACTCTGCAGAGTCTTCCAACATCAGCCAAGGTCATACCTTTCTTGCATGCAAGAACTTCAGTGTTCTACATTGCTCTTTCCAAACTCATTTGCTAGGAGATGCCTTTTTCTCTCTCTCTTAGGACCACAGAGTCACTGCATCCAATTACAGGAGACCAGTTGAGACACAGACTATTAAGAAGGTGCCAGAGACTATGGGAAGAAGAACGGGAAAAACTTCAACAGTAAAGAACGATGCCTCTTCAACCCCTTCCAAATCTAAGCGTTCAACTCTTGTGTCACAGAAAGAGGGCAAAAGGGTCATCTATGTTGGATGGGCCAAAGGGCCAGCAGCTTGAAAGACCTTCTCATGCTTTTTAGAGGAGCGACTATGCTGAGAGAGGAAAACCTACATGCATTATGCATCCAGTGTCATTAATCTGAGCCACAGACTTGCAAATGAAGAAGGGAACAAATGATACTGAAGCGGATGTGGAGGCAACGGGCTGCCTGTGGAGCAGAGCAATCCACCAGCCCTGATGTCTAAAGAGAACAGGAGCCAGAAATGGTGCCATCCAATAAAACCCCTTGACAAGCCCAGGTTGGCCAAATCAATTAGGACAAGATAGCTCCAAGTTACAGGAAGGCTCCCACGGAGGTCCATGTGGACATCAAGACGTGATCTCAACCCTGCCCCCCCCCCAATCATAAGGGTTAGAACCTTACATCCCCCCATCCCAATGCCAAGTCACAAGTTCTTCCTCTACCACAATATAGCAGAGAAACACCAAAACCTTGGACACTGCAGAAGTTTCTGTCATTAGCTTGTCAACAGCCTATGGTTGAGGAAACACAGGATCTATTTCGATGGCATATTTATTGGAAGTAATCTTTTTTTCTTTAAGAGGACAAGACAACTTTCTTGCTTCTCAACTCTTCTTCCCTCCCAGAGACCATCAATTGATTGTTAGTTCCTCTGTGGCTTTGTGCAGTCAATATTCTGGCTCACATCCAGATCTCTGATTGGAGGGACACTGCTTTTCTCCCCTCCCCCTTTTTTTTAAAATCTCCCTCTCCAGAAAGTCCTTTGTTTCCCTACTTCCTGGTTAAGGACTCATCAGCCAAATGTCTACCAATGATTCAATGATGCAGAAAGCTTGGAATTGGCTTA
>NW_015386544.1:386708-393522 GCF_001527695.2 Protobothrops mucrosquamatus
GGGGGGGGGGGGTGTTTCAGCAAATTCTGCTTTTCTAGCTAAACAGAACTATTTTAAGGGCTGGGGTGAACCTACTCAAGGCATGCAGAAATGATGGGATAATCACACATTGACGTCAACAGTTTTAAAAATTATTACATAGATGACTTGTTTTCCACCTTTCTACTTTGTTTGGAACCTACAAGGCACTCCTTTTAAAAGGAATAATACAACAGATGAAGAATTGCTTTGAAATAATACAAGTCAATCAGAAAACAGTCTCAAACTCAATGCTGAGCATTCGAGTTATGGAATTAGAGGACATCAAGCTGAGAAAATGACCTAACTTTCTATTGACGATTCTAGTCTTTTCCCAGCCTTGAGAACTTAGAACTATAGTTCCCATCATCTCCGGGAAATCTGCCAAGTGGGTGGTGAAAGGGTAGGATGACATCTGAGAACCCAAAGAAAGATTGGCCCCTACAGGCTTTAAAATAAGTTTAAAGGAAAAATACCTTGGCAGAATCCAAGTATCATGAACTGTACTCAACACACAAAGTTCTGAAATATTCCTTTCCATGTTGATGGATTTACAAGAAACAGACTTCTCCCACTATTTCCTACTGTTGGTTATGAGAAGGAACCTGAGGCTAAGTCAGTTGGACAAGATGAAGAAGCTTTGTCCTGCCACATACACAAGCAGGAAAGGCTATAAAGTTGTGAAATTGTTACTCAAGAAAGATGAGACATGAAATGGATGAAAAATGACACCTGTAGTGAATAGGGGAAAAAATGGTCCAGGATTTTTGGCATTCTCAATGACCCAATCAACCTCTTTTGAAAAGAGATGTTAAAGAGGAGATGCTACCATAACTTAATGCATTCTTCTTCTTTTTTGTATAGTTATCAAGTTTCAAGACTGCATTTTCTCCCTCTATTTTAGTCCACTCCCTATCTATTGTAAAATACGAACTATTTTGCTCATGTTTTAACTGTCATAACCAAGGTGGTCAGAAAACCAGTTAACTGAGTCCAACAGCAAACGGCTGAATGACAAAATATGCATAACTCGGAGATGATGAGAGGGGTACAATGGAGAGATTCAACTGTACGTTTCAAATGTCTGAAGGGCTGCCGTGCATGAAATAGAGCAACCGTGTTCTCTGTCACCTGAGAGGGCAGAACTAAACAAGATCAACAGGTGGAAACTGTTGAGAAGCAGGCTTTGGTTGAACATCAGGAGAAATGTACTAACATTAGGAGCTCTGCAACAGCAGACAATATTTGTAGCTGAGGGCTGAATTGTGTAGTCCTTGGCGCTCTCTGAGTTTGATGGGGAGTTTTTTGCGGATATTTCATTACCCAACCGCCCTGGCAGGGCAAGCTTTTATACATAAACAGGGAACAAATCCCACCCTCACTAGCCCTGAGGACATTACCTAGTTGGGTAACAAAAGGTCTGCAAGAAAACAACCAAGTTCAGAGAGCATCAAGGACCCCCACAGTCCTCCTCCTTCTCCTCCCTGCAAACCCCACTCCCTTCTATCACTGATGATGTTACCTAGTTGGGTAATGAAATGTCTGCAAGAAAACAGCCAGGCTCAGATAACACCAAGGTCCACACAATTCTCTTCCTCCTCCTCCTCCTTCTCCTCCTTTCCCTTCCCCTCCTCTTCCTCCTCCCTGCAAACCCCACTCCCTTTTTAGCACTGATGATGTTACCTAGTTGGGTAATGAAATGTCTGCAAGAAAACAGCCAGGCTCAGATAACAATGTATACACAGAACTTCTGCATATGGTTCCTTGGGTAATGCCCCTCCTCATCACTTCCTCTGCCTCTTGCTCTCCACTTCTCCACACCTGGGATAGGAATGCATTCTTCTTCACCATGCAGAATATGTTCACAGCCAATCTTCTGACAACGATTAAGGATTGCAACTTGAGCTGACCTATAAGACGTCACTGTGAAACCGGTCTAAGCTTATTTTCTTTGCAGTAAATCACAGTTGGAGGGAAGAGAAGGGACTCATTGCTCTAGGTCCAAAGTTGAACCATAAATAAAAGGACAGAAAAGCCAGCATCTCTATCACACAAGTCCCTTCACCGCGCAGCCCCCAATCTCTAGCATAAATCTTTCAGGGGAAGGATTTGCACATCTTATCAATTTGTCAGTTGAGTGACAGGGCGGGATAGAAAGCAAAATGGGTAAGGCTCACTTTGAATCTGCCCGGTAACTGACTGTTTTGCATGCCTCCAATTTGTGAGCTCCATCTCCATCTAAGACACATGGACAGACTTAACTGTAGTTTCAGCTGGGAGCAAATCAAGTCCAAACAAGAATTCCTAAAAGCCTGGCACTCTGACAAAGTGGCCATCAACAGGCACATAGACATAAACAACATCTGCATACCATTCGGAAGAGACAATCAAAATGCTAAAAAGGAAACAAAAGGATCAAATTACCTCCATGCCAGCAATCAAACCCAGGTAATCAGAGATTAACACTAAGATTAACCCTAGATCAATTATCAAGTGGCAAACAATATCCCAATCAAGGAGCTACAAATTCAGACAAACAATCAAACAGTAAACAACAGCCCAATCAAAGAAGTATCAAGAAGAAAGCAATATTCTCACCAAGCCTCTGTATATAAGCAGAGAGTAAACCCCACTCCCTTCTACCATTGATGATGTTACCTAGTTGGGTAATGAAACATCTACAAGAAAACCAAGTACCAAGTTTGGTTTAAACTCAAAACAGAAGTTCCTACAATATTCCAGCAAATAAATCTAAGTTTTCTTAGCAAAGCAGAAGGATATATCAAGATAAACTGAGAGAGTAGACAAAGATTCATACCAGTGTATCCACACTGCAAGCTCAGAAGAAACAGGTCCAATGGGATGGATTTTATACTATATCATATTCTCATTCCTGAAAATGGGAGAAATTATAATGAAAGGAAGGGAATCAAGTGTTGTTGTTTTTTTTTGCAAAGTTCAGTTTCTGCAGACTCACTTTTTCAGAAGACGAAAGAGGGAGAAGACTTGGAAAGATTAGCACATTACATCTTGACATCCCCCAATTATTTCAAAGCAGATCTGATTTGTGTTCTCTGCTGTTGCTGTGAAGCATTTTCCTGGCAAATTCACCGTCGGCCACTATAAAAGCCGTATTATTATAAAACACACTCAAAGGCTGTTAAGATAGAATTTCCTGGGAGGGGGAGAGCCAGAGGAGGAGGAGGACAAGAGAATAAAGCCAAATGTTTTCTTCCCTGCAGAGCTCACTCAGAACATGACTCCATTCTCATATTCTCCTCCACCTTCTCCTCTGACGTGAAGGACATTCAATTACACAACATCAATAAGACTTTGGAGGAAGTTGATTGGGTTATTCAAACATCATGTTTTCAATTCACAATAGGTCAGCAGTATTTTCTGACATCTGGACACAGCAACCAAGGATCTGATCTCTTGTGTCCCAGTGCAAACCACACTATTGTTTCCTTAAGCTGCTGAGATCCTGCAGTTCAATAATTCCAACTGTTGTTGTTTTTCCGAAGATAGAACACAATGAGAAGATAAGCCACCAGGGCTGTGATATTGTGAGTCTGCATTCCTTATTTCCACCAACATCCTAAACTGCATTGTGCCTAGAATTATTTGGCACGACTCAAAAGAAGCAGGTGTGTGCTTGTCCTATGAGGAGATCCCACTGAGTACAGAGAAAGAAAGGGACAACAAAAGCAGGAGGTGACAGGAACTAGAAATAGACTTACACAGCTGACTTAAAAAACTCTTTGCCACAAGATATTGCAGTGGCCTTCAGTTGAAACAAATACACAGAGATTTCTGTGCAGATATACTCAGGAAAACAGATAGATTGATCAATTGTGCATTGGGCAATGAGCATGTTTAATTACTTGTTCGCTTATTTACCAACAGTTCAGCTCCTCTGACCATTAAGTAAATGTCTTCATGGAATTTAACTCCTATTAGGGATAGGAGACGAAGTGTAGGAGATGTCCAGGAAGAGCCCAAGGGAGGGGGTCAAGCACATAATCAATCTCAAGTCCCTTCATGTCCACAAGAGATCTAAGTCCATCCATGGACTCTTATCTACCGCCAATTCACTTTTAGTAATTCAGATTCTTGTAGAGAGTGCTAGCATGCAATAAACCTGTAGTCATTTGAATGACCTTGGTTACTTGCTTAGATGTTCACAGGTTCAGAAGCTTCAGGACCCTGGAGAGTTCCCCAATGAAGAAGAGGCACTCAGCAATGGGCAATATTTTGTGGCGAGGGAGGACACCCGAAAGATTGAGAGTGGCTAGGGCTGTGGGTGATGGGACAATGAATTAAAATCAGGGGATGCAGGAATCTGAAGCATCCTCTTCCCAGTACTTCAGGATGGGTTACAAGCTTCCTCTGATCCCAAGACACCACCAGAGAAATCCAAAGTCACCAGAACAGGTACATCCCCACCAAAATGAATCCTGATCCCCTCTTGTAGTCCATGTTATTTCTGCTACTCATCCCATTCCTGGTTGAAGGAAAGACATCATAAACATAGATGTTTTCTTTTCTCTGCCCCCCCCCCCCGATATTCCAAATAGGGTTATGTGGTTTGTTTTTTTTAACACTACAATTACTGCAGGAACGGCTAACCAGGATGGGACAAGGAGAAATGTACTGCCTCGTGTTCTCCTTCAGTTTCAAGTGACTGTAAGCTCCTAAGATACCTAAAAGTAGACTGTTGCATTGTCCTCCTAATTAAGTTAGCAGTCTCCTTGGGGGAAAAAAAAGCTGTGTTTGCATTTCTGAACTCAATCCTGAAATATTGAAATCAACTAATTAAAGAACAATCTGCAATTGTCCCATGTGGGTAGAAGATGGATCATTTGTGATCATTTTATTTCCCTTCATTTTTTATTGCCTGAATTAAGGAATACTCTCAAAACAATTGGATTGAAAAATAAATTGTGAGCCCAGTAAATACCAATATTCTTATACTCCGCTTACGACTGACTTTAAAGAAAAGGTGGGGACAAGAGAAATTGAAAACGGGCACTTTGCAATCATCAGAACCTGCCAACTGAAGCGATTTTCAGAGGAAGGCTCCCTTTGACTGTTTTTTTTAAAAAAAATAAAAGAGTGGGCTGTAAAAATAAAACAAAAGACCTCTTTCATCAGCAGGCCTCGTGTTTTAATCCGGAGAGCTCCAGCTATTGAGCAATTTGACCTAGACCAGAGTTTTCATAATAGGTAAATAAATCTAGCAGAAATGATGCAACGGTAAACTAGGTTCGAAAACTGCTCCACTTTGCACGATCCTCTCTCTTTCTGCTATTGTCCTAATCGATCTGAGATCCAATAACTGGAGCCTAATGCTCAGTGCTTAATTAATTAATAATTGATGAACATAGCATGAAAGAATTTTATACACCTGGCGTGACTAGACTCTGCTATCAAGTGCGGAAAATCAATACCGGCTCAGTAACATATGAAGATTATATCCTGAAGAGTATATCCTGACTGGAGAACTGAAAAGCATACTGATAAGGACCCAGGCAGATTCACACATTGTGCCTGTTAAGCCAACAGCTTTGACTGAGTCCACACGTAATGCTAAAGCATAAACGATATACATGGTTTATTTCTCTGTATACACCTATACACATCCATGGCTCAGACAGCACGCTCATCTTACTGCATATGTCTTGTCCTGCTTTCCAATGAGACAGGATGTGATGAAATCTGTCTACAAAGAGGGAGGGGGTGTGATGGACTACAACAGTGGTTCTCAGCCTGTGGTCCTCAGACCTCTGGGGGGCCGCAATGTCACCACAGGGAATCCAGAAAGACTTGAAGAAATGTATTATTTAAATACAGAGTTAAGTCTTGGTGGTCTGTGGCCATGGTCCATGGCCACAAAAGAGTTGATTTCACGTCAATCTTCCGGCTGGCAAATTCAACATTAAAGAAACTCTACAGCCTTGGGGTGCCATAAGAGGTAATTTTTTTATTGAATACACATCCCAGCACTGAAGAAGTAAAATCAATTCTAGTTTTCCCGTGCGAAATTCTGGTTAGTTAACAATAGCTTTTCATAACCCCCACCCACCATGTGTTCACGTTGCCCAATCATATTCTTTGTTTGTTATGGGAACAGTCCACTTCTTGCCAGACACCTGCTTTGGATGATCTTGGTTCTCACAGTCCATGGATGGCTTCCTGAAACTCCCATTTCTTTCCAGACTCCCCCTCCTCTGTTTCTATGGCAAATTGAGCAGCTACAGAAGTTAGCAAGCATCTTAGCAATTCAACCTTGACATGGGGTCCCTGGTGAAGAAAAGACTAACCACTGGACTGCAATGAAATGGCAGTTTCCCAGAAAGGAGGGAACATATTCCAAGGAGTAGGGTAAGACAAGAGGCAGAATAGCCTGGAGCTGGACAGGAGACAGAGGAAGAGATTTAGGACAGCCACTCCTTAGAATCTTCCAGGATATATCCATTTGGGTGAGAGTAGTACAAGTTTAGTCTGGCAAGATTCTGTCTATTGGGCGTGAGCAAATAAGGAACTGACCTTTAGTTTAGTTTTAGTTTTATTAAATTTATACCCCGCCCTTCTCCCGGAGGACTCAGGGCGGCTTACAGCCAACTTAAAAACAATAATATGATATAATACAAAATTTAAAAGTAATTAAAAATAGATATTCAATAGGCCGCTTATACTAAAATTTTTGTTAAAAACCAATTTAAAATACCCCTAGGCCAGTCCTGCCCGCTGAAATAACCAAGTCTTAAGGGCGCGGCGAAAGGAGGGGAGATCT
>NW_015386544.1:393622-433762 GCF_001527695.2 Protobothrops mucrosquamatus
TGGTGCGCTTTAAAGATGGTGATCAACACCTTGAAGTGCACTCGGAAGGCCACAGGCAGCCAGTGCAGCTCGCGCAGCAGCGGCGTTACATGGGAGCGACGAGTCGCTCCCATCACCGCCCGCGCGGCCGCATTCTGGACTAACTGGAGCCTCCGAGTGCTCCTCAAGGGAAGCCCCATGTAGAGAGCATTACAGTAGTAATGGATTGTTCTAGGTTGTTCTTGGGATTGTTGCTGGATTGTTCTAGGTTGTTCTTGGGTTAGGCATGACACAGGAAGAGGAAATGGCCAGCAATCACCTTGACCTCAGCCTTCATAGGGCAAAGTTCATTACTCTAAGTTCCTCAGTCCAAGCAACTGAAACATTACTTCTTTTTATAGGTAAAATTACTTTCCAAGGGGGAAGCTAATTAAACTAGGTTAATATAACACGGATTTCTCTCTACAGTCATCTTTCTTGAAGCCACCATTTCTATAGTTATGAGAAGGTAAAACACAGCTTTGAGATCTTTAATCCATCTAACCTCCACTTTTAACTTCTTATTTTAAACTCACATTTTTTTTCCCTCCCATCTCACCCCAGAGTTTCCAGCCGGAGCCCTGGATCTACTTATACTTTTCCCTAACCAGCAAGTACCACCTTTACAAGAACACCAGATGTTGTCTCATCATCTGTATCCAGAGTGGTCAAGGTGGGACCACTTTCCCTCCACCCTTTCCCGGCCCAGTTCTGTGGCTCCAAAACCTTCCCCAGATCAAGTCATTGAGATGCCACAGCTTGTTCAAGAAGAGAAGCCAAAGAATTATCCTGGAGACCATTGGCGTGTCAAGTAAGTGCTGGGTAATAAGGAAGGATTCTTTTCTAAATGCTGACAAAACCGGGGGATTTGAACTCGCCCCCCCTCCCACCAAATTCTTTTAACCACTGATCCTTTTCTTCTCCAGGAAGGCATTGTCACATCCAATTAATGAGTTCTGGAAAACTCTTTAATTTATGTTAAAAGAAAGAGACGAAAAGGCAAGTGCTAAGCCTCAGTGAGACACAAAGCCCAAGCACCCACGCAACGATTTGGATAGGGGGAAGAGAAAAAAAAAAACCATCCGAGACAGACAAGACACTGCATGAAACAGCAAGACGAGTTGTGAAATTCAATCAGATAAAACAACAATTTTCCTTGTTACCTTCTGGGAGGAGGCTTCGTGGTATCCGTAGCAGAACATCCAGATTCAGCCATAGTTTCATTCCATACAGCATTAACCTTGTGAACTCTCAAGCTTCCTCCTTCCGTTATATATTCAAGATGGGCAGTATTTAATATTTATTTGCTACGTATATGTAGGGCTGTGGATCTATACATATGTTGTTCATAGTATGTTTAGGTGTGCGTCGTGTATGTGTTTCACTTTGAGAGCGGGCAACTAAATTTCATTTTTGATGTGTGCCATTGTGCCCACAGTAAAAAAAAATGACAATAAAGGTTATCTTATCTTATCTTATAAAGAGGGGGAAGGGGGAAACTAAACAAAAAGGCGACATTGTCGGCCAAAGAGGTGGGCATTTGAGGTGCTCAGTGATGGCTGGCAGTACTTGTAAACCATGACGGTTTTGTTGGAGAGCAATTGTCCCAGCCCAGAGGAGGTATAAAGTGGGGAATTAGTCTGGACTCCTTCTATAATCACAAGGCAAGATCTGACACACACACACACACACACACACACACTGAATGCTTATGAGTCTTATCTGGTCTTTCCCAAGCGAAAGTTGCCAGTCTAGGGAGATTCCTGTATTATTGGCAGTGAACAATAAAGTAGCGAGTTTGAACTCTACGTGTGTGGGCCTGGCTGTTCACACCTGGAAGGTCTGCTTGCCAAGAGGCTTGTAGAATTGCAAAATCCACTCATCTCCCACTGATCGAGGGAAAGCCAATCATTTCTTCACAGTGGAGCCATGTTTAGCTTATTTAACTTCTTCCCTACAGCAGGGGCGCCCAACCTTGGCAACTTTAAGACTTGTGGACTTTGACTCCCAGAATTCATGGTTGGCTGGGGAATTCTGGGAGTTGAACTCCACAAGTCTTAAAGTTGCCAAGGCTAGGCACCCTTGAGCTACAAAATGATAACCAGCTGGACACCACAATCATCACAACTGGGTGGGTGTGATGGAATCAGGACCTGAAGGAGAAGTAGGGAAGATCCTGGCTTAAGCACTGCCGTTTCCCATGGAGGAGCAGCACATGCCTAACTAGGGATCTTCTAAAAGATTTTGATGCCGAGACCCATCATATACCAACACTGCCCTGGGTAGATGGGAATTGTAATCCCAATCCTCTTGAGAACACCAGTTTGGGGGAGACTGATCTATGATGTCAACAACGCAATCTGCCCAATGAAAAAAAGAGATCAGGTTATAACTTGCCCTTCCCTAAAAACACAGCAAAGAATATAGCCTTCAAAAGTAATTGATATTCCAGTCATCAAATATATTCTTTTACTTACCCCAGTTATGCTATTTATATATTACAGATCTAAACTTTCACTGCTTTGCAGAGCACTTAATAGCACGAAGGGCTTACTTTGAATGCCACGTTCCCCCGCCTCTTTGTTCTTATTTAGTATACAGAGCATGGAACACTCAATCTGAACTCAGATTAAACTTTGGCTTCAAAGCACACAACAGAACGAGCAACTAATTGTGCAAAAAGATACTCCCCTGTACCTTAAAATTCAATTTTATCTCCTATGTCTTCATCAAGATTTTTCCTGGATCTTCTAAAGGGCAGGCTAGGCTGATTTTGTACCTCCTGCAAATTACAATTAAACTTCATCTGCTGAGAACCTTGTATATTATTACCATGGATACTATAAACATCTTCTCACCTTTCTTCCAATAATTCATAGTAGCATACAAGGTTCTCCCCCTTGTTATCTTAACAGTCAAGTCTCACTGGGTCTTATGTATCATGCTAACCCATGTCTTTAAAGCATTGTTTTTGAATAAACTACAATTCATGAAACACCATTAAAACATCTAACAAACACTTCACGTGGCTAAGGCCATTATAGGTCAAACCAATGTGTGACCAGTTAATCAATCAGTGTGTATCTAGATCGAGGTCACCAGTAAATTTTACAGCTGAGTTCTGACCTGGACCTCTCTGCAGCTGGCTTCAGTATGTAACCACTACATCCTACTATCTGAAGGAGCAAAACACAGCATAACAGTATCAGTATTGCTGATAAAGGAGATAAAGGAGAATATTTGTAGCTCAGGGTTGAGATGAGGGGTCTGTGGTTCTCTCTGAGGTTGGCTGTTTTCTTGTAGATGTTTCATTGCCCAAGTAGGTGACATCATCAGTGACAGAAGGGAGTGAGGTTTGTGGAGAGGAGGAGGAGGAGGAGGAGGAGGAGGGGTCCTTGGTGCTCTCTGACCTTGGCTGTTTTCTTATAGATGTTTCATTACCCAACTAGGTAACATCATCAGTGACAGAAGGGAGTGAGGTTTGTGGAGAGGAGGAGGGGGGAGAAGGAGGAGGAAAACGGGGTGTGTCCTTGGGGTCCTTGATGCTCTCTGTGCTTGGTTGTTTTCTTGATGGGGGACTAGGGTTTGGGAGAGAAGAAGGAGGATTGTGGGGTCTTTAGTGTGCTCTGAGCTTGGTTGTTTTCTGGCAGATGGTAACATCATCAGATGTTACCTGGTTGGATAATGAAACATTTGCAAGAAAAAATACCTCCAAGGGCTCTACGTCTGGAATCTTCACAAACACCAGAAGACATTATTTCATTGTCCCAGAGACAAACACTGGTTTTTAAAAAAAATCACAAAACATCTCAGCATCTAGATCTGATGATCAAAAAGATTGCTCAAAGAAATCAACCCTACATCAGTCCTGGATCAACCCTACAACAAATCAGTTTAAATCACCTTTCCCAATTCCTTTTGGGGTTAGAGCTGTAATCCAAGAAATCTGGAATAACAGAATAACAGAGTTGGAAGGGACCTTGGAGGTTTTCTCCTCCAACCCTCTGCTCAAGCAGGAGAGCCTACACCATTTCAGACAGATGACTGTCCAATCTTTTCTTTAAAACCTCCAGTGTTGGAGCACCCACAACTTCTGTTGGCAGGTCGTTCCACTGAGTAATTGTTCTCCCTATCAGGAAATTTCTCCTTAATTCTAGGTTGCTTCTCTCCTTGATTAGTTTCCATCCATTGCTTCTTGTCCTGCCTTCAGGCGCTTTGGAGAATAGGGTCGACCCCCTCTTCTTTGTGGCAGCCCCTCAAATACTGGACTCCTGCTATCAGGTCACCCCTGGTCCTTCTTTTCACTGAGTTTGAAGTTTGGCTCCAAAGCAGCAGATGAGTGAGAAGAGAGGAGAAGAAGAGCTTCTTAAGCATTATCTCCAGGGCTATTTATATTTGTTAAAACTAATTTTGCCGGTGTTACAGCTCATTTTTAAATAGGGACCACAGTTTTAAAAATAAACACCTCTTTGGATGGATCATTTCTCAGCAAAGCCCTGGAAATGGCGCTATGTTTTTCTACCAACAAACGTTCCTCAGCATGGGATTTTCAAAGAGCCAGATTTGAACCAATTCAACTTGTGCAATTACCAACCCCATGAACCCTTTTTTGGAAAGTAAATAGCAGGCTCTTTCAGAAGAAGAGAGATCCAGATAAGGACTTTAGTGGATGGAACAGAAGAGGCCTGTGTGTGTATTAAACATTTTACCCTTTCAGAGGTTCTGGTGGGGACTGTATCACCTGCTACTCTTTAAACAAAGAGAAGGACTCCAGCAGGGGCATTCAACCTGCTTACTCATCAGCTGCTAGCTCAAACCTCAAACTCTTTGCAAAATGTCTAACAGGCATCACAAATGAAACCTTCCCATGCAGACTCTAAAGGTACTTCAAGCTATTCAAAACAGGCCTCCCAACCACCCGTCATGAAAGCTATTGAATGCAGGCAGCTCAGGGGTAGCAAGTGTATGTGTCAAGAGCTGGGGGCTCCAAAATTGGCAACTTTAAGACACTATTAACAATTCTGAGAGTTGAAGTCTTAAAGTCACCAAGAGTAAGGGGGATGGTTTAGAAAGGATTCCAAAGGACCCAGCAGATCTTCTACAGATGATGCTACTCACCAGGCATGGTGCTTTAGGAGCTCGGGAGAACTGGTCCTATCCCTTTAGGTGCTAAGTCTAAAGTCCTACATGGGAGAAGCTAAGAGGAAGAGGAAGGGAGTGATGTCAAGTCAAGGATGGAGACAGGCGGCTGCAGGAGGCAGAAGACTGAAGAAATTGTAGTTACCTCAGGATGACGTGAAGAAGTGGCAGAGGTTGTCTGTGGTTTTGTACCCAACAAAAATCTAAACGTTGCCAAAGCTATGCCAGGTTTTCTCCACCAGTGGTCTCTTCATGCTTGGGTGATCTTCCCCCTGAAAGTCTCCCTTCCTTATTTCTCTTCTTGAGAGATTCAATCTCTTAAAATATTTTTGTTTCCCAATGAAACAATCCCAATTCAGATCATGCTGGAATTAAGGAGAGAGAATATTTGTAGCTCAAGTTTGAAATGAGGCATCCTTAGTGTTGGAATTATTGTTCGTTGTCCAAGCTCAGCCTTCCAGCTGCACGCCTCTGTCCCTACAGCTGTTTTCCCCCTTTTTTCTTCTTTTTATTATTACTACTTTTTCCTTTAGAGGCTACCCTGACAGAAAGAGGGAATGGGGGGGGGTTCTCTTATTTTTCTCCCCTCAGCACCAAAGTTGTTAAATCAGAGCCTGACTCTCTGAATTGGAGCCCACAGAAATTCCTGTTGCTTAATGAGGCCGATATATTTTCTTTGGCTGTAAAATAATCAAACCATAAATAATCAAAATGATTGCAGCTGCTTTGTGCCTTCTCTGAAGAGGCCTTATCACAATTAGGAGACACAGGGCACCCAACAGCCACACTTGCACAAGTATGCAAATTGTCAGTGTTATAACTGCTTCTGCAACAATACCAAAAAATGCTACTTTTCTTCTTTTCTTTTCTTTTTAAAAAGCAAGTTTCTAGTCCCTATGGGTTCAAAAATAAGACTGATAAAGATGAAAGCAATGCTGGTAAAATTCACAGAAGCCAGCCAGGATCCGATTCTCAATTCTCCAACACTGCATAATTTATTTTCTCTTGCAGAAATGCAAAAGATTATTTTTAAAAACAAAATACATCAAATCAACATATTAATATACACTGAGTGAAAATCATTTATTCAAAAAACAGAATTGGGATTCTAGTGTTGAGACTCTGAATTAGTGGGATGTAACAAGGATTAGATATTGTGGCTTATTCACATACCAGCAGGGTCATGGGGTGGGTGTAGGACAATTAGCCGCAGCCAAGTCACCACAGCCAAGTTGCTATAGCCAACTGAAGGCAGGACAAGAAGCAACGGATGGAAGCTAACCAAAGAGAGAAGCAACCTAGAACTAAGGAGAAATGTCCTGACAGTGAGAACAATTAATCAGTGGAACAACCTGTCTCTAGAAGCTGTGAATGCTCCAACACTGGAAGTTTTTAAAGAAGAGACTGGACAGCCATTTGTCTGAAATGATATAAGGTTTCCTGCCTGAGCAGGGAGTTGGACTAGATGACATCCAAGATCCCTTCCATCATCATCATCATCATCATTATCATCATCATCATCATTATCATTAATCATCACACAGTCAGCCAGATGTTCAGATTGGATTTGGCATTTTTTGTCTACCTATCGAGTCCTTCCCAAGGACCTGGGATAGGCAGATGTGGATGTTTGATGGTATTACAGATTATTGTCGCAGGATGGAAGCTGTTCCTAGTAAGGCTGCCTTTTGCAATTGACTAATGGTGAATTTGTCAATGCCAATGGTGTTCAAGTGGTGCTCTAGTTGTTTTGGGATTGCACCCAAGACGCCTATTACTATTGGTACTACCTGCTCTGTCCCAGCCTATAGCCGTCCTTGTTAAATGCACAAGGACAAAACCCATTTTGAGAAATAGTCTGGAGACTCAGAAGAAAACAAAACCCCTTTTAATATTGGTAAAAAACCTGCCAAATGGTCCAGAAACAAAAGCAACAAAACACAATCCAAATGGAGGAAATTGTCCACACAAAACACAATGCAAAACAAGGAATTGTTCACCGGCAATACCAACAGAACATGATCCCATGAAGTACTTTGCAACGGTTGCCTTCAGCAACCAGCACCGCCCACACCTTCCCTTTTTATTAAGCAGCCCCAAGGTGTGGCTTCTCAATGCCTTCTCCTCCTCCCTTGGAGTTGCCGTATTGACTCCCTCTGACCTGCTCTAGTTAACTGCCTTCGTTTTGCGTCTCTAATGACTTCCAGCTGTGAGTCCTCAGAGTCTGACTCATCTTCCCCACATAGCTATGTCTTATCTTGACCACGATTGGAGGGGCCAGGCTCTTCATCAGATTGTGAGTCTTGTAACTCATCAGAGCCTCCCTCCGACTTTGATGGCTCTCCAAACCCCTCTTCCTCCTCCTCCTCCTGATTCCCCGGACTCAGCTGCCGGGTCCACTGGCTGGCACGGATTCACAACACTACCCTTGCTTGCCTTTGCTACAGTCTTTCTATTTCTATTTCTATGTCTTTGCATTTTGTGATCTTCTCCAGTTCTTTCTCGTCTATTCTGCTGTCTCCAGGCATTGCCACGTCCACTATCCAGACTTTTTTGTCTTTCTTATCGACAATGGTTAAGTCCGGGGTGTTATGTTGCATCATCATCATCACCATCATCATCATCATCATCATCATCATCATCATCATCATCATCATTAACTTGCCACGGGACAAAAGTTACACTAATATCAAAGAAATGGTGGAATAGAATCATTAAAGAAAGGATGCCAAAGGAGGGACAGAATGAAATGTGAATGACAAAACTTAAAATAGTGTTTTATTTATTTTAAATAATTAAATTGAATTGTTAAATTGTCCCGTGTTGAGTTGGCCATGGCGAGTTGGCTGTGGTGAGTTGTCCCATTTTGTCTTGGGGATAACTTGTGTACCTGAATGCAATACAGGTAATCCTCAACTTACGACCACAATTGAGCTCAAAATTTATGTTGCTAAGCAAGACACTTGTGAAGTGAGTTTTGCCCTCTTTTACAACCTTTTTTGCCTCCATTGTTAAGTGAATCACTGCAGCTGTTAAATTAGCAACACGGTTGTTAAGTGAATCTGGCTTCCCCATTGACTTTGCTTGTCAGAAGGTCCCAAAAGGGGATCCCGTGACCCTGGGACCCAGCGACCGTCATAAATATGAGTCAGTTGCCCAGTGTCTGAATTTTGATCCCGTGACGGTGGGGATGTTAAAAAGGTCGTAACTGTGAAAGACAGTCGTAAGTCAATTTTTCAGTGTCGTTGAAACTTTGAATGATCACTAAATGAACTGTTATAAGTCGAGGACTGCCTGTACTGTGGACCACCAAAAAAAAAAAAAAAAAGATGTAGCATCAGACTTTTTCTATTACAGCAGTCAAGGTGAATAAAAACAACCACATAAACATAAAAAAGGCAAAGTCATACTCAACCAGAACGTGTTGATTTAAAGCTTTCTGACCTCCCTCTGATTTATATGTACCTGATTAATCTAGGAAAGCACTTGAAGAGCGAGGAGAAACCATTTCTGATTTTTTAAAAACAACAACACTTGACTGAAACAGAGTCAATAATCAGGTTTAAACCAGGATGAAATCTGATGAGCTTCCGGTGAAGACAAGATGCAAACATCCAGGCTGCAGGGAATAGAACTAGAAAATTGCAAGGAACGTGTTAGCTATAAATGTCATAAGAACATAATCTCCTGTCCAACACAAAACCGGCTTATTTAAGCCAAAAAAAACCCTCTTCTTTAAAAGCAAAATAGCTCCTAGTTAGGGCAATTCCACACAAACCATCTTGCACTCCCCTCAATATTTACAAATTGTGCTCCTTCCATCTGTCCAGTCAATTATTTGTGCACTAGCCTGTTCCTTTTACGTCTTTTTCCCCCCCTTAAAGCAGCATTTCTCAACCGTGGCAACTTCTCTGGAGAATTTGCATGCAAATTCCCCCTACAATTTTATGAGCCAAGACACCATTCATTTACATATCGTACAGCCATGTTTCTCAACCTTGCCAGCTTTAAGTTGTGTGGACTTCAACTCCCAGAATTCCCCAGATAGCATGCACAAGCATGCCCGAGATTGTTCGTTCAGTCTTTCAATTTCACCCTCCGAGGGATGAATTGAATTGCAGCCTGTTCTCTCTCATCCAGCCTACAATTCAACGTGGGTTGGATTCAAGGGGTACCCTGCTTCCTTGGAAGTGGAGAAATATACGATTTTTGGGTGTCATAGCTGGGCATCTTTCTCCAGAGTTCTAGATGACCTCCTTCCAGTGGTTTTCTGGAAGATGTTGAGTATCTTGGGGACAAGTCAAACCTAATTCAAACCAGTAATCTCTTAGCACTATCTTCTGGGCCTAGAGAATTAGAACCACCATCAAAAAAGGCTCAGATTTTGCCAGACCATCCAAAAATGTACCATGTTGATGGTTTGAGAATCCTTTTTTGGTGTTATCTACGTTGACGGCAGCAAGATTACTTTATGCACAAAAAATGGAAGGACACTTTGATTCTCACAATGGACAAATGGCTGCAAAAGGCGAAGGAGTTAGCAGAGATGGCTAAATTGGCTGCTTTGATTAAAGAAAGACACACAGTTGCTTTTGTTTCGACTTGGAAACCGCTTCCAGATTTTGGGCTTGAGGTGGGGGGAAAAATCCGAAACTTTGATTTTGGGTTTTACCGATTAGATTGGTTTGTTGTTATAGGAATGGCTAGTTTATGTTACTATATAAAAGTAAAAAGTTGAGGGTTGATGCTATTATCTTCTTCTACTGCATCAAAGGGAGTTGGAAATCAACGACTTGTCTTTGTTTTTTTTCCCCTTTTCCCTACACTTTTCCCTCCCATATTTTTCCTACCATTTTCTTTTGCATTTTTGTATTTTATATTATAAACTCACAAAAAAAAGAACTTGCTATGAAGGTATCTAAAGCGTTGGGAACAGAGGGAGTTGCAAGCAGCAGACAAATTTATTTCACTGACTACAACATCACTATTTATTAAAATAACAGATGGGAGGTTAACATTTTGAGGTGAGCGGGTCAGGAAATAGAGACTCCGGGGTGGTTGAACTCTCATTAGTCACAATGACCGGAGATCAGAGCATTGAGCCTGCACCTCTGGAGATCGCCAGATGGGCCACATCTGCTGAAGTGACCGCCCCTTCTAAGGAGCCCACTGTTTTCCATCTGTGCTGCAAACTCAGCCTTAAATCCATATACAAAATCCAGTTGGGGGGGGGGCTCCCAAAATGCTAAATCCAAACTAAACAATCCACCATGATGTTCTTCTGGAATGTGTGAACCAACTCACCAGCTGGCCTCCTATAAACTCTAGGTACAATTCATTTAGTGACCGTTCAAAGGAAAAAAGGGATGAGCGTTTTTCACACTTACATCCGTTGTAGCATCCCCAGGGTCACGTGATCAAAATTCGGACATTTGGCAACTGGTTCCCATTTATGACGGTCGCAGTGTCCTGGGGTCACGAACGTCTGACAATCAAACTCCATGGGGAAGCCAGATTCACTTAACAACAGGGTGATTAACAACAGCAGCAATTCACTTTGACAACTGTGGCAAGAACAGTCATAAAATGGGGCAAAACTCACTGAGCAACCGTCTCGCTTAGCAACAGAAATTTTGTGCTCTGTTTTGGTTGTAAATTGAGGACTGTCTGTAGTGTCTCATTTTCCTTCACTCCAAAATTCAAACACTACATTTATGAAACTAGGAAGTTGCTTCATATTGCGACAAACCGCTGATCTATCTACCCAGTACAGGAAGTCCTCAGCTTACGACCACAATGGACAGTCCAAGCTTTTTTTTGGTAATATATTTTATTGATTTTTTTAAAAAAACAAATCACTTAATAATTGGTGAACAGTGTGTTGTCTGGGTTACATTTGTAAAACAATCACTAACAATTGATTTCTATAATCCATAATCCACATAATAGTTTTAGCTGATTTCCTCTTTTCCCAAAATATCCTGTTTTGCAAACATTGTTAATACAATTCTTATCGTTTTGATAGATAACAGTTAAATATATAATTTTTCCCCAATAGTCCTAAAAATAATAATCACATCAATATAATATTTCTTTCCTATCCAATCATTCTGGTTGCCTTATCATAGATCCTGTTACAGTCCTTATTTTAATTTGTTTCTCCCACTAAATTCTAGATATTCTTATGGGTTAAGATTTTCTCAAAAATTAATTACATTTAAGAACTTAACTCTATTTTTCCATATGAACCATCTCACACTTTTACATTTCTTAAGAAATAGATAAAACGGTAGAAAAAAAGAAAGAAAAGCAAGAGTAAAGAAGCATAAAAAATAACATACTACTTAAAATATATATCCCTCCTAAGCTAATATGTATTTATTTCCTAAATTTCTTATTCTTTTTAACCATAATTAAAAATATGTTTAATCTTTAAACATTCCATTTAATACATCTAGTCATCTAGTGTCCTTTAATTCTTATTCAAAACATTTTTAATCACATTTAAATATCTAAAACATTTCCTTTGTCTAAGTCATTTCAACTTTTTTATATTACTCATATCAAGAAAGAGAACAAAAAAGGGGAAAAACATGCTATATTATATTTAGAGAATTCATCCCTCTTAGAGTGACATATATATTCCAAAACTTTTCTATTTCTTTAACCATATTCAAACAAATGTTTCTTTTTTAAGTATTCTCTCTGGTAAGTCCCATCATCTATTTTCTTAGTTTTCACTTTAGTCTTTTTCTTTTGCCCAGTGTCTTTCTTAATCAATGTATTTTGCTGAATCAAAAAGTTTTTCCGTATGTTCATAAATGTTGCTGTAGATATAAAAAGTAAATAAGGAGAAGTGTCTTTGTACGGGACTTCTGCCTTTCCATGTTTGTTGAAAATCTTTTTCTTTCTCTCTGCTTCTCTTATCATTTCCTTTCTCTCCAATGTTCCTGACATCTCTACAGTCCATTTTATCCGATCTGTTTTCTTGTCCTCAGATTTATTTTGTAGTCTCAAGGGATATGTTGTTTTTTTCCAATTCTTGTGAATTTTTTTCCACTAGGATTAAATCTTGTTTCCTTGTTTTATTAAGTTCCATTTTTAAGTCTCTATTCTCAATTCTATATCCATTTATCTGTTTTATCTGCTCCTTCTCTGTTGTTGTTTTCTGGGAATTTTTTTGTTGTAGAGTTAACTTGGAAATAAATTGATTTATATTTTCAAAGTTGTTTTGGATTTCTTTGTGGTTTAAAATCATTGTTGTTTGAATTAGTTGCAGTATACTATATATCTACTCCTGTGACGTATTTATGTTTTCTTGATATGTTCTTTCTGCATGTCTCTGATCCATGATAGCCAAGAATTTGAGTTTTCCTCTTCCTTTCTTTTCTCTGTAAATAGCTTTAGAGTCCCAGTTAGATAGATATTTGTAATCTAAATAGTTCAAAAAAGTTTTTTCCCTGAAATGTGTAATTCTTTCTTTGTCTACAGCCCAGATTATTGTCTTTTTTTGTCACAGCTGTTCTTTGTTGTTAAAGCTTTGAAGGTCACAGATACAGATTAGCTTTTCTCAGATTTTGCCAAGTTGTAAAGTCATAGCTGTCATAGTCTTCATCTGCCACTAGGTGTCAGCAACTATTTGTTTTTCAATTTCCAAAATGAACAATTATCTTTGAAATGAGAGTCTTAACCATTAAAACAATTTTAGATTTATCCAGATTTAAGTTTTGAGTTTCAGGTTTTATATTTATTTCACTTCCATATATTTTGATCCTCCATAAAAAGATTAATTCATCGCTTCCATTAGTATAAGGGTGGGGCAGAAATCCCCCTCCTTCCCATTTTGCTCCTTGGGAATCTTTTCCAGGAAATTAAATGTAAAATAGAAAAGAGAAGATCAAATTCCTCACCCAGTTTCAAGCACACTGTTCACAGTTGTGCTGGTTAGTGCTTTGGGACTTCGGTTGCAAGTAGCTTGGGCTGGTCGATGCAATACAGCCAGCCTTTCTCCTGTCAGGTTAGAAGGCTTTCCCCAAGTCGAACGGAATGGCCGCTGCCATTCCAGAATCGCTGGAGCACCCTTCTTTCTTTGTCACCTCTCCAGGGTGACTTAGACCCATTTAAGGTCCCCTGGCAGGGCGAAATTAGCCATGGGGGTGCAGAGAATCCGCAAGCCCGCGACCAGTCACTACCACGCAAAACCAAAAGTCAGAATCCAAGCTTTCTGTTGCTAAGCAAGACATTTGTTAAGTGAGTTTTGCCCTGTTTTACGACCTTTCTTGCCAAAGGTGTTAAGTGAATCGCTGCAGTCGATAAGTTAGTAACACGGTTGCTAAGTGAATCCAGCTTCCCCGTTGGCTTTGCTTGTCGTAAGGTCGCAAAAGGGGATCGTGTTACCCTCTGGGACACGGCAACTGACACTACAATGGTCATAAATAAAGTTGCCGAGCGTCTGAATTTGGATCACATGATCACAGAGATGCTGCCAAGGTCGTAACTGCGAAAAATAGTCATAAAGTCACATTTTTCAGTGCCGTTTCAACTTTGAGCGGTCACTAAACGAAGTGTTGTAAGTTGAGGATTGCCTATCTTTTTGATACTGACTTGTGTGGAATTCCGGGTTTTCTGATAGAAGTTTTTTTACTACTTTCCCCGGAGATGTGAGTCTGTGGATTTTCCACCCAGATACACATACACACTCCTGAAGCCATTTCAGGCCTTAAAACTACTGGATACACAATTATACTTCATCTCTGTTATCAGTGCAAACCTAATTCAGGATCATCCTTCGGCAGGTCTTGTCTCTTGCAAAATTCTGCCTCTTCATCCTTGGATAATAAAAGTAATTCTTCTTTTATCTTCTATTCTTAGGCAAACAAAACTGCAGTTTGACTTCGGTTACAATCCCCACATTCTCGGACTTCAGGGTTTAGCAGATTCTGAGCCGGCATTTTGCTAAGATCAGGAAAGCCAATTGTGAAAGAGCTCTGGAGAAAGAACACCAGTGATAGAAACAGGCCGGCTTCCAGTTCTTCGGGGAGGACTCTTAAACAGGCCTTTTTATCAATAAAGGATTGAATTTGTAGCGCGGGGGAGAAATGAGGGGTCCTTGGTGCTCTGAGCTGGATTGTTTTCTTGCAGACCTTTCACTACTCAACTAGGTAACATCATCAGTGCTAGAAGGAACTGGGATTTGCAAGGAGGAGAAGGAGGAGGAGAAGAAGAAGGAGGAGGAGGATGGGGTCCTTGGTGCTCTCTGAGCTTGGTTATTTTTTACAGATGTTTCATTACCCAACTAGGTAACATCATCAGTGGTAGAAGGGAGTAGGGTTTGCAGGGGGAGGGAGGAGGAGAAGGAGGAGGACTATGGGATCCTTGGTGCTCTCTTAGCTTGGTTATTTTTTTGCAAACGTTTCATTATCCAACTAGGTAACATCATCAATGGTAGAAGGGACTGGGGTTTGCAGGGAGGAGGAGGAGGAGGAGGAGGAGGAGGAGGAGGAGGTGGTGGTGGTGGTGGAGGAGGAGGAGGAGGACGATGACTATGGGATCCTTAGTGCTCTCTAAGCTTGGTTGTTTTCTTGCAGACATCTCATTATCCAACTAGGTAACATCATCAGTGCTATCAGTCTAGTTTGGGTAATGAAACATCTGCAAGAAAACAACCAAGCTCAGAGAGCACCAAAGACCCCTCAGCCCTCTCTATTCCCCATTAGACCCATTTCTTATCCCAAGGCTTGCATCTCCTGACTTGTCTGAGCCTACAAAAAGCTTTTTTCTCATCCAGTAAGCCTCTCCAAGCCAGGCTCCCAAAGCTGATGGCAAGCAGACAATCCCATCTGACACATCGGCTGGCTCTCTTACTGGCTGTTTTGCAATTTCAATTTCGCAGCTTCCTAACAGCTACAATTTAAAAAAACAACAAAAAAACCCCTATCATCTGCTCGACAGAAATATTTAGTTTTACAAATGCCTTTGATCCATCAGGCGGTAGAGAAGAAAGTGAGAATCATTTGGCACCCCTTTGTTCTAGAATCAGTCACCTTTAGATTTGATGGCTAAAGAGAGACAGCCCCAAACTGGCACCTTCAGGAAGAAAAAAAAAATCCAACAGTTGGATTTGTCCTCATCGCTTTAGGCCATCCAAAGCTGAGGCCTGGCGTGTGGAGTCAGCCTGGGAACATCGCCCTGGTTGGATGGGGGGAGCAGAAATGGCTCTACTCAGTTGTGTCAGAAGAAAGCGTTAGCCAGCATAATCTCACTGGTATGTAGAAAAAAAATGCTTGGCAGCCATTTCCATCTGGCCCGATTTAGACCCCAAGCAATGGCTGGCATTCCCAAACAGAAGAAGACAACCTCCGGAAAGTATTGGAGTAGGAATCACGCCTGAGGGCCAAACAAACAAGGGCCTTATTTATTTACTAGCCTTCTGGATGGCACAAGTGTTAGCTTGGTTGGGATGCTAATCAATTAAAAACCAGAACTGCAGAGCAGTGATTAAAAAAAAACCAAACCAAACCCAGAAGATAAAATTGGACATTGAGAATGAAACCGCGCAGGGCTAAAACAGAACGCTGCATCCAGTTAAGCCCATAGCATCACCGAGAGTCGGACTCAACAGAACAGATGTCGCCATCCCCATCACCATATTTGGGGAACCCAGTAAATGGCTCTCCTTGGGTTGCAGCGTTTCTGAATCCTCTCAGTTCTAGATGTATTAACTATTTAGGTTTTTTTCTCCCCTAAAAGTCAACTGATATTGATAAACACCCTATGCCTTGGGAATGGTTTTTTAAAAAAAAAACAGAGGAAGAGGGGGGAGGAAGGAGGAGGAGGAGGGAGGGAGGGAGGGAGGGAGGAAGAAGGAGGAGGAGGAAGGAGGGAGGAAGGAGGAGGAGGAGGAAGAGGGGGGAGGAAGGAGAAAGGAGGACAAGGAGGAAAAAGTGGTGATGTCAAATAGCTGGAATTTAGCAACAGTCAATCTATTCTTTATGAGCTCTCCGGGAACAAGAGAGAGAAAGTAATATGTGGAAGGGTGGGGGGGGGGGCTATTAGCATAAAACGTGCCCCCAATGCAGAATTTTATGAATAATAGCAGTGAAAATCAGAGAGAAACTATCTAACACCTGTTCAGGCACAAGTTACAATCTAGACTCCTTACACAGCTCCACATACAGATGGCTATTAGCCCTGCCAACTAAATGGAATTTCCATTTATTGGGGCAGAGTCTCTCGGAATACCAATTGTGTGGGGAAAATAAGGGAAAACCCCGCTTGGGGTTAGCAGGTTGGCCGTGTTTCTCTCCCTCACAAGAGTAAAGAAGAAAAGTGAAACAATGGATGGAATGGAATGGAATGGAATAGAATAGAATAGAATAGAATAGAATAGAATAGAATAGAATATGAAATGGAATGGAATAGAACAGAACAAAACAGAATAGAATATGGAATGGAATAGAATAGAATAGAATATGGAATGGAATAGAACAGAACAGAACAGACAGAATATGAAATGGAATGGAATGGAATGGAATGGAATAGAACAGAACAGAACAGAACAGAATAGAATATGGAATGGAACAGAACAAAACAGAATAGAATATGGAATGGAATAGAATAGAATAGAATAGAATATGGAATGGAATAGAACAGAACAGAACAGAACAGAATATGGAATGGAATGGAATGGAATAGAATAGAATAGAATAGAATAGAATAGAATAGAATAGAATAGAACAGAACAGAACAGAACAGAATAGAATAGAATAGAATAGAATAGAATAGAATAGAATAGAATAGAATAGAATCCTTTATTGGCCAGTGTGGTTGGACACAAGGAAATTGTCTCCGGTGCGTAAGCTCTCAGTGTACATACAAGTAATAGGGTAAGGCGCTTGGGGGACACCTTCAGCCATTCCAGCAACCAGCTCAGGCTGTATCATGTCAACAAGCCACAATAGATGCTACATGAAGCAAACCGAGGGGGCTTTTAATCCAATCAGTTCAGTACTAACTAGGTTCCCTTTGCCCAAAACTAAATGCAGGCAATCCTCATCTTGCGACTACAAGTGAGCCCAAAGTTTCTGTTGCTAAGCGGGAGAGTTGTTAAGTGTGTTTTGTCCCATTTTACGACCTTTCCTGCCACAGTTGTTAAGTGAATCACTGCAGTTGTTAAGCTAGTAACACAGCTGTTAAGTGAACCTGGCTCTCCCATTGACTTCGCTTCTCAGAAGGTCGCAAAAGGGGATCCCAGGGGACACTGCAACCGTCATAATAGGAGTCAGTTGCCAAGTGAATTTTGATCACGTGACAATGGGATACTGCAGCGGTCGCTAATAATAATAATAATAACAACAACAACAATAATAATAATAATAAAGTTGGAAGGGACCTTGGAGGTCATCTAGTCCAACCCCTGCTCAGGCAGGAAACCCTATACCATTTCAGACAAATGGCTGTCCGGTCTCTTCTTAAAAACCTCCAGTGTTGGAGCATTCACAGCTTCTGGAGGCAGGTTGTTCCACTGTCAGGAAGTTTCTCCTTAGTTCTAGGTTGCTTCTCTCCTTGATTAGTTTCCACCCGTTGCTTCTTGTCCTGCCTTCAGGCGCTTTGGAGAATAGCTTGACTCCCTCTTCTTTGGGGCAACCCCTGAGATATTGGAACACTGCTATCATGTCCCCCCTTGTCCTTCTCTTCATTAAACTAGACATATCCAGTTCCAGCATAAGACCTGTACACAAGTCACTCACTTGTAATTTGCAGTTTGCAAACTCCAGCGGGCTGGATTCCGATAGCACGTTAATCCGAAATCAAACACACCTGAATTATAGCTGAAGTGTAATATTTTTTCTTTTTCAAATTCCACCCCATCAGCTCTGGGGATCCCATTCTTTCCCTCCCTTATTTCCCCCCCAATATCCACTCTCTTTTCCAATAAACACTGGTGCCCCATCAGATTAGCAATGAGAATGCCATACCCCCCCCCCATGCACACACACACCCACCCACCGATCAGCTCCCCTTTCCTGGCTTGCCGAGTTCATGCAACAGAGAAGAAAGGGGACAGGACTCCCCAAAAGGACTGTAAAATGTGCCACAAATGACCGTGCTGGGTTGCATTTTGTTATCTGCCTGTATCCTGAAGCGGCACCACAACTATTTTCGGTTCCTCTTGGCTCAGGATTCCCATAAAGTCCTTCCTTCTGCCACCGTTAAAAGGCTTTTGTCCTGTCCTATTCATTGAGTAACTGCTCCCTGGATGTCCATGTTCCTTCACTCTTTACAATATGTTCCTGGTTAGCTCTCCTCCATCTTAAAAAACAGCAGCTTTCAAGATTGAGCATCGTCGTTTCGAAGCCCCACATTGTGGCAGGGGGAGAAGACCCCTGATGCCAGCTACTCCACTCTCCCTCCTGCAACACTTAATAGGAGCAACAGCCTACTTAACCAGAGAAAGGAGTTAACACAACGTTTGTGGGGGGGGGCAGTGAGGTTTATGTTGCAGTAGGTTTTTCCCGTAATGACTGCCACTGTGGGGGTGACCATTAACAAAACACCAATGTGATCAAGGAATCTCTCCTGCCAGGTAAGTATTAACAGCAGCAAGAATTGTATTTGCTCAGTATTGGAAAAATACGGAAATACCATCCGAAGAAGAGATAATTAAGAAAATATTGGACTGTGCAGAAATGGATAGACTTATGTTGAAGATTAAAGAAAAGGAAGACACAGAATATTTCCAAGGATGGAATGCATTTTACCAATGGCTGGAAAAATGGGGTACAGATTAGGAATTCAATATGTATTGTTAAGTAAAACAAAGGGACTCAGACAACACATTGTTGACTAAGCACTTACGAATTGTAATCTCAGAAAACTAATAAAATGTTATAAAAAAAACCCACCAATGTGCAGAATCAGAAGACAAACGCATGATGTTGCTTCACACACCATCCTTCTATCCTCCCAGAAGCTGCCTTCTCCCCAACCTTATTGTTTTCCTGGACATACCAGGAAGAGACCAGTCAAGCTGGTTGGCCATCTGAGTCACAACTATAACTGAGACCCACAATTACAGCTGTATATAAAACAGGCCACCGTATGACCGGAATGAATTTTACGACCTTTGTTTGAAGCGGTCATTAAGCAACCATGGTGGTCGTAAAGTGAATGCCGTGGTCATTAACTGAGCCCATCATAGGCTGTGGGACAGTTTTTGCCAGGAAACAAAACTAAACGCCAGTTTCCAGCAAAACCATCATAAACCACGATCGCATCACTGCAAACAGGGGTAAATTTGGGCTGCTCATACCAAGCACCAAAACTGTGGTCACATGACTGCTAGGGGGTTGGTGGTGGCCCTCAACATTGGAACTTTGAAATTGGGTCATAAGTAGCTTTTGGGGAGAATCATCCTAACTTCAAAGAGTCGCTAAGCGATTGGTCGTAAGTTGGGGACTGTTTGCGGAAACTTTCTTGAAAGTCTACACGGACATTTCTGAACAATGTTTTGTTTCTAGAAGAAAGAGAAAGGGGGTGGAAAATTTTTCTTCTCCTTTCAACCGCATTCCCAGGAGAAATAACGGATAAGAATTTTGGAGCGGCTTTGCTCCAAACCCAACTATAAAGCTTACAATGGTGACCGATTAAAATTGAAACTCTGTCTGCTGCGCACAAAGACGACTCCTTCAGACCGCTTGTTTCTAACTGCCTCCCCTGCAATTTAAATTTCAGCGAAAGGACAGACCAAATGAAAGGCGGGCAGTTCAAAGTCTGAGCAATTAGGAACAAATCAGATTTGAGAAAGAAAAGGAAAAGAAAAGGGAGGCAGAGGGACCAAAAAGAGCTTTTAAAGAACAGAGGCAAATGCAGAATTTGAAAGAGGCATTTGGGACGCACCTTTAACTAGCTAGCACTTTGAAATCCAAACCACATTCTGAGTGTGAACTCCCAGCAACACAAAAGACACATAAAAGAATGCCAGAATGGGATGGGACCTCGGAGGTCTTCTAGTCCAGCCCCCTGCTCAAGCAGGAGACCTTATGCCATTCCGGACAAATGTCCAGTCTCTTCTTAAAAACCTCCAGTGATGGAGCATTCATAACTTCTGGAAGCAAGTTGTTCCACTGGTTAATTGTCATCACTGTCAGGAAGTTTCTCCTTAGTTCCAGGTTGCTTCTCTCCTTGATTAGTTTCCACCCATTGCTTCTTATCCTGCCCTCTGGTGCTTTGGAGAAGAGCTTGACTCCCTCTTTTGGTCACCATATCACAAAAAAGATGTCGAGAGTTTGGAAAAAAATCAAAGAGCAACTAAGTTGATCCAAGGCCTGGAGACTAAAACATAGAACGGCTGCAGGACTAGGGTTTGGCTAGTCTAAAAGAAGAAATAGGGGAGAAATGATAGCAGTGTTCCAGTATCTGAGGGGCTGCCACAAAGAAGAGGGGGTCAAACTATCCTCCAAAGCACCAGAGGGCAGGACAAGGAAAAATGGATGGAAACTGATCAAAGAGAGAAGCAACCTGGAATTAAGGAGAAACTTCCTGACAGTGAGGACAATTAACCAGTGGAACAGCTTGCCTCCAGAAATTGTGGGCACTCCATTACTAGAGATTTTTAAGAAGAGGCTAGACAGTCTCTTGTTTGATATGGTATAGGTTCTCCTGCTTGAACAGGGGGCTGGACTAGAAGACCTCCAAGGTCCCTTCCAGCTCTATTCTATTCTATTCTATTCTATTCTATTCTATTCTATTCTATTCTATTCTATTCTATTCTATTCTTCTGTGAGAGCCCCTCAAGTTCTGGAAGACTGATATCATGTACTCCTTAGTCCTTCCCACAACCGTTGATCATACAGTTTAGCCTCCATACCCCTCATCATCTTTGTGGCTCTTGTCTGCACTGTTTTTGGGACTCCCAGGCCAACCCATTGCTGAAGCATCGAGGTGAACGGCGGCTGAATCATCAACGAGGCCCAGCCCGCAACCTGCTTTCTCCAATTGCACAGAACCCTTTACCGATGCTGCCATGCAGGGTTTTTTTCCCCTCAATGCATTGTTAGCAGTGTTATTATTGCTGGCTATGTAGCTGCCAGGGTTAGAAAGGGCAGCTAACAAGTCCTCACCGGGAAGAAGAAGAAGGAGGAGGAGGAGGAGGAGGAGGAGGAGGTGGTGGTATGTAGCACACAGGGCTGGAAAATAGCTAGAAATACAGAAGGAGCCAGATGTTGCTGGATTTCCAGCAGACAGAACCCAAATTGTAGCTTGCTGGAGTCTGGGATTTAAGCAGCAGGTCCCAATCAATTGGGGACAAAACTCAGCTCCGTTAAAATGTTTGGAACAAGCGGTCGGAGGCATCTCCAAAGGAAGAGGAGCAAGTGGGATCGACTTGATCGGGAGGAACCAAACTGCGAGAAGAAAGAGGGTTTAAGAAAGAGGGCATCCCTCGGTACCCCAACTAAGCACCCCAGCCCCCTGGCCCTCTCCGAAGCTGCTATTAAACTACATTACTTTAATATGACAGAAGGGACAGTTTCTTTGAACTGTGATCTAAATGAAATCAAATTTAACTAGTGCTCAGCCAGCTTGATGCCAGTTTCTTTTTCTCATCCCAAGCTGCCTTGGCAGTCTGGGGGGTTTCTGCTCTAAAGGACGCTCGGCCTGACCCTATAGGTCAGTGATGGCAAACCTTTTAGAGACTGAGTGCCCAAAAACTGGCCCTGCCCCCGCTGCACCCCCTGCCCCGCCCCGCCCCCCACCCCGCCTGCCTGCAGGGCCACTCACCACCTCCAGGGCCCACCGCAGATCGCCCAGGCAGCCCTGCAGCACCATGGCGGCTATGACCTCTGCCCACGCCCTGCAGCATCAACTGTGTGCAATGGGGCGTGAGGGCAGAGTCTTGTCTACACTGCCTGGCTGCCATGTCCTTGGCTGCGCTGCTCTGTGTGGGCCACGCTCAGGGGCGACTCTCCTCCAGGGGGGCTGCTGGTGAGGAGGGGGTCGCGGGGGAGGCAAGGCTGGGGCAACAGCACGTGTGCCCACAGAGAGGGCTCCGAGTGCCACCTCTGGCACCCGTGCCATAGGTTTGCCACCACTGCTATAGGTCAAACAGAATGGAGAAGGAGAAGCAGCAGGAGTGAAGCAGAAGGAACACAGGGAAGGTTCTGAGCTTGACGTGGGCTCCGAAATAAATGGGAGTTGATGAAACTCAGTTCTTCCCCACCTCTTTAACCTCCTCAAGGTGGTCCTTTCTGGGATAAAAGACTCCATGATGATATACTTTGGACCGCCCGCCCACCCAGCCATACATAAATCACAAAATGAAAAAGTGTATATTTAGCATATTTAGAAATTCACAAGCCATCTGGTCTGAAAGGCAGACTTTCAAAGGTCCTTCAAGAAATCCCAAGTGAAGTCGCCGATCTTTTGATAAAGCATCCAACCTGTCCTTGAAATTGGCCACGGACGAAAGCATCGTCCACCTGCCTCAGGTAGGGGAAGCAAACATCAGCAGCGGTCATAAGCATCCAACTCTATGACTGTTGCAAAGAGGGATTGCTTCAAAGGACAACATAGCCTCCACTGTCCCACTGGAGCGATGCCCCAACGCTGAGGGGACCACATTGTACATGCTTGGAGGTACCTCACACCCCAAAGCTTTGTTCTGATTTTGGCTCAAGGACATGAGGATAAGGAAGTTTGGGTTTATATAGCCGACATCCTCATGACCCCAAGCTGGATCCCTCCTGCAGCAGCTTCTACCTGAGTATTTTAATAATGTTGAGACAACTTGCCAGAGCAGAAGATAATCAAAAGGAACCTTTTCTTTAACAGAATAACAGAGTTAGAAGAGTCCTCAAACAGGACACCCTATACCATTTCAGACAAATGGTTGTCCTATCTCTTCTTAAAAGCCTCCAGTGTTGGAGCATCCACAGCTTCTGGAGGAAAGTTGCTCCACTGATTAATTTTTTTCACTGTCAGGAAATTCTCCTTAGTTCTTGGTTGCTTTTCTCTTTGTTCAGTTTCCATCCATTGCTTCTTGTCTTGCCTTCTGGTGCTTTGGAAAATAGGTTGAACCCCTCTTCTTTGGGGCAGCCCCTCAAATATTGGAACATTGCTATCATATCACCCCCTGGTTCTTCTTTTCACTAGACATACCCAATTCCAGCCACTGTTCTTCAGCCCTCCCTCTCCCCCTCCTCCATCATCCTTTCTTCTCTGCTCTCTTTCCAGAATCTCATCATCTTTTTATATTGTGGTGACCAAAATTGGATGCAGTATTCCAAGGGTGGTCTTGCCCAGACCTTAGAAAGTGATGGCGTCACTTCTTGTGACATTGATTCTTGATTCTTGACTTCCATCTTTGCTTCCCCCTCAACGTGAAGGCACGTCCACACTCAAACAGGCTTGAGGCCAACTGAATCCTCATGGCTTCCACTCAACAGTCACCACCCAGCCTTCCTGGAAAGCTTCGGATATCCAAAGGCAAAAGATAAGATGGCAAAATTTGGATGCATTGCATCTCTAGAGCTAACCAGACAGAAAGCTCTTCTTAATTTATTTCTCAGAACCTCCTGGTGTCTTTTCCATCCTCTCAAAATTCCATTCAAAGTGAGTTAAACTCGGAAGTTAAATAGCTCCCAGTGGGGTGGCCTTCATTCAGCTGCCAAGAGTGGGGAGAGAAAGAGAGAGGTCTCCAGCAGCAGATGGCCTTTAAACAGGGCACATGGTCTCCTTAGAGAGTTCCCACATGGATCACAGATACGGCAGATACGGAGGAGATGGAAACTAGCAGTGATTAAAGTAAACTTTTTTTTTTAACTTGGCATGTTTTGCTTAAATTCAGGTTTTAAAATTTGGCAACACTAACTGCAGGACCTTCCCCAGTTAAGGCCCTACCACCTTCTTAGCAGCTCACTAACTTTTAATGAGAAGAGAGAAAGAAAGAAAGAAAGAAAGAAAGAAAGAAAGAAAGAAAGAAAGAAAGAAAGAAAGAAAGAAAGAAAGAAAGAAAGAAAGAAAGGAAGAAAGAAAGAGAGAGAGAGAGAGAGAGAGAGAGAGAAAGAAACAAGGAAGGAAGGAAGGAAGGAAGGAAAGAGGAAAGGAAAGAAAAAGGAGAGAGAAAGAAAGAAAGAGGAAAGGAAAGAAAAAGGAGAAAGAGAGAGAGAGAGAGAGAAAGAAAGAAAGGAAGGAAGGAAGAGAGAGAGAGAGAAAGAAACAAGAAAGGAAGGAAGGAAGGAAAGAGGAAAGGAAAGGAAAAGGAGAGAGAAAGAAAGAAAGAAAGAGGAAAGAAAAGAAAAAGGAGACAGAGAGAGAGAGAGAGAGAGAGAGAGAAAGAAAGAAAGAAAGAAAGAAAGAAAGAAAGAAAGAAAGAAAGAAAGAAAGAAAGAAAGTTCGAACGGCCACTAAACGAGGGCTACCTGTACCGCAGAGGACAACCTGGGCTGAGCTGCCCTCTGGGAGGAGACCCTCCATGCTGAGGGAAAGGCTCCTCTTCCCACCCGCTTCCCTGCCCTGCCTGGGGTTGCTGGGGGGGTGGTGGTTCAGCCCCGCTTATCTTGTCCCTCCACCTGAGGATGTTAATTACTGGCTGTGCCCAGTGGGGCCCTTTTCGGCCCAGATGCCGTAGCATCCTCAGCAGCCTCAGCGCTCCGAGTGATTCTTCCCACTATAAGACAGTTGTCACAGGCTGTAAATGGATAAGCATGTCAGGATAGAAAAATCATTTTCTTCTTCTCCTTCTCCTCTTTCTCCTCCTCCTCCTCCTCCTCCTCCTCCTCCTCCTTCTCTTCCTTCTTCCTTCTTCTTTTCTTCTTCTTCTCCTCCTTCTCCTCTCCTCCTCCTCCTCCTCTTCCCTTCTTCCTCTACTTTCCACCCCCCCCCCTTTTTTTTTTCCTCTCCAGCAAAGCAAAGATGTAATTGGAAATCTCAAGCTCGGGACATAGGAGCTCTATTCACATAGTTATCATTCTGCATAAATTGTTCCATCGTTTGTACTATTTAGAAGCCCTTCTCCAGAATCAGACAAGCTGAAAACACAGGAAGGACTTGAAAGATGCCAAATTGGGGAGGGTTGTTATCTTAGGCCTCTGTGTGTGTGTGTGTGTGTGTGTGTGTGTGTGTGTGTGTGTTTGCGCTGCCTTATGTTGCCTGCCGGAAGTGTGAACCATCTCCTCTGGAAAATAAAACAATTGTGTGCAAAGAACAGCGAACCGTCTCCTTCCAAAAGGCTATTTTCTGCCATGTAGGAATATTCACCAGATCTTTGTGATGGAAATCTCAGTCATTAGGGATGCCCATACTTTGTGTGAGAACACTCTTTGGCATCCTTAGCCTTTTCACTGGCCTGCCTCATACATCCCACAAATGCCATCATTACAGCAAGCCACGGAAATGAGACTGGAGAAGACCTCCAGAAGCTGTTACAACAGGTGTAGAAGACACATGTGTTAAGCTTGGGGGTGGGGGGATGGGAAAGTGTTAGAAAAGTGTGCTCAGACCGACTCACACCGACTCCCTGGAGTATAAGAGGAAAGTGAAAAATACAAACTCAAAAAAATCTGTTATGGTAGACAATCTCAATAAAGCATTCATTCATTCATTCATTCATTCGATTAAATTTATATAAAACCCATCTCATTACCCAAAGCAACCCAAAAGTGATTCGTTTAATGGAAAGGACTAGGGGTGACAGGATAGCAGTCTTCCAATATCTAAGGCACGGGTGTCCAACTCGCCATTCACGTGACGTGTCACGACGTATCGCAACTCTTTTTGCATTGCCGGCAATGGGTTGGGCGCAGCTTCGGGATGATGAAACCGGCCCATGGGCCAGCAGTTTAACACCCCTGATCTAAGGGACCGTCACAAAGAAAAGAGGGTCAACTTATTCTCCAAAGCACCTGAAGGCAGGACAAGAAGCAACGGATGGAAACTAGGTTGTTGGTTATTTGGATGCTAGCCTGTAGAAACCACCACTGCAGATCAAAATATCTACTTCCATCTCTTTCCTCTTGACTGATCCATTTTCCCCTATCTTGTGCCATTAACTGTCGAAGCACACACATCTGAATTTTCATCCTATTATCGGGAATAAATCCATCAGAGCAAATGACATCTTGACACACTGAAAACAGAAAGATGCAAATCTGGGCTGCTGTTTTGCAAAACATATGTTGGAAATATATTCAGAGAGGCACTGAAAAGCAGGAATGATCCATTTGCAAGGCATCAGGTTCCTTGAGCATGCCCACAAAACGTGTCTATAAAACACTCAGAAATGTAGATTAATTATCTAACACATTAGAATTACTCCCACCGCTGTCTTTCATGGTTCTAAAAGAGATACTACATCAAAACAAAGAATGAGAAGCGAGTCTTCTTATATCTACCCTATTTCTTCCCTGACCAACCAATTTACAAAAAATGAATTCTTGTAAAATGTCCACATTTGAGACTAATCTCTTTTTTTATTAAAAAAAAAGTGTAGAAAAAATAAAAATCACAGACTTCTTTCTGAACTTTGTGTAATTCACAGGACGATCTTAATAAAGAGAAACCTTTGGAGACTTCCAGGAAATGTGACCCCATGGACAGGCAATATTCGAGAGTTAGTCAGCACAAAACCCACAAATTTGTGGTGTTAATTAAACGCTCTTTGAAAAGGCTCAGCAGGAAATGCTTATGGACTAGGAACACTGGATTTTAGCCAAGTACACCTCCTTCAGATTTTTGTAAAGCTTTTTCATCCACACCTTGACGCCCTGGCAAGATCAAGAGAGAGGGGAAAAAAGGAGATTTTACCAATTTTAACTGCCAGTTGTAGCAATGCATTCAAAAGTCTCTCGTCTTTCATAAACAGCGAAGGTATTCAAAGCAACAGTGTCAACACACAATCAACTTATCCCTGAGCTATCTGTTGGGATCTCCTGCTATCACAACAAGGAACACCTGGAAATATTGAGAGCACACCTGAACTAAAATACTTGTGCCGGGAAAGATGTGATCAGATAGGAAATTTAGATTGCTTGGGGTTTTTTTTTCTCCACACTCCTGTCTTGACTGCTTTCATTAATGGCATTTAAGGGGGACACTTTTGTCTTGTTTTAATGCAGCAGCCTTTGCAACTGAAGGTGGGTTTGGAGATTCAAAACTGAACCAAATGTTACAATGTGGTCAACCTGTCAGTCAAGGAAGGCAATTGCTCTTGAGCGGGACTGTTGGGAGCTGTAGCCCTCTCACATCTGGAGGTCAACAAAGTTGGGCAACACTGATGGAGCACATGGGTTGTGAAAATCAAAAGGGAAAGTTCACGTGGAGCAGCCTACGCAAGGGATAAGTAGCCTCCTGGGCAAACACTGGTATCAAACAGATTTTGTTTGTGTGTCATGACTTCTCCAATAGCCATCAATAGCAAAGTGAGAAGAATAACAGAAAGAAGAATAACAGAGGTGGAAGGGACCTTGGAGGTCTTCTAGTCCAATCTCCTGCTCAAGAAGGAAACCTATACCATTTCAGACAAATAGTTGTCCAATCTCTTCTTAAAAACCTCCAGAGATGGAGCACCCACAGCTTCTGGCTTCCACTGCTAAACTGTTCTCACCAACAGGAAATGTCTCCTTAGTTCTAGGTTGCTTCTCTCCTTGATTAGTTTCCATCCGTTGCTTCTTGTCCTGTCCTCGGATACTTTGGAGAATAGCTTGACTCCCTCTTCTTTGGGGCAGCCCGTCAAATACTGGAATGCAGCTATCATGTCACTCCTCATCCTTCTTTTCATTAAACTAGATATACCCAATTCCTGCAACTGTTCTTTGTATGTTTTAGCCTCCAGCCCCCTAATCATCTTTGTTGTTCTTCTCCGCGCTCTTTCTAGAGTCTCAACATCTTTTTTATATCGTGGTGACCAAAACTGGATGCAATATTCCAAGTGTGGCCTTACCAAGGCATTAAGCAAAGGTTAAAGCGCTTAGTTAATACTAGCTACTTCAGATATTAACAATATTAACAGATGGTCTTTAACTTCAGCAGAGGGTAAGACCATTACAGGGGCTTTTTAGCGCAAAGAAATATAGTGCTCCAGCAAAAAAAATCAAATCCTATTACTTCTTCCGGGGTTTTAATGGCACTTTTGCTTGATGCCCATAAGATAAAAGCCAGACACCAGCTGTGCTTTTCATGGTCAAAGCCCTCCGTCTAATTTCCACTGACCTCAGAGCAAATCCATTACAAGTAATGGGACAATCCTACTATGGATTAGAGGAATTCCATTGGATGGTTCTATTCAAAGCACTGAAATGACAGTTCCTAGCCAGGCTACCCTAATCCTATTTTTTCCAAGCACACCCATAAGAATCAGAGTAAAATAATAACTGTGAAAACAGGGGAATGGAATTTTAAAAATCTGCAGCCGCCAGCAAAATGTGTCATTGTTCTCTGATATTTCTCTGCTCCCCAAAGTTTAATTCTGACTAGCAGGGAAAATGTCCTCTTCAAGACGAGTTTAGAATTTTCAGTACTTTGCTGTAAAAACCAGCATTGACCACTAGGAGGCAGCATATGACTGGATCCATCCTATATTGGCCCTTGTCAGATGTAGCCAACAGATTTCTATGGCTTTAAAGCAGTGTTTCTCAATCTCTGCACCTTTAGGTTATATAGACTTTAACTCCCAGAATGCCTCAGGTAACCTGGCTGACTGGGGAATTCTGGGAGTTGAAGTCCACATCTCTTAAAGTGGCTGAAATTGAGAAATGTTGGTTTAAACCTTCTACTCCAGGGGTCCCCAACCCCCGGTCCATGAACCAGTACCGGGCTGCGGCATGCCAGCAACCGGTCCGCACAAATAAGCAAAGCCCCATCTGTGGGATGCAGGCAGCACACAAAACCACACACTCTCCGGTCCGTGTATAACCTCTCTCCACGGAACCCGTGTATAACCTCTCTCCACGGTGCCCCAAAGTTTAGGGACCTCTGTTCTACTGGGAATTAAACTCATCAACCATTGCACTTCAGATAACTATACACATAATGGCTTAGTTTTAGGAGCTGTCCAAATCTTAGTTTTCAGTGCTCTGAATTGCCCCCAAAAGCCATGATTTCAGTATGGGTGTTGTAATAGACTGGCAGAGTTGATCTCCCAAATTTAGCAAATGCATTTTGCACTTGCTCCATATATACAGTGTATAGGTAGTTCTTGATTTACATCCTGTCACTTAAAGACCATTTGAAGGTACAATGAAGCTGCTTGCAACCCAATTTCAGAGACACAATCACTGCACACACACACATAGTGCAGTCATGTGATCACATTTGGGGCGCTTGGCAACTGGCTTACCTTTATGTCCGTTTGCGGTGTCCCATGGTCACGTGACCATGATTCACGCTGTTTTGGGTTTTTTTTTGCCAGTTTCCTGTGTTCACTTCCAGTTTCCAGCAAAGAATGTCCATAGGGGAAAATGGATTTGCTTAGCGGCCGCTGCGTTCACCCACTAATCATTAACAACCACTGTATTTGCTTAACAACTACCATGTTTGCTTAATGACCATAGTAAAAAACAGTTGTAACTTTAAACCTGCATACAGGTTGCCTCGACTTATGACTGCAACGACTTACAACTGAGAATAGAACAGAACAGAGAACAGAACAGAATAGAATTCTTTATTGGCCAAGTGTGATCGGACACACAAGGAATTTGTCTCCAGTGCATAAGCTCTCAGAGTACATGCAAAACAATAAAGTAATAATAATCATAATAACAAAGGATAATACTCATAATAATGACAGCGACAGAGAAGGTAGTGGAACAGATGAGAAGGATAAAAGTAACGCAGGCTTACAATATGAGTAATATACTTAGACATAAGACAGAACATCATTCCAGGCTCAATCACAGTTGTAAGTTGGGGACTACTAACAGTCCAAGCAAGTGGTAACCAAGGTGTAAGTTACCATCAAGTTGCCTTAGGGCAGTGGTGGCGAACCTATGGCATGCGTGCCAGAGGCGGCACTCGGAGCCCTCTCTGTGGGCACATGTGCTGTTGTCACAGCCCCGCCTCCCCCGTGGCCCCTTCCTCACCAGCAGCCCCCCCAGAGGAGTAGCCCCTAGGTGTGGCCCCTGTGGAGCAACGCAGCCAAGGACATGGCGGCCGGGCAGCAGGGATAAGACTCCGCCCTCGCGCCCCGTTGTGTGCAGATGATGCTGCAGGGCGTGGCCACCATGGTGCTGCTGGGCCGCCTGGGGAATCTGCGGCAGGCTGTGGAGGCAGTGGGTGGCGCTGCAGGTGGGTGGGCGGGGGCAGGGGCGGGAGAGAGCGGGGAGGTTTTGGGGCACTCGGTCTCTAAAAGATTCGCCATCACTGCCTTAGGGCAACTGTGAATGCAGCCAAGCCACCCCTTCACTGCCTTCCACAGGGCACACCCAGACTCGCAAATGTCTGCAAGGATCCTATTCTTGTAAGCTGCCATATTGTTTATTCACCAAAGCTGTTTTGGATCTCCAAGCCTCCAAGGCAAGGGTTAATTCTCACTTTGGGCTTTTTCCCCCCTGCTTCTGCAGGAATCAGGCCAGCAAGATGTTAAACTCCAATATCTGGAGGCCAGAAGTGACTAATTCTCTTCTCATTGGCTGGAGGAAATTTCAGAAGTATCAATCAAGAGGTGAGCATCATTGCTGCTTAAGAATCCATTTGGGGTACTTAGCCTTATAACTTGCTGATATATTTAAAAAAAAACAACAACACCCCATGTTCGTGATGCATCAACATTAATTGGCTTAGTCCCAAATTGGCCCTTCTGGCATTTGCATTATTGTTGCTTTATTTTATATCCTAAAAACCCTTGATTAAGTTGCATCTAAAACTGGAAAGCGTTTTAAAAAAATAAAAACTAAATCAGCATTCAGGATTTACCAACCTGGGAGTTTTTATCCCTTCCTGTACTAGAAGTCTCGTGCGCCTTTCTTCCCATCCTTCTCTTTGCTTAGCTAATAATTCTCTGCGAGTTCAGAAGCCTAAGAACGAGGAGTCCTCAATTTACAACTATTATTTAGCGAAGTTACAACAGACCCGGAAAAAAGTGACTTATGACTAGTCCTCACACTTAATGACCACTGCAGCATCCCCACAGTCGTGCTGTCAACATTTGGGCCCTTGGCAATCGGCATCTATTCACAACAGTTCACAACAGTTGCAGCATCCCTGGGTGAGGTGGGAGGGCTCACAAGATCACCTCTGCAACTTTCCCAGCCAGTTTTTGACACTCCCCATATAGCCAAATACGATCACACAAGGGAGGGTCAACACCGGGAGGTTGTGGGTTGAGCCAGTGGCACCCCAGATAAATGATAACAAGCCACAATGTGTCCCATGCCCCCCTTTGCCTCGCCCCACATGGATAATTTGGAATTTGCACGTTCAGGTCTTGCAAGGGAGCCTTAAGAGAGAAGAAGAGACTTCTTCCTATTGTTGAATTTCCTTAAGTGGGCGACATGATTAAGGGAATCCTGCTCAGACTTCTATTTAAGCCAGTGGTTCATTCTTCACCTTTTATATATGTTGAGCACTTTGGGTCTGAAAAGAGATGAATAGCATCTAGGTGGGTGGGGAGGGGGTGGAAAGCAAGCCAGCCTCTTATCTCCCAGCTCCAGATCATCAACCAGCTCCACCCCCTGCTAAGCCATGATGTGTTTTCTTGCTTGTCTTTGTCTGTCTTCCTAAACCAACTGCGAAGGCTTGTTCAACAATTAAGTAAACTCTTAACTTTTTGTGATGCATGGAGAGTGACAGTGGGTTTTGGGCATCTCATAAATATTAGCTGTTCGTGAAACAGAAGAACTGGGTAGGGACTTTTCAGCAAATTCTTCCAGTATTTCCAGAAGTCCCTTCAGAAGATCAACAGAGACACGTTCTGAAGGTGCCAAGGCAGAGCATGACCAGGTTCCTGACTGGCATCCTCTCCTTGCCTCACGCCAACGTCATGGACATCTTCTTAATCTTTTCCAAACTCTCTCCTACTGCCAACACTTATGACTGCCTTCCTTCTAAGCTCCTCTTGGACTTTACAACCTGCCTTCACCTGTCTAAGGAAAGTCAAATCTCCATTTGTCAACTGGGTTGACCTACGTTTTTATAATCTTTAAGGCTCTGGATGTTTCTCTCCTGCCAAAGACCCTAGAGAAGGTTAACTTTTCATCTGGCACCATCATGTCTTTTACTCTTTGCCAATGAGCTTAGTGATGGTGGGAAGAGAGAGAGACAGAGAGACAGAGAGAATTTTTTAAAAAATATATCTTTTCATTAGTCAAAATCTGGCTCTTCTCCTCCTCTACAAGAGATAGCAATTTTTTTTTCTCCCACTCTCAAAACACATCTCTGAAAACCGTTGAACCTTAGCTTATTTTTCCAGAAAAAGCAAGATAATGCCAGGTCTGTATTCAGGCACACTTCCAAAAATCTACAGTTGAGCAACTGCTATTAGCGAGAGACCAACTTGTCATAAAATAGGAAATCTGGATGTTGAGCAGGTCGGGGAGAAGAGGAGGAGATGACTATGAAGTCTGCATTTGAAAAAACAAAAAGGTCCTTCTTCATCTGATGCTCCTCAGTCTAAAAAAGATTCCTGCTGTGATTTACGAATGTTCCATTATCTATAGCAGTGGTGGCGAACCTTTTAGAGACCGAGTGCCCAAACTACAACCCAAAACCCACTTATGTATCGTCGGGTGCCGGGTGGGCGTGGCCAATTGGGTGGGCATGGCTATGGTGGTAACGGCAGACTGGGTGGGACTAAAAAGTTCAATCAATCAATTCCAACTTTGCGAGATCTTTTTTTTCCCCACAAGAAGTTGAAATTGATTGATTGAACCTTTTTTTTTTTGCACACGGCGGCGGAGGCCTAAAGTGAAAAGGTTTTATAAAACCCAGCTGAAGGTCTAGGACTGGGGCGACGGCGCGCGTGCCCACAGAGAGGGCTATGTGTGCCACCTGTGGCACCCATGCCATAGGTTTGCCACCACGGATCTATAGGATTTGTCTCTCCTATATTTTGACTAGCAGTCACCACCAGCCTGTTATTTCATGAACTTGCCACGTCTCCCTTGAAATTTTCTAAACTGGTGGCCTTTCCCACATTTGGTGGCAGTGGATTTCACAGTTTAACTCTATGCCGTGTACCTATAAGACAAACCCAACTATTGTGGTTTGCAAACCATGGTTATTGGCATGGTGGGTTGGGTGAACCCAACGGATATCAACAGAAGAGAATAACCCAAGTAGCCTTTTCCAAAACCATCAAGCTAATCATGACTTAACCATAGTCAAATGCCCCTGTTAATCCAATTTTCTCTGGCTGCTACTCACTGCCTTGAGCTTAGGAGAGACTTCTTCAGTTACAATCGGTGTATCTACCTCATTTCTTTGTGTATACTCCTCAGCCCGACCCCTTGCTCTGTCCAGCTACATCATGGGTTACCAATCTCTAGGTAGGCATCAAAGCAAGTCTTTCTAAAAAAAGAGAAGGTCTTATTAAGATCATAAATTGCTGCTCCAATCCAGACCTAACGTAGCATAGAGCAAGTTAATATCAGGGCAGTTAAAAGACTCATTATAAGTGAGCTGAATTTGTAAGTCTTTTAATATCTCCGAGCAGGCCAATTTCCTAAGGCATGGTCCAGAGCGCCACGTGCAACTCCCCAATTAGTATAATATTTTCATTAGCAGAATTTATAATCAGATAAATTGGACTTTGTCATCTCTTCCTTGCACCAAAAGAGCCTTACAAAGGAAACAGCAACTCAATTTTATTTCCTTCCAAATAGGTGTCTTGAAAGTTACAAAATAAAAAAAAATATATCAATGGAACCCATTTCAAAGACTTCATCTGGACCAACGGATGGTCAAGCATCCCATCATCCAGAGCAGCTAAAAATAGCTTGGCCTTCCTAAACCTTACCTATGCAATGGTAGTCCTCAACTTATGGCCAAATTTGGGACTGGTATATCTGTCATAAATCATTGAGGTTTAAGTCACAATCCTCCGTTTGATCTCTTGGGCAAAACAATCACGTCACACCAAAAGGAGGTTAAGAGAAAGAGAAGAACCTCTTCAATGGTCCATTAAGTCACCTACAAATGCCAGGTTAGACAAATCACTTCTATATACCTGTGTTATGGGCAGAAGGAAGCTCTTTGGAATCCCACTTACCTGCCTGCCTGCCTGCCTGGCCAAATTGGGTGTGCAGAATTTCCTCCGTTAGCCAACTCTGTTAATTAAACTCTTCTTAAATACTCATCTGGAAGCTGCTCTCCTGTACATTTTAAATTGCCCATCGTATTGATCCTTCTAACTTTTGTTTAATTCTCTCCTTTGTTTCAATTGTTTCGTGCTAATTTCCAGCCCATGCTTGCTTCTTTTCAAGGCTTAGTCACCTTCATCACCACCACCGGTTTTATTTATTTAATGTTCCAGCAGGTTCATTCTATTCATTGCAAGGAACGACCTGTCCACAACCTGGAGGGTTCTCACCGGTCCAAGATGTGAAATCCTGGATGCTTTTTTTCTCTCTCTTTCTGCTGGATCAGGAATGGGGGAGCCTTTGGGGGACCACAAGCTTTGTTTAATAGATACACCCTGGGAGATTCTAGGGCAGGGGTGCCCAACCATGGCAACTTGGAGACCTGTGGAGTTCAAAAATCTTATAGGTAAGTCCTCCGCGTACGACTATTTGATTAGGGACTGTTTGAAGTTATACAATGGCACTCGGGAGGGGAAATGATTTATAACTGTCCTCACACTTATGATCTTTGCAGCATCTCCTGTACAGCTGTGATTGGGGCACTTGGCAACTGTCACACATGTAGGACAATCACAGCATCCTGCGATCATGTGATTGCCGTTTGTGACTTTCCCCACCAGCTTCCCACAAGCAAGGTCAAAGGTCAGCTCGTGGTCCTGTGATGCCTGACTTAATGGCCATTCATTTTCCAGGCCCTATTTTGGTCATAAATTGAGGATGCCTTTATCTTTTTAAAAAACAACAACAACATTTCTCCAATCTGGTCCCTTTTAAATGCTTTACGCACAAGGAGCCTGCTTTCCCAAGAAGCCCACATAGGCTGTCTGACAGTCACTGGCTCAGCAGGAATGAGAACCTGAGGGTTCCCAGGGATAATACTAGCATTTAAATAGCATTTAAACCTGCGTTCGAAGCACTTTAGAGGCTTCAATAGCTCTGTGCCACTGTCCCCATCGGCAGCCAAGCGACGGAAAAAGGTTAAGGCTGGTTTCAGATCATCGAAACAAACCCACCATCAAAACTGAAATTAGTAACATATAAAATACATTGGTCCAGAAAAGACACCGTGTCCACCCTACTGCGTTGCTTTGTGACCCAAGAAGGAAGGGCTGTGTTGTTGTTTTAAACACAGCTTTGGGGAGAGAAGGAAAGAGTTCTGAATAATTTGGGGACTCAGCTCATCTCTCCCTCTCCCTCTTTTACTCTGTTCCCCTGCTTATGCAAATAAATAAAGCTAATTGCACTACCACGCTCGGATCACAGGGAAAACGAGAAATATATCCAATTAGATCTATGCAAAACTACCCAACTTCATCTCAGGCATTTAGCCAAATTTATTATCTGCATAAAAAGAAAATCCACTCCCCATCTCAACCCTTCCCCATTTTCCTTGGGCCCCTCAACATCATCCAGCCAACTACTGTGAGTTTCCACAAATTAAGGTACCTTTGGAGCAAATCTGTTTTTTTAGGAAGGGCAAATCTACTCTGCAAATTAAAGTACCTCTCAGTTGATCTATTTGGGCTCGGTTCCGCCCCAGCGATACCAGGCCCAGTTCCAAACCGAAAGAAGACACGACTTTAAATGCCCCGTCCATATTTACGCATTCTTAAAAACAAAACACCAGGGAGGAACAAGTGAGAAGTAAAAATAACATGTCTTCCCCCCCCCCCTCCAGATTAATGGAAGCGGAATTGTAGACTGGAAAGAAAATCGAATGCTAAGCCATCAAACTAGCAGGAGCCTAAGTGGACCCAGCTAACTGTTGCTCATCTGACAAACCTGGGTTAGCAGATGGGGATCACCTCTTTAGGAAACGCCAGCCGGATCAGCCAGTGCCAGGACTAAAGATGATTGATGGAAGTCAAGCGTAGCTGCGTGAAGATTCAATAACAGGGGAGGGTTTCTCCTTGCCACTGACCAGCCGTTTCTCCCCTAAAGCAGAGAGGTCTCTGTCATCCTCTCCTCCTCTCAAACTGACTCCGCGCCCGCTGGAGCCATACGTCTTCACGAGCATCGCCCTGGCATCTCCGCAGAACACTTCATTCCAGATGCTGCACACCAGGGCTTCACCAGCACGGCTGTTTTCAGCCACCCGGTCCCAACTGTCACACTGCAGCTGTAAAAAGGGAGGACAGGCTTCTGCGTGTCATCTCGCCCCCGGGGGTGGACAGCAGGAGAGGCAGAAACCCAGAGAAAAATGCAGGCAAGACAAGGCAGAAATATTCTGCAGGTCTCTGAGATTAACACTCCGGAGGGTTATGACCTTGACGAGAAGGAACCCAGCGGCCCATTTGGGAAAAGCCTCCATCTGATGCACGAGGAGGCATTGCCAAAGCTGTTGGTAGCCAGTGTGGCAGAACAGAGACCTTGCCGCTGGTGTGTCATCAGATACACAGGACACGCGGTTGTGTTGCACAGATCCTGAGGCGAGAGACGGAAGCGAATCTTGGAATCCTAATGACGCCTCCCCCTCCCCTTTCAAACTCAGTGTTTTGCCATAGGTGAGCTGCTAACTTATCTCCTTGTTTCCACCTGCAGATGTCTATAATAAGGAACGATTAGAGGAGGAGTAGCTGACCTTGGAGTAATGTTGTAGGGATAATTTAAAGGGATGCTGAGATCTTTCTGGTGAAGAGCAACACTCTCTGTTGTGACAGCAACTGAAGACTTAGTTGCAAAGGAGTGATGGATGTGAGTTGGGGGAACTGTTTCAATAGACTGTTTTGTTAACCCTGGAAACATCTGGTTACACATTCTGGAAAGTAGGATGCTGGAACCGTTAAGATTTTCTGGAGAGTATGCCTGATGTTTCTCTCTCTGTTGCTCTTACAAGCCAAACACCTCTTATTTACATACTGCAAAACAGCGTTTCTCAACCTCGGTAATTTTAAGATGCGTGGACTTCAACTCCCAGAATCCCCCAGGAGGACAGAGAAAAAGAGAGAGACAAATGGAAGAATTGTTCTGTGTTGGGAAAGCAATGAGTTTCCCAGTGAGAGAGTAACATCATCACAGGCTTTCCTAGGCGAGGTTTCAAAGCAGTGAAAAGCGACATTGGTCTCTTTAACCTGCTCTCCACAATAAGTCTCACGGTAACGCATCTGGACTTTTATCCAACTTATAAACAGATCTAATAATTCCAAAGAAATGATGGATGGATGGATGGATAGATAGATGGAGATAGGTAGGTAGGTAGGTAGGTAGGTAGGTAGGTAGGTAGGTAGGTAGATAGATAGATAGATAGATAGATAGATAGATAGATAGATAGATAGATAGATAGATAGATAGATAGATAGATAGATAGATAGATAGATCCCTTTAGCATTCCAAACATCCATGGCTTTCCTTGATCCCACCTGCCCACCTTGAACCACATCCCAGTTGTAACTGGGCCCAGCAACTTTATCACACTGGTTTAATTATGCTTTTTGGAAAGATTAAGGAATACTGTGAAGGAAGAATCTAAGCCAGGGGTAGTCAACCTTGGCTCTTTTATGACTCGTGGACTTCAATTCCCAGAATTCCTGAGCCAGCTTAGCTGGCTCAGGAATTCTGGGAGTTGAAGTCCACGAGTCATAAAAGAGCCAAGGTTGACTACCCCTGATTCTAAGCATTTGAAATAGTCTTGTGGTTGCGACTGGCTATCCTTTTCCTGTTGAGTTCAGATCCTGTAAAAAGTTAAGGCCAGGAAACCATTCCTAAAACACCCCAATCACAGTAGGCCCAGCCCCACACCTGGGTGTGTGTGTGATGCAGCAGCCTTTGCCCAGGTAGAAGTGGTGGAGGAACGGCAGCTGCATCCTTGTAATGACAGCCCTCCTGCATTTACACCTGCAGCACAGAAGTCCGAAGTAGGAAAGAGGCTGCTTTTCCTCCAGTTAAGATGAGGTGACATTTTCTGAAAGGGCCTGCGGGCAAACCCATCTCAGGAGACCCAAATGGCACACAGGATCGTGGCTGGCACCTGACTGAAGCCCTTGGCAGTTCTTGAAGGGATGTTTGAGGAAAACTGAGCATAACTTAGCCAAGTGCTCTTTCCACCTTCCCAAAGCTGCTCAGGTCCATCCCTGGCTGCCATCCTCTTCTGCCCTCACTGGCCACTTCACCCCACCCTGCACCCATAACTCGCTTCCCACTGAGAGCCCCCTATAGCACTTCCCTATATATTTACTCTATCCCCTTCCTTTTTCACTCTACCCATCTCTGCAGCCTTCCTTCCTTCCTCCCACCCTCCCTCATTCCCATCTCCTTCCTTCCTTTCTTCCTTCCTCCCACCCTCCCTTCCTCATTCCCATCTCCTCCCTTCCTTCCTCCCTCCCTTCCTCATTCCCATGTCCTTCCTTCCTTTCTTCCTTCCTCCCACCCTCCCTTCCTCATTCCCATCTCCTCCCTTCCTTCCTCCCTCCCTTCCTCATTCCCATCTCCTTCCTTCCTTCCTTCCTCCCACCCTCCCTTCCTCATTCCCATTTCCTTCCTTCCCTCCTTCCCTTCCTCATTTCCATCTCCTTCCTTTCTTCCTTCCTTTCTCCCACCTTCCCTCCCTTCCTCATTCCTATCTCCTTCCTTCCCTCCCTCCCTTCCTAATGTGATTCTCCCTCCCACCTCAACCACTTGTTCCTTGCTTGCACGTCCACTTGCCCAAAACAGAACAAGACAAGACACCCCCAAAGCTTCTCTCTCTCTCTCTCTCTCTCTCTCTCTCTCTCTCTCTCTCTCTCTCTCTCTGACACATACACACACACACACACACACTCAAACAGGCCCCACTATATCAAATTGGTTCTTCAACACAAGAGATAAGAAGGCAGGAGCCAAAGAAACAGTTCTAAAGACTTAGTCCTGCCACAGTCTTCAGGGAGAGCCAGCACGGCTCCCTTCGAGGGGCGCCCCTCTCCTTCCCCACTTTGCAAGAGGGGACCCCATAAAATCCACTCCGGGACTCCCCGTTTGCCATCTCCCTTTCCGGGCTTCTCCATCCAGAAAGGCGCTGTTCACTTTCGGCTCCCCTCTCCTTCTTCCTTCCCAAATATCCTCTCTCTCTTTAATTCTCTTCCCATCCTTCCCTCCCCATCCCCCCCCCGCGCCGCCCAAATCTCCAGTCTTCACCCTGTGAGGTCGGAGGGAAGCGGACATCTGGAAACGGGGGGGGGGGGGGGGCAAAAGGAGAAGGGAACTTGAGGGGAAGAGAAGGGGGGGGATGCAGATAACTGGGCGAGAGCTCCCCAAAGGAGCCGGGGAAGCCGAGAGGGACCCTGACAGTCTGGGGACCCCGGAGCTCCCGACTCCAAGATGCTTCGGGGAAACGGGGCTTTCCGAAGCCCCGGAGACCTGCTGGCGCGGCGACGGGGGGTCCCTGCACCCCGAAAGAACGCCGGAGGGTCCGTCAACCTTTGGCCCCCCAGCAGAGAGAGGGGGTCTTCTTCCCACCGTCTTCTCCGGAGGGGGGGGAGGCGAGGGCTGAGGAAGGGGCTCCCCCAACAGAGGGGTCCGGAATCCGGACCGGGGCGGGCTGGGAGGGGGGGCGGCGCGCGCGAGGGGCGCAGGAGCCCAGCAGCGCCCTGGCCGAGACCCCCGAGGGCGGCGGGCGGCGGGTCTCGGCCGAGCGGCGGGCTGGGCTGCGGCTGGCAACGGAACTCCTACCTGGGCGGCTCCGCAGGGTTGGGGCGCAGCAGGGCGGCCGGCTCGGAGGGGG
>NW_015386544.1:434375-456928 GCF_001527695.2 Protobothrops mucrosquamatus
GAAGGAAGGAGATGGGAATGAGGAAGGAAAGAAGGAAGATGGGAATGAGGAAGGAAGGAAGGAAGGAAGGAAGGAGATGGGAATGAGGAAGGAAGGAAGGAAGGAAGGAAATGGGAATGAAGAAAGAAGGAAGGAAGGAAGGAAGGAGATGGGAATGAGGAAGGAAAGAAGGAAGATGGGAATGAGGAAGGAAGGAGATGGGAATGAGGAAGGAGGGAGGGACAATGCAAAAGCCGAGGAACTTCCGTGGCGGTGACCAGTGGGCAATGGATAGCGCAGGGATGGCCGAGGCCAAAGACGCCGAAGCAGCTGGACCCCGCGGTGGTCGAGTTGGGAAGGAGGCTGGTCCGTCACCAAGGGGCAAGGACGGCCGGGACTCCCAACCTCCCGGGGCTCCCTCTTCTGGACGACCGGCCGAGGGTGCCCCTGTGTGGTCAGGAAGGAAGGACAGCGCGGTGCGTGAAGCTAAATCATTTTGGTGCACAGTTAGTAATATAAACCATTTACGGTTTTTTTAAAAACACGAAGAAGCCACCCTTCCTAGAATGGGAAGGGACCTTGGAGGTCTTCTAGTCTGACCCCTCAGACTTTCCTAAACCTGTGGCCTTCTAATCTCTTTTTTTAGAAACCTCCAGTGATGGAGCTTCCATAACTCCAGGAGAGAAGCTGTTCAAGGCTTCATAGCTTTCCTGGCCAGGAAATTCCTCCTTGAGTGGAATCACTTTCTCTTGAAAGCTTCCATCTCTGGTTCTTGTCCTTCCTTCTGATGAGCAAATCCATCTTGTCTTTCCTTCAGCCCTCATTGGTCTTCTCTTCACTCTTTTCAGATCCTTTTTTCCTTCAGAATATTCGGAGCGTGTGTAGTTGTGGGTATATATTGGAGCAGGGACTAATTGGTAGCACAGGATGTTGAAGGAATAAATATTTTTTGTACCACTGATAGATGACACCAGAGAAACTATCTAACATGCATCTGGTCAATGTCGCAAGTGTTAAAAAACATGCTGGGGGCTTTCTGCCATGCCTGGTTTACTTGTGAAAAAGCAAATAGGATTCACGTACATATGATGACACCAATAATTTTAAAGATTCATACGGAGAAGAAAGTGGAACTTTTTCCCCATTGGGACGGATGAATGGCCAATGAGAAAAGACTTGATTTTATATACAACTGCAGCAAGTTGTTATATGCACAACGATGGAGAAACGCTTCAAACACTGGCAAGGGAGGGAAAAATTGTGAAGTTTGCAGAAATGGCAAAACTGACCCATTTGGTCAGGGACAAAACAATAAGTGGTTTCTTTTATAAAAGACCTGAGAAGATCTTTTATGGACTTTTTACTGAAAACGAAAAAAATAAAATAAAATGATGATTTCAACTGAAAAAAGTTTGAATAAGAGGCTGAAAGGGTTTTTTTATTTTATTTCTTGCAGTATTAAGAGGAGGAACAATGGGTTTGTTTATAACTGTTGAACAGAAGGTTGGGAGTTGCTGATTGCTTTAGGTACTTTTTCTTTAATTATCTTTTCTTTTGCTCTACTGCTTTTTTTCTGCACCTTTCTTTTCTTTTTTCTTCTGATATTTGTTACGGTCAGAAAACTGAAATCAGCCGCATCTGATTGAACCATTTTCATTACACCCCCCCCCCCAATTAACGGTGATCATAATTCAAGATAGAATTTTATAGTTGAGGCATATAGCCCATTCTATCTTTGGCAATTGCCTTTGCACCATCTAATGTCTCCGGAACTTCCCACACAGCCTTTTGACAGCAAAATTCAGCACTTTATTTTCCTTGAAAAATGAACTCACTTAAGTTCAAGGAAAATGCATTTCTGCCTAAGGGTGGGTAGAATTGAATAGGTGTGATGGGGCGATGGATGCATTTTAGCTACTGTATTTTCTCCAATTTTGACAGAGCAATTGTTGATGAAAGTTATACTTAGGCAATGATTGATGATGATGGTGATGTGGAGTTCTCGGCCTCTGACCTTTGCTGTTGGATTGTATAGGCAGTCCTTGTTTAGCGACTGTCTCAGTTAGTGACCATTCACAGTTACAACAGTGAAGTAAGATCATACCATTGTGATATTTCACTTAGTAACTACTTTGCCGGTCCCAATTGTGGTGCCCAATGAAGATAAACGTTGTAAACGTTTCACTACCTCACTAGGTAATGTCATCAGTGTGCGGGAGCGTAGGAGTTTCTCTTCTATGGTGGATAATATTTATTTGGATAATATTTATTTCAGTCAGTGATTTGCTTAACCAGCGTGGTGAAAAAGATTGTAAAATGAGTTAACTTATTTGCTTGGCAACAAAAATTCTGATCCCGATTGTGGGTTGTAAGTCAAGGATTACCTGTACTGTATGCAGGTCGGTCGGTTGGTTTTTAATGTGGGATAGTTGTTTAAAAAGTTCTTTTCCCACTCAGGGTTTAAAATTGTACCCTTCACGTTGCCACCTCGAGATTATCCAACCTTTTTATTCCTCGGCATAAACAGGGCCTGCGTAAGAACAGCTCAGCTGCTAAAATGACTCAGTCTCTCGCTGCCAAGTCGGCGTCCCCTGCAATTGATGGCTCAGTCATGCTAAGGGAAAAGTGCATTAATATAGAAATCTCCACCTAGCACTCAAAAAAAAATGCCTTGGCTTGATTTCCAGCCAAGCACAATATGGCTTTTCCCTCTAAAACAGTTCATCGGGATTTTGAGGGTCCCCGAAAGACGTAACATCTTGGTTTAGGGAGAAAAGTGAGGCCTATTTTGGCCTATTTAAAAAATTAGCTGGGCAATCTAGAAGGTGCAGCCAGAAGCTCACCCAAGTTTGGCCATGAAATGTAGTTATGAGATAGAAGGGGGGGGGCAGGGTGTTAGAACCACATACTGTGAAACGGGAAAACAGGAGTAATTAATCTGCTTAAGTTTAGCCCCACTTTGTCCAAAAACTTCACTGTAGTTTTTTATTGTTAGAAGTGGTTGGTCATGGTCTTCTTCTATGACTATTATGTACGTATTATTTATGCCAGATTCTTCTGCCAGACCTCATGGGATGGATAGATAGATGTAATTGGGGGAAGCACTCCAATGATGTGGTTGCTTTTGGATTTTCTGTTGGTGCCAGAATCCAAATTGAACAAGCTCCAACCTCTTTAACATCAGCCAAGGTCAGCTTACCTTCCTTACCTGGTTGCATGAAAACTAGAGCAATCACACTTTATTTCCATAAGGTTCAGATGGAGGTGTTCCTTTCTTTTGTCGGTATTCTCCCCTTACCTGTCCCTGATATCTCAAAACTGGTTTTTTTACACCCCTTAGTAAGATCCAGCTCTTGGAATATTCTCACCGTCTATTGTTGTTTTTCTTCTCGCTTGCTCTTGAACAGCAGGAAAAATAAAGCTTTTAAACCTTCAATTAATGAGCTATTTCTCCGGTTTCCTTCTGCCAGCAAAAGACGGCAGTTTCAAAATAGAATTGGGGCAGGAGCGGGGAAAATGAGGAACTACCTTCACGGCAGGCATTAGAAGATAGATAGGTAGGGGAAAAGACGAAGGAATAACGTCAGATTCGCCTTATTTTTTCTTCTTCTTAGAATACCATCTTTGCAGAAGTATAATGTTCTGGCATTCAGTCTCTGTACCGAAAGTCTGAATTTACAACACAGGGCATGGATTCATGGAGGCAGGAATCTAGGTCCCCCACCCTCAGTAGATTGACAGTATAACAAGTCATCTGTCAGCCCTTCTAGGTAATGGATACATAGCTGGACTGGGGGAAAAAGAAAGATCCACTAGATCCAATTTCTATAGAGATTCTCAATCATTGAGGTCATGGATGTCCCAAAGGTGTTTTTTTTCCCCCAAAAAAGACAACTGGACTGTCTCGGTTTTTGATTTGAAAACATTTTGCTTCTCATCCAAGAAGCTTCTTCACTTTTGAAGAAGCTTCCTGGATGAGAAGCGAAACATTTTCAAAGGAAGGAAGTCCAGTTGTCCTTTGGGAAAAGCACCTTTGGGATACAGCCAAGGTAGCTTTGATTGGTTCAAGGTAGCCTCCGTTCCTTCACCCGCTCACAATCCACGCATTTTGGTCACGTACCCATTTAGGGTGAAAATCAGATGCTTCTCGTAGCCTCTTGTAGAAAGGAAAGGCCTGGGAAATAAGCTAGAATTATTTGTCCAGTTAAACAACGATGCAAGTGGGTTTCGGTATCCTGCCCCCCCCCCCGCCTCCTGAATCCCAACATCCGTGCCGTTTCTTGCTAGCACATCCAAATGAACAATTTTATAGGCAAGAACAGATCTGAGTAAACTATTGTGGTGCAGTGAAGTATATAATAGCCATTGTAAACCATCCTTTCTCCTCTCCCCGCCCTCCCACATCTAATTATACACATTTCTCAGAGAGTGTTAGCTGACTCAAATGAAGTAGAAAGACTGAGTTGCATGAATGAAATGGTGTTTGGGGAAAGAAAATGGTTTGATGGTTGCCATCCAAGAGAGCGGGGAGAGAGAAAGTATGAGAGAGGGTATGAGAAAGAGAGAAAAACCTATTAATCAAGGTTTCAGAGGTTTGTGTGTGTGTGCAGAGTGTGGTCAAAGAGTCAAGAAAGGTACCTCAAAAATCACTTTTGTTTCAAGATCCAATTCACTATTTGTAGTGTGTCAACATCTAAGTGGCCCATCAAATAAATAGATAATCCTGCTGGAATCAATGAAACAGATGCTCTTAAGTCATCAGGCAAATGTCTACCATATTGCTTACAAAGGTTGTTTTTTTTTAGTAACAAGTATTTATTTAAATGCAAGCTGATAGTCAGATTCAATTCAGCTGAGATGGCTTGTATTTCACACATGTGCATACGCACAATTAAAAGTCTTAAAGTTGTGCTTCAGAACAAGGGAAGCCCTTAATTTATTGATATGCAGACTGAATTGTGCAATAATGCAGAGTGGCAGATCTAAACTCATTTACCTGGATTTGAGTTGCGTTGAACTCAGGAAAAATGTATTTCCTGCTATCGCCCTGCTGCTGCTCAGCTAAAATGGCTTTAAGCAAGCAAGGTGACATTTGTAATTTTAAGCACGACAACATGGGGCATACTTTTTTTTACCAGTTGTGGAAAAAGGACCATCTCTTGAACACCAATGTGAACCCTAAATCTATTTCTGCACTGTTTGGAATCTTGAGAAATAAGCAGCTGAAATTTAACAGATCACCTATTTTCAGGGGCATAATATTCTGTATTACAAAAAGGAGATAGGGCAGGTGTATTATGCCTTTACTATGTCTACTAAATTACAGTCCATCAAACCTCTAAGAGACAACATTTCACTGACACCTTCACGGGATTACCACACCTTCTATGACTTAAATGTATTTTTCATTAAGCATGAACCCCAACCAAAGGAAAATTACTTGCTTTAGAGAAACAATAAAAACTTAAAAGCCTGCTCAGGAACTTTCAGAAGAGAAAGCCATCCATTCCAGCATGGAAAATCCTAAGGCAGGAGTCTTTAAAGTTGGCAACTGTAAGACTTGTGGACTCCAACTTCCAGAATTCCCGTGACTGACTGGGGAATTCTGGGAGTTGAAGTCCACAAGTCTTAAAATGGCCAAGTTTGAGAACCCCCCCCCCTCTGCCCTAAGGCCTGGGAGAAGAGCCAGATTTTTGGAATATCATCACGGAGAGACCACAGGGGGCTATTGAGGGATGCTATTCCAGAGGGCAGGTGCTGCAACAGAGAAGGAACACTTTCGAGATTCTGATAGATGACATTGTTTAATTGAGGGCGGCTGGGAGCTCCTTAATTGTGTGCAGGGTCCTCTTCAGCCGTGCATCAGAGGCTTTAGCCCAACACTAAGCAGGGATCACTTGAAACTGCACAGCAAAACCACTCCCTTCAGATTGCGGAAACGCTGAAGATCTTTCTTGCAGGAAAAAAATAGCACCAGCTCTTCTTTCTGATAGTTGCCCATAAACATCACTCCCTGCCGAAGTCTGTGCGAAGCTTCCTTAGATTGGTATTGGCAAACCTGTAATTATCTCCATCAAAAGATATTTACTTCTGTCTGCCTTATTTAGGTAACGTGCAAGAATGAAAACGGTCATTTTTGAAGCCTCTTTGGAAGTGAATGGATGCATTTAAAGCAAAGGAAGCCCTCGCATAACGATCGGCTGCATGCATAGAGATAGTCCTCACCTTACACCTGTTCATTTAACAACGGTTTGGAGATACGACAGTCCTGGAAAAAAGCGACTTATCACACTTAGGATGACTGCAGCAGCTCCAGTCATGTGATCTAAATCCATGTGCTCGGCGATTGGGATGCATTTATGATGGTTGTAGCGTTCTGGGGTCATGTGATCGCTTTTAGTGGCCTTTCCAGCTGGTTTATGGCAAGCCAAGTCAAGGGGGGGGGGGGGAAGCCAGATTCACAGCAGAAAAGATCACAAACTCGGACACTTAGCGATGGAATCGTAAGTCAAGGACTGTTTTGTCAAGTCAAGGACTAATATTTGAGCCCTGGTGGTGTGGTAATTAGAATGCGGTATTGCAGGCTAATCCTGCCGACTGCCAGGAGTTCGCTCCTTATCGGCTTAAAGTTGATTCAACCTTCCATCCTTCCAAGGTCGGTAAAATGAGGACCCAGATTGTTGGGAGGAAATATGTTGACCTTGTCAACAGAGAGGGCTGTAAAGCAGGGGTTCTCAACCTTGGCAACTTTAAGACTTGTGGACTTCAACTCACAGAATTCTGGGAGTTGAAGTCCACAAGTCTTAAAGTTGCCAAGGTTGAGAACCCCTGCTGTAAAGGATAGTAGTCTTAAGTGTGATTGCTGTGCCTCTCACCAGCCTCAGAAGGCACAATATTGTACAACTGAACCCAAGTAGGGATTTCTGAATCAATCTTCTACCAACACAGGGCTGGATGGGAGTTGAGCATTTGGCAGGCGAAAGCATGAAAATCTGCATGAAAGCAGATTAGCTTATAACAAATCGGCCAGTTACCCATCATTACCTCACTCCATTTGAGGCCTAGGGANATGGTTGCCATCCAAGAGAGCGGGGAGAGAGAAAGTATGAGAGAGGGTATGAGAAAGAGAGAAAAACCTATTAATCAAGGTTTCAGAGGTTTGTGTGTGTGTGCAGAGTGTGGTCAAAGAGTCAAGAAAGGTACCTCAAAAATCACTTTTGTTTCAAGATCCAATTCACTATTTGTAGTGTGTCAACATCTAAGTGGCCTATCAAATAAATAGATAATCCTGCTGGAATCAATGAAACAGATGCTCTTAAGTCATCAGGCAAATGTCTACCATATTGCTTACAAAGGTTTTTTTTTTTTTAGTAACAAGTATTTATTTAAATGCAAGCTGATAGTCAGATTCAATTCAGTTGAGATGGCTTGTATTTCACACATGTGCATACGCACAATTAAAAGTCTTAAAGTTGTGCTTCAGAACAAGGGAAGCCCTTAATTTATTGATATGCAGACTGAATTGTGCAATAACGCAGAGTGGCAGATCTAAACTCATTTACCTGGATTTGAGTTGCGTTGAACTCAGGAAAAATGTATTTCCTGCTATCGCCCTGCTGCTGCTCAGCTAAAATGGCTTTAAGCAAGCAAGGTGACATTTGTAATTTTAAGCACGACAACACGGGGCATACTTTTACCAGTTGTGGAAAAAGGACCATCTCTTGAACACCAATGTGAACCCTAAATCTATTTCTGCACTGTTTGGAATCTTAAGAAATAAGCAGCTGAAATTTAACAGATCACCTATTTTCAGGGGCATAATATTCTGTATTACAAAAAGGAGATAGGGCAGGTGTATTATGCCTTTACTATGTCTACTAAATTACAGTCCATCAAACCTCTAAGAGACAACATTTCACTGACACCTTCACGGGATTACCACACCTTCTATGACTTAAATGTATTTTTCATTAAGCATGAACCCCAACCAAAGGAAAATTACTTGCTTTAGAGAAACAATAAAAACTTAAAAGCCTGCTCACGAACTTTCAGAAGAGAAAGCCATCCATTCCAGCATGGAAAATCCTAAGGCAGGAGTCTTCAAAGTTGGCAACTGTAAGACTTGTGGACTCCAACTTCCAGAATTCCCGTGACTGGCTGGGGAATTCTGGGAGTTGAAGTCCACAAGTCTTAAAATGGCCAAGTTTGAGACACCCCCCCCCCCCTCTGCCCTAAGGCCTGGGAGAAGAGCCAGATTTTTGGAATATCATCACGGAGAGACCACAGGGGGCTATTGAGGGATGCTATTCCAGAGGGCAGGTGCTGCAACAGAGAAGGAACACTTTCGAGATTCTGATAGATGACATTGTTTAATTGAGGGCGGCTGGGAGCTCCTTAATTGTGTGCAGGGTCCTCTTCAGCCGTGCATCAGAGGCTTTAGCCCAACACTAAGCAGGGATCACTTGAAACTGCACAGCAAAACCACTCCCTTCAGATTGCGGAAACGCTGAAGATCTTTCTTGCAGGAAAAAAATAGCACCAGCTCTTCTCTTTCTGATAGTTGCCCATAAACATCACTCCCTGCCGAAGTCTGTGCGAAGCTTCCTTAGATTGGTATTGGCAAACCTGTAATTATCTCCATCAAAAGATATTTACTTCTGTCTGCCTTATTTAGGTAACGTGCAAGAATGAAAACGGTCATTTTTGAAGCCTCTTTGGAAGTGAATGGATGCATTTAAAGCAAAGGAAGCCCTCGCATAACGATCGGCTGCATGCATAGAGATAGTCCTCACCTTACACCTGTTCATTTAACAACGGTTTGGAGATACAACAGTCCTGGAAAAAAGCGACTTATCACACTTAGGATGACTGCAGCAGCTCCAGTCATGTGATCTAAATCCATGTGCTCGGCGATTGGGATGCATTTATGATGGTTGTAGCGTTCTGGGGTCATGTGATCGCTTTTAGTGGCCTTTCCAGCTGGTTTATGGCAAGCCAAGTCAAGGGGGGGGGGGAGCCAGATTCACAGCAGAAAAGATCACAAACTCGGACACTTAGCGATGGAATCGTAAGTCAAGGACTGTTTTGTCAAGTCAAGGACTAATATTTGAGCCCTGGTGGTGCGGTAATTAGAATGCGGTATTGCAGGCTAATCCTGCCGACTGCCAGGAGTTCGCTCCTTATCGGCTTAAAGTTGACTCAGCCTTCCATCCTTCCAAGGTCGGTAAAATGAGGACCCAGATTATTGGGAGGAAATGCGGTGGTTCTCCTCCTTCCTCACCGATCGTACGCAGTCCGTATTGGCAGGGGGACAGAGGTCGACCCCAAGGCCCCTAACTTGTGGGGTGCCACAAGGGTCGGTCCTCTCTCCACTCCTGTTCAATATTTATGTGAAGCCGCTGGGAGAGATCATTCGTGGCTTTGGGGTGGATTTCCATCAGTACGCTGATGATANTCTCACCAGCCTCAGAAGGCACAATATTGTACAACTGAACCCAAGTAGGGATTTCTGAATCAATCTTCTACCAACACAGGGCTGGATGGGAGTTGAGCATTTGGCAGGCGAAAGCATGAAAATCTGCATGAAAGCAGATTAGCTTATAACAAATCGGCCAGTTACCCATCATTACCTCACTCCATTTGAGGCCTAGGGAGAGAATGGAGACCCACTTAAATGGGTTAAAGTACTGATTAGCCCAAGCAGAAAGAAAAGATTCTGGAGAACATGAAAAAGAGCTCCCTTCCTTTAAATGCCCTATGTACTCCAGCCCTGGAGTACTGACCAGATGCGTTTATTTATTTAGATTGAATTTGATCATCCAGAAATAAGGATTTAATGTTTCAAGAAGCCCAGCAGCAGCAGCTGAAGACACAATGGCATCATCCTGCAATTGGCAGTAGGAACCTCAACCTCTAAAGCTTTCTAAGTTGGTGACCACCATCGCCTCTTCCAATTCCATTGTTTTAGGAAGACACTGTAGGAGAAATGCTTTCTGTTTGTGTATTTCCCATTGTTCAGCCTTACTAGAAGATGCCACACATTTACATTAATTTAGTTACCAGATTTATACGGCCACCCAATTCGAAATGACTAAGATATTCAGTTCTAATGATGTGGAGCAGAAATGAATACAAGTTCATTAATTTTGGAAGATGGGTCCAAATTAATAAGACCTGGAAGCTGAGAGAAAGTCACCTTTGCTGGAATTGGGTCTGTCTAGTTTAACAAAGAGAAGGACGAGGGGGGGGCATGATAGCAGTGTTCCAATATCTCAGGGGCTGCCCCAAAGAAGAGAGAGTCAAGCTATTCTCCAAAGCACCTGAAGGCAGGACGAGAAGCAATGGATGGAAACTAACCAAAGAGAGAAGCAACCTAGAATTAAGAAGAAATTTCCTGACAGTGAGAACAATTAACCAATGGAACAACCTGCCTCCAGAAGCGGTGAATGCTCCAACACTGGAAGTTTTTAAGAAGAAACTGGACAGCCATCTGTCCAAAATGGTATAGGGTTTCCTGCCTGAGCAGGGGGTTGGACTTGATGGCCTCCAAGGTCCCTTCCAACTATTATTATTATTATTATTATTATTATTATTATTATTATTATTATTATTATTATTACCTTCTGTTCAAGATTTTTTGTTTTGTGTTTGGTTTGTTTGTTTTTTGTTTTTGTTTTTTGCAATAAGTTGTTGCCACTTTCCTCCAATATAAATACAGTTCCATGAAAGGGAGAGGGAACTAGGAAAATGGCTTTTTTTTCTGCTATGAGAAATGAATAAATTGTTTGTCCCCATTCATCTTCCTGCTAAGTTTTGAGAGAAGTAGCTTTAGGAAAACACAGAAGGTGACAATAGAGTCTGTCTTACACCAGTTATTATTTTTGCTAGACTAATGGCGTGAGAAAAAAAATGTCCAAGATAATAGAAAGGCTTATCATCAGAAACGCAAAATAGAGCTCAAATGAACAATTACGTAGAAATAAATGGCATCTTTTATACAGAGATTATGAGGAAGGGGGAGAGGGATAGAGGAAGATTACAAATATTTCAATAGTCCCAAACAATTGAGTATTGGAAGCCGGGATTCAGCTCAATAGAAACTCACATTCAGACTAATGGAAAGATAAACTAGATGTGGTGTCCTTAAACCTTTTGTTTTGCTCAAATAAACAAACAGAAAGTAACGATGTGCAATACCGAGACTGGGAAAATGGAAAACTGCTCAAGACTCCATTTCTGTCAAGGCATGTTTTCATTGTGGCAGTTTCTTTATGGCTTGGATCAGTTAAACTCCCAGAATTCCCCAGGCTTCAGAATTCTGGGAGTTTAAGTCCATACTTCTTAAAGTTGCCAAGACTGGGAATTCCTGGCTTAGATGACCTTGAAGCAAGAGAGGAAAAACTATTGGCCTAAACTTAGCTTATTTGGTAAGCAGTTGCAAAGTCATCCTTGAATTATCTGAACCATAAAGTGTAGCTCAGATGATGCTCCTCGAGATTATGGATGGCTTGAAAATTCCAGTTCCCGCCTGGGGCCCAAAGACATGCTCAGTGGAAGGCTGTGCATCAAATTGGCACATGGATGAAATTGGGGAAGGCTCTAATTCCTACTGAGTTGCAGCGTCTTTTTCTTTTGCAATTACACATTATTATTATTTTGCTGATATTTACAGTTTTTCCATGCTGTGAAAGCTATGTGTAATTTTTTAAAGCAGAAAAGTGAGGCTATATTTTAATAAGTTGACAAAGACCTTGACTTTGTGGCAATGTTTTGTACAAAATGACACCTAGGTCTTGCAAATCTTAGGACTGTCATTCCTTACGTTTTAGGGCAACGTGCTGTGCTTGCAAGCAAACTACTAGACTGTCTTTGCATAGATGGTGTCCCTTGTTTGTCATACATACCTAATTCTGTCCTTTCTCCATAGTTGTGCTACTCTTTCTTTTCAAAGAGCTTGGGGGTGGGGGAGGGGGAGAAGGGAAAAGAGTTTGTTCTGGGAATCTTTTTTCTCTCTTCTGAACATCCTGTTTAGACAAATAAATATAGCATCATATTAGCCAGCTATTGATATGAGTAAATAAAATTATTTGCACAGCTAATACATGTTTATTAGTCCAATTAATCTTATTGCTTGGTTTTCTGCTTCACATACAGTAGCAATAAGAACCAGGAAAATTAAAAATGCTGCAAATTTCCAGTATCATTTTTAGTGCTCAGAATACTTCTGGATTTCAAAATGACCCCAGAAGGGTCTTCAGGGAAAGAAAAAAAAAGGGATGTTGTGGTTCAGTTCCTAAATGGAACGGGTCCATTCCACTCACTCCCCATAAATATGGAAGCAAGAACATAGTATTCTGACAAGTTCTTTGCCTAGAAAGAACCTGAGAATCTAAGCGAAATTGTTATCTCCCAGACTCTTTGGAAATGTTGGTCCACAAAACTGAAAAATTAATACCAAATGCACCAGAATAGAATGTCATTGTCAGCCTGGTTTGGAAACACTGCTTTTTCCAAGCCTGGTTTGGAAACATTCCTTTATCCAAACTGCTGTCTGTTGAGGGTCAGCAGTTCTTGAGAAGTAAGCCTTCTCAGCTTACAATCCAACAAGGAACTTTCAAGATCAAAATGCAGAGACATGACCTTGAGACTTGGGAAATGTGCGGTACATCTAGCTATAGCTATTCCATGTATTACATTAAGCTCTGATCTTGGGAGAAAAAAAGGTCATCTTTCATAATTGTATTGCTGACTCAGAAAGGTAAATTGTACGGAGTTACAACCAATTTATTTGCCTGTCAATAACACCTCTGACAGCTACTGCTGTCAAATTCTAAACCATGTGAAGAACACCACAGTCAAATGTTGGCTCTTTTAACCTTATTTACTGATATCTGAAAGCTTTAATTATAGATTTCCCAAAATCCAAAAACACCCACAAAACTCAATACTTTTTTTAATGATCAATATTTTGTTCCAAAAACATACAACCTTATCAGCTAATAAGAGCTATTTTACAAACATACATACATCTGGATAATTAGAACAATAAATTCTTTTTCTTTCCTTAGACATTCAAACATGATCAGTTAAAAATACAAGGATATTTCATCTGTCTTATTGTTGTCGTCCTTTTGTTTGTGTTTGCATTTTCCTTTCCAAAGAATATTTTCAGATTGAAGTTTTGTGTTTTTCCTTAAAAGCAGAATCTGTTAAAAGGAGTAAATGCATGGCAAGCAAATAAAATACAGTTCTAGCAGTTAGAGCATTACAACAAACAATTCCATTTTTTTTTAGAAAAAAGAAGAGCAGAGTAACATTCCAGCTGCGGAATCCTTTTGGACAGCATCTGCCTATAAGTTGGTGCTGGGGGAGGGGCGAAGGGGGAATAAAGAGAAATAAGGGACTTCTTTGGAATGGGGGGAGGAGAGAGAGGGAGATGCAATTCATTCATCAAATGTACAACCGGCATTAAGATTCTAGATGATGAAACAGCACAAATAAAGTAGTGTTTCTACCAAACCCCAAAATGTTATCCTGACATATGGCAGAGTAAAAGATAATACTGTATGGGTCTTTCACCTATGCAACTTTGCTTGCACTTTAGTTCTGAAAGTTGTCTCCTTTTTCTCAGAAGCTATCAAAAGTCAAGAATATCCAACATCCAAAAGCAATAGGGGAACTGTTATGAATTCCCCCCCCCTCCATCAAGCAATCCTATTTCTTGCCTTTTCTACTCTCAACAGTAGATTGGGGAGAAATTGGCAGGCAGTGAGGCAGGACTGTTACGCAAAAGGTAACCCCCAAAACTGAGTGAAGAAAATTTGACTTCAATTTGTCTCCTGCTCAATGTCTCATTGTGAATCAGTGACAAGATCACATCTACACAGGCAGCAAGGCAAGAAGTCGATGTATTGGTAGTGCTTTGAGGGGTTAGAATGACCTGGGTCATGGTAAGCAGACCTCAAGACAAAAACTGGGGATCATTATTTTCAGCCTCTTTCAGCCATCGGTAGGGCCATGGGAGAAAAATTAAAAAAATGGAACGCATGCATTGCAGTCTGCCAGGCCTTGAGACGTGCCTGTCCAGTGCTGGTTTAGTCAACTGGGAAGTAACAAGAGGAGAACTCAGAGCTAATGAGCGGCATCTGGCAGATTAAAGCACCATCGCTGCAAAATACAGAAGGATTGGAAAGCAGAATCGCTTTTATGAATTGTATTTATAGCTTCTTATAGTTCTGGACAACCCTAAGCCCAAACAATCCACTCTCCCAACTTCAACCAACTTTCTTCACCTTACGCAATGTTTCTGAACCTTGGCAACTTTAAGATGTGTGGACTTCAACTCCCAGAATTCTCCAGCAGCAATGCTGGCTGGGGAATTCTGGGCGTTGCAATCCACATGTCTTAAACTTGCAAAAGTTCAGAAACACTAGTCTTGGGTATACAATCAAAGGACATGCAAATCAAAAGGGAAGGATGCTGTCTCTAGACTCGGAGTTTGTCTTTTGAGCCCAAATTCCAATATGCTGGTCCAATAAATCCAGGTTAAAAACAAAGACATCCTAAGTATGACGATAGCACAACATAATATTAAAAAAAGAATTTCATTGCTTATATCATTTTCAGCTAGCCAAGGGTGGGGGGGAAGGAAGGAAGGAAGGAAAGAAGGAAGGAAGGAAGGAAGGAAGGAAGGAAGGAAGGAAGGAAGGAAGGAAGGAAGGAAGGAAGGAAGGAAGGAAGGAAGGAAGGAGAGACGATGAGGGAGAAAAAGATGAGCCCAAGGAAGACATGATCACAGCCAGTGGGGAAGGACAGGGAAAGTCTCTTTGGCTGGAATTCCTCATGGCTGCTCTAGAACATTAAGGATCCAAAAGTTCAATCCCAATGGGAATCCCACAAAGTGCATTTTTAGGGTTGACCCCTTTCACAAAAATGGATCTGTGCCTGGGGCCTGTTGTACAGTAGACGTGCGAGGGGACTCGAGACATCTCCTGCAAAATATTCAATTATGATGCTGGAAGCAATGGTGATTCCCCGTTTCTTACTACTTTCTTTCCTATCATAAAATAATAATGCCCTTAACAGGAGATTGTGTAATTGGTGGCCTAGACAAGCCTGGGGAGAAAAAAACACACACATACATACGACACAAAGAAACCACCAGGAAGACAAGAACATAGTACTCTGCTTTACTCTCCAGGAAGGGGGGGGAGGCAATTGATATATCCTCTATAGAGGTCAAACAAGCCTTTGGATGGCCCTTCAGCTGCTTGGCATGGCCTTTGGGCATCCTGACCCCATCTCTCTTTTTCAGGATTCTGAAGCACCATATGGCAGAGATATGACAGAGGACCGGACACAGGCCTTGCCACAATATCTGTAAAGAGCGGCATGCAAGTGCCACCAAAATTTTACCAATTTCTGGCTCCTTCACCTACTTATATTATGGAAAGGTCTACATGTGAATCTGACTTTCTATGGCTCCATAGATGTGGAACTGAAGCATGGGGAAGGTGAAAATGCCACGGTTCAAGGACCCAGGGAAAAAATTATTTATTGGACTTCTTTGCTGCCCATCTCACCTAGAAGTGACTAAAATACGTACACCCTTGAAAATAAGGAAATACTTTTAAAAACAGGGTCATCTGTAATATGGGCCTGATCTTCTTAACATAAATTTCCATTTGGAAAATTGCTTGGAATTTTAGGAGGGTAAAATTTAGAACTGAGAATCAGCAGGCTGGCCCTGGTAACAAGAAACTGAAAAGACTTCCCTTTGAGTATTTGCTGGCTTCCAACTCTTCTGAAGAAGGGTCGGCGACCCAGACAAATGGGAAGTTTCCTCCCTCCAATATGCACCAGTAAATTGATTGGAAATATTTAGGGTGGGGGAAAATTAAAAAATAGTTCCTTCTCTTGCAGTTCTTCCCTGTAAGTCAGTGTTTCTCAACCTTGACAATTTTAAGGCATGTGGACTTCACCTCCCAGAATTGTGGAATTCTGGCTGTGGAATCCTGGGAGTTGAAGTCCACATGCTTTAAAATTGTCAAGGCTGAGAAACACTGCAGTGGAAACGGATTTAGATTCCTGGCTACAGGAAAAAATGTTTCTCTGCATTATTGGAGCATATTCTATAACATTCATGCTGAAAAAATATTCCACACTTTACTGCGCATTCAGCATGATTTTAAAACATTAAAGGGATTTCTAGAATTTGGCACATTTAGATCTGGCTTGCCAGGAAAAAGAAAGGACCCAAGGATTGGACAGCCGGTACAGAGAGAAACCTTTTTCAAGTGAGATGTATCCTGAATGGGAAAACTATTTACCCAACGTAGACAACCCACCCAGTTTCTTATTTTCTACATCAGTGCTATGAAGCTTGAAAAAGTCCAGTTCCTCAACATCAGGTTATTAACACTGCACTGAGATTATACCAGATGTGGTGTCTGTTCCTCTGATTCTTCTACTGCAGATGTTACTAAGTTACTAGTATGATTTCAGAGCATTTTTGCATAAAAAGAAGAAAATAGCACTATTCCAAGCTAAGTCTTGCTTGGTCTATCCCACACCGGTCAGTAAGGCACACTTCTGGATAATGAACAATTCTGGCCCCTACCTTCAAAATATAGTGGCTAACTTCTGCAGCAGTTACTCCTCACAGTTTATTAGAAACATGGTGACCTCAGGAATTTCTGACAAATGTATTGCTTTCCCTTAACTGGCAAAATACCCCACTCCCACCCCTAGCTACAAATACCAAGCTGTTGCTTTCAAAGGGAAGTCACAATAAAATCAGTACCTGGGCAGGGAAAACAACTCCCAAATTCTGATCCTTCTCTTTTTATCCAATATAGGAAAAATAAAGGCCCCAAAGAGAAATTTGGTTGCCAGTTTCAAATCCTTCCCTGGCTATGTACGTGCACACAAAACTGCACAAGAAGAAAGGCTGTCTGCATGCTGCTAGATTTTGCTCCACAAAGAACCTCTTCGAAAGAACAGGCTGGTTGTTGGCAGAATCCAGGGGAAAATCAAGACACACACACAACTCAGTTCAGAATAAGGGTTCAGGAGAAGAAGAAAGATGCTGGGAACCTAGCAAACTGGCACTATCATTTTTTTTTAAAAGCAAAATAAAATACAAATTAAAGTGTGCTTTCAGTACACGGAATGAAGTCAAATAAATACATTGATTTTTTTTAAATGTATAGATACATTTTTATATCCTACACCCAGAACTTTATACATTTGGTTTCTTCTTTCTGTTCCTCTTTTTCCTCTGTTTGGAATTTCTGGTAGCAAGAGGAGGTGAGCTAAATCACCCCCCTCTCCCTGAAAGGCTAGTGCAGACACCTCAAAGGAAAACTGCCCACTTCTCCACTATGTGGAGCCCCCTCCCCCTTGAAGGGTCCATTGAAAGAGGCCTAAGGCCAAGAGAGTCCAGGCAGAGGCCGGCTGAGGCTAGCAGAGGCTGACTCAAGGCAGAAGGCGCCATCCAATCTCCAGCGATTGGCAAGAAGGTGATTAACTTTTATCTGAGGACAAAAATAGAAACAGAAAAAAGTGCTGAAAAGAAACCAGCAAGGATGTCTATGGAGATTCTCAATTATCCAGGTCATGGTTGTCCCAAAGGTGCTTTTCCAAAAGGAAACTTGTTTGTTTGTTTTTTTCCCTTTGAAAACATTTGGCTTCTCATCCAAGAAACTTCTTCAGTTCTGAGAATTGAATGCAGATACTATTTTTACTGATTTCCCAACTTGTGTCAAAATTCTGAACCTGGAAAGATTTGGGGTCCATTTTCCCCCCAACTGGCTATTTAGATGCAATTGTTCCTTTCATTAAGGGATGTGCAACATTTTCCAGGCTGAGGGATTACACTTGGCCTTTGAATGGCATGCCAATTTAATCTCCACAAATTAAATTTAATTTTGTTTGATTGACATTTAAATAAATGTCACCACCATGTTTATTCCCTGACGCAATGTATTTAATAATGCACAATATAAAAATGTGGCAACAAAGAGTTTTGGGAGTCCTGGAGTGTGCATCTTTGTTTAGACAGGGACACAAGTAGATATTAGCAAAAGGGAAAATGCTGAGCAGAGAGGACACCAGGCCAGAAACGCGCAATCAGCACAACTAGGCATTGATCCATCATGTTTTGTAACCAGTTTTTTTAAAAAAAAAAAAAACCTTAGTGTCATGAAAACTGAAGAATTCAACAAGGTCCACACAGTAACTTCCCTTGGAGCTAAATCCCGCAAAATTATTAACACATTACTTTCCTATCAGCTCAGCTATATCAGAAAAACAGGACAGGCATACCCAAATGCTCCTCCGTGGTGATGGAGCCAGCCAGCCTATGTTGAAGAAGAGCAGCATAGTTTTCCTCCACTTCCTGAAAAACACAATCCATCATATACACTTGAAGAGCTTCTGATGAGCTATGATGGCGAACTACTCTAAAGAAACACACTGTGGCCAAAAGTGGTGCTCGGATAGGGGATGCAGGCTGCCAAAATCTCTCCAGAGTAAAGAGAGATTGCAAAATTATCCACATGTGCTTTCTACAGCATTCATTCTCATTCTCAATCTCTCTCTCTCTCTCCCTGTCCCTTTTTGTGAGCAGACAGCAGGAACTGCATTTTTTTTGTCACTGACTTGTGATCAGCTAGGAATCACAGGATTTCATAAGTTCCACCAAGGCTCACCTTTTCATCACTCTGCATTTAAGTTTTTCCCCTATGACTTGTTTTTTTTAAAGACTGAGAACCTTCAGATTGGCAAGTTTTATTGAAATCACTGGGTGAGTTTCCTTTAATCCTTTTAAAAAAGTTTACCTACACGTTTAAAGATTTGTATCAAAAAAAGGGGGGGGGAATATGCAGCAAAAGGATGGTTATTGTTGCCATTAGAAAGTTTTAAACAGATTAAAAGGCTCGGAGGGACTTGATTTAAGACTCTGAAGCTAATTGAAAGGATCCCTTGTCAGGGGAAAACCTTTGTTTATTCTGTGAAACTAATAAAAACAACTTTGAAGATTGGACACTAGAGAGCACCAAATGGCTACCTTAAAATAAAAGTTTGATGTTTGACGGCAGAACACAAATTCTTAAAGCCAAAGTTAAGCAAGAATCTGTTTATAAGGTAGCAAAAACCACTTCCATTTAGGACACTATGCTCTCATCAAATCTTTGTACTGATCTTAGTACTGTTGGCTCGACTAGATTCCTCTAAATAAAATGTTGACTCTTCTGTTTTTGAGCCTCTAAGACTTGAATAGGTTTTTGTTTAATTTTGGCTCAAGAAGTTTCAACACCTTGGCTTCGATAAATCAACACTGAGTTCAGCCTTTACATTTCAGTCTTCTAGGTTTATAACTGTACAATACAGATCTTGACTCTATAAGTCATTCCTAACATTCATTCACATTCTCCAGATATGAAAGCTTGTCTTTCTCATGGTTATTCCAAGGTTTTCATTTTTCATTTCTGTCTCTAAAAACTAGGACAAATCTTTAATCTTGAGCAACCCTGTCAGCAAAGGGACAGACATAATTATATATATTCTAGAGAACTTCTGATTCTCCTGATTTTAGAATTTATAGTGCTGAACTGAGCATTAGTTTGAAAAGATACTGTGAAAAATCAGTCAAGAAGATAAACGCACATGTACCTCTCTGAATGACTTACACCCCACAAGCCTCTTAATCTCCAATCCCTTAAAACCCACTCATTTTTTCTTTTAAATATATAGGCCAAAAGATAGTACATTTGCATGGGACACACTACCTTCAAATGTTGAAGGCTGGCCTCTATGTTCTGGATGTAACGCATCATCAGGGTACGCGACTCGACAGAGAAGGAAGCCCTTAACGCATCTGAACTGGATTCCTTTGCAGCTTGCCAGTGGGAGGCCAGTAATTCCTCTGCAAATGGTGAGCTGGCTGTAACTGGCTGGGCATCCCCTGACCCGGGTTGCTGGCGGGCAGAGTCCATTGTGCTTTTGTCTGCAGTGCACTGTAGAACTAGCGAAGTTACCTCTTCATCGGTGGAGCTCTCCTGTACTGTGCCATATCCATCAAGGATCAAATAATTTCCTGGAAAGAGAACAACTTTAATGCTCCCATTTATGAACAGCTCCAGCAAATCAATGGCTTGGGTGAGCATATAACCCAACCTATATGTATCTGTGCACCTCATGCAAAGGTCCTTTCTCAACATACTTTTGCTACTGTTGTACCACCGCCAACTAGTTCCCCCCATATTTTGCCCTTGCTCTGGAAGAAAAGAGAGGAACCACTTACATCAGATAGAAAAAATGTGCAATTTGTTAAAAGCGTGTGCCATGTAGAGGAACTGGCAATCTGATTGGGATTTTGAGTGGGCAGAAGGGGAGTCTAGTTGGATTTAACCGGTCTTTTATTGCTCCAAAAGATCAGGGAGAAAAGGTCCAACCTTGATGAGACAGCCAAAGGCTGGAATCTGACCCCACACCTCCAAATTCTATTTATTTCTCTTCCAATGCATTTCAAACAGAGAAACTCTAATTACTACGAACACGTTTAATGAGACAATTCAGCATTTAGCAGATACTCTAGGCCTTGTCATGGCTCAGAAGCACTCCAGCCTTCCCAATAACATCCAGGAGCTTTATAACTCAGTAGTTCATTTCAAATTTGTACACTGATGGATTTGTCTCACCTGAGATCCGTAGCTGCACCTCTTCTACCTCCTTCCTCTTATCTACCACTTCACCTTCTGATGGGTTCTCATCACTGTGAGCTTCCTGAGCATCAAAAAAGTGCTCCCCACCATCTTCAGCAGCACTTGTTCCTCTTTCCAGTTCCTTGGTTGGGGGCTCTGGGTTTGTTCTCAAGGGGTCCGTCAACTGCCTGCTATTCAACACAGGGTCCCCTGGGGATACCAATTCATTTGAAGGCCATTTATCACAACTAAGTTCAAAGACATTTGTTTTTGTCCCCATGGGTGTCCTTCTAGGCCCAGACAGGGTATTGTCATCATTATCTGAGTACTGAAGTCCTCTCTTGACAATGTTCTCTTCAAGGGCCCCTGGCAGGCCTCTTCTATGGTCAGAAAAATGCTGCCAATCTTCAACAGACTCTTGTTCAGTCATCCCAAGCTGCTGCATCAGTAATTTCTTCAATAAACTCACTGAAAGGAAATGTGACAGCATCAAAGTAAAATCTTGGTAAGTATTCTCTCTTGAAAGCATCAGTCAAGAGGCAGGAGTCCAAAGCCCTTGGGAAGGAGCCACTGACTCATTGCCTTGCCCTAGAAACTGGAAGTCAGATTTCTCCAATCTGGCACTAACTACCATCAGCCTTCAGTCAAATGGCCAGGAGTCAGAGAAGTTAGACGTTACAGTCCAAGTCACCTTTCACTTAGTTTAGGGAAAGCTAAGCCAAAGTGGAAGACAGTATAAACACAACATTGGTGTTATTATTTGAATACAGTCATAGGCTGATTTTCTTTTACTTAACGTTTGAAAGGCAGATTGTATTCATTTGTCCATCTAAATCCATCAGAGAAAATTTCTACCTAGGCCTTTAAGATTCATGTACCTTCAATTACTTACAGTTTCTTAGGGCATCCAATGCACATCGATTTTCTGAAGCTTGGAATGAGAGCTCTGGACTTAATTGGCTGTAATGTTCCGGTGATTCTTTGATCAGCAAGTCTGCTGATAGTTTTTCTCCAAACTGCTTGTTGGCTTCCAGAAGTTCTTCCTCCTCCTCTGACTTCTCAGACATCATTACTGATGGAGACGGAGTCTTTAGCCCCAAATCTTTATCTAACAAACAAACCAAATGCCAAAATGAATGCAAGAGTTTAAAAGAAAGCATAAACATGAACAAGTACGTGACATTCTGTTTGTCTCTTAATTCAACTCTTAGCTCTCCTTTTGGAGGAACAGCTCAAACGGCAGAACTTACGATTAGACAGCTACAGTACATATTTACGGACTTCCAAATCTTTGGAGGCAGGAAATGTTATGTCAAACAGAATACAAAAAAATATTAATGTACTGTTGCTTACTGAATATCTGGAAGAAAGAAGTGGAACAATCTGCAGAATTTTGTATTATACCCTGTCTAATGTAATTTTCCAGAAAGGCTCATTTCAATCAAGAAAGCCTTCAAGCTCTCCAGCGTAATCAGCAATGCACTGAAATGCCCTTGGTTTTTACCTGGACTTTGCTTGCTGCTATCTGGGGTAGTTTGTTCTTCCTTCAATTTATGCTGGTCATCTTCTTCCTCATGGTCTTCCCTGCAAGCCAAAGAAGGAGAACAAATTAACCACATGCGGCTGTGGAATCCTCACTCACAACTTGTGTCTTTTTAAAAGGAAGATCCTGCTTAGTTACAGGTTATCTATAGAATTAAACCCCGACCAAAATGTCTATTTGTTCACACATAGGTATTTTTTCAACTTACTCGCACGGTCCTGATTGTGGCAACGGAATTACATTTCTGCCTCTTCCAACTTTGACGGTTCCTGCCATCTGTACTATGAGGTCCTGCCATCTATAATAATGCAAATATAAAGAAATTA
>NW_015386544.1:456993-470099 GCF_001527695.2 Protobothrops mucrosquamatus
AATTAGTCCAAAATACATCTTATTCTCTGTCTCCTGGCCACAGGCCACTTTAGTCTCCTTCCTCACTGGACTAAAAGTCTACTCTATCTGTTATAATAACTTTATGGACAGGATGTTCATAAGCAATTCATATCCTTATCTCTTCCCGTAAACTATATACAAATACAGATATTCCAAACCAAAGTAGAAAACTGGTGAATTGGACACTATTCCTGTCAGTGTTCCCTTTAAGATATTGTGTCTTTTTCTACATATGTGTGATCTTTGTGCAATGAGTGCCTACACTGCTTTGAAGTTTCTGCTTGAAACTGAATAGTGCCATAGCCCTAATTTTCATAATTGGGTGCTCTTCTTTCAACTAATTGAAACTAAATTTTTTAGCAGAGCAGGGCAAGTATATCCTTTCTGTCCTGCTTCTCACACTACAGCAGAAACATAAACTGTCCAACATTTTGCCTAATTGATGACAGATGGCCCTATGTATCTTACTGAAGACAACAAATATTTCCTATGACATGTTTTGAGAAGCCCTGCTGTTGATATTTAATATGTTATTAATTTAGGTTGACTTTAAATGAGGAATACTACAATTTTGTTTCTTGGTTAAGTCTCCTCTAATCTACGTTCCATTTTTATCAGCAGGAGAGAAAGATGACTTTACATGCCATAATGGGAGGAAGAATCCTCAAAGAGTTCTATAAGAAACCCTACAACTTGTAGAGGAAGCTCCTTCAAAGATTTGGAACACAAGATTTATTTCCCTCCTTAACAAGTGATAAATAGTCTGCATTTGCCCAAGTCAACTTACACTGTCTTTTCAGAAACTGTCTGTGCCACCAGTTCATAAATCTGGGCTCCATTTTCCGACATGGAAATAACAAAGAATGCTTTATTATCTGGAGAAACAAAGAACAAGTTAAAGCTGACAGAACCTCTATCTTATTTTGATTTAGTAGAATTCAGCTTTGTATATCAGATATGGTTGAGAAGAAGACAGTAATTGTTGCAGTAACTACATGAGTTTAAAATGGACTTCAGCTGCACAGGTTGAACTGACAGAACACAATTTCTCTTTTCCCCAATCAACTTTCCAACAGTTGGCGTGTTTTGTAAAGTGCTCTGCTAGTTCTCATCCATTGGGCAAAATATGCACCTAAGGAAATGATAAGAAATGTCATGCAACTTCACTCAAGAATGTAGTATACAGAGTTATAAGAAATGATTCCACACAGAAAAGCAGCCATGCCCTATTCAGCTAATTAACTGAGGTTTAATAATCCTAGTTTCTTAAATTCTGTTTTCCTAAATTGGGAAGAAATCATTTACTTCAGAAGTCAGTATGCTTCTTTGCTCAAGTGTGACTCTTAGTGTTGTATTTCCTACATTTATCCTTTGTGGGAGTAAATGCACAGGTGTCATGACTGATATGGGCAATTTTGCATTAAGGAGCATCGAACAGGTGAATAGGAAGGGGGCATACAGTTCACTTCTGTTTGTATAAAGTTCTATGAAAAAGTTAGTCCTTCCATTTTTGTCACTAATCAATATCAGAGTTTCTTATGGATGTTACTAATATAAATTAAGTGCTTCAAATATCTAAGACTGATTATGTTTTAATCCTCTACAAAGCAAATAGCTGAAATTAGCCATTGTTTTATCTTAGCCTAAGGAAAGCAGCAATTCTCACACTTTACCTCTCGCAGGTCAGAGGTTTAATTACAGCATCTATTATGCTATTTGCTGGAAAATCAATTATACAAATTCTGTATGGGACGCAATTAGGCTCTTTCCCCAAACTGGGTCCTTACAAAGAAGCACAATTAGGAATATATACTTAAATGAAGGTTAGAGACGAAAAACCAGCTTTTAAGGGTAGTCAATTCTGACAAGTACTTTTATTTAACTGGATTCAAATTGGGCTGCTTCTATTAAGTATAAATCTACTGGGTAGCAGAATGCCACAAGAATATTACCCTCTTATGACTTTCTCCCAGAAAAATCTGAAGTGGCTATAAAGCAGCAGACTGATAACCAACAAGGTGGTAACCAAACTACATGGATTTTACTGTAGCCCTGTCACCCTGTCTGTATGGGTTGAACCATTATCTTGCTGCATTACCTATTTGTGTTTGAACTTCAGTTAACAGACAATTGGGGGGTCCTTTGGTTTCTTTATTCAAACTAGGTAACATCATCAGTGCTCTGATGATGTTATCTAGTTTGGGCAATGAAATGTCTGCAAGAAAACAATCCAACTCAGAGAATATCAAGGGCCCTCATTTCAACCCTGAGCTGCAAATATTCTCCTTTATTGGTAACAGACACTTGGCCTGATATGCTCCTTTGAATGATGGCTAGACATCCATGGTATGGAAACGGTAATTCATTAAATTACCTCCGCCAACTGATATGAGGCGTTACTGGAGAATACACTTCTCTGGATCGAGCAGACATAATGACATCCATATAGCCAGAAAAGTTCCAGTTTTGACTGAGCTGCTCAAAGAGCATTCTGTCAGAAAACTGAGGGTCAGCTAGATGCTTTCTGGCAAATTTGAGAGGAGCATCAAGGTTCTTCTTAATGAGCAATGATTTTCAACTTGCTATTCTTTCCTGAATCCCATCCTTCTACCCAAGGACAATGATTGGATTAGACAACACCATTTTTTTCAAAACAATGTTAGAGCCACTTAACATTCTCACTCCTACTAACCTGTGGCCACTTGGCGAACCAAGACAGTGTTCAATTTAATAACGGGGCTAAATGTGTGCTTGCTATCGGCAGTATTGGCCAGGATCTTGCTGTGACATCTCAACACTAATCTGTCATCTTGTTTCTGCAACAATAGCAGAATATCTTCCAAGAGCAACGTATAGAGATCTGCAGTGGTAGGAGAAAAACAGAAATGGGCTATTATTTCTACCTTGCAGATACTGAAGGCTGCATCCCAAGCAGAAGCAATAATAAGGCATAAAATTTCTCAGCCAGGCATAAAAAGCATTTGGGCCCATCCCTATTTCTGAGAACCAGCTCGAAAACCACTGCTGTGCCCTCGCACATCCTTTATTATCTTCCAACCCGTTTCAAAATACTTATTGCTTAATTAGCTCTAAGGAAATTACATAATATCCTCAAATAATTTCCCCTGATATCCTACAAGTCTCAGTGAAAACAACAGGTAACAACATACCAATAGTTTTGTCACGATTCACCTTCCAAGTCAGAGGCCCTTCATGAATCATTTTCTTCTTGGTTAGATCTAAATTCTACCAAAAAAGAACAAAAAAAATTATCCATTTTGATTGGCAGATCCTTGGCGTTTTATTATTTTTATTGTATTTTACTTCCTGCTAGGTGTTTTGGTGTTGAAACTGCTTGTAAAATTCAAAATATTTATCAGAAGGACCATCACTGCAAATTTGAGGAACCAATATCAGAGATCTTTTAATACATATTCATCATCTTATTTGTTCACCAGAAAAAGGCAGAGAATTATTTTGATTATCTCACCACATAGGTAGGTCATTTTGCACCAAAGAATTCTAATCTGAGAAGAAGGACAAGAAGGGACCTCATATTTCCCTTTCAAGCCTCCCTTTCTAGGCAATAATTCTCATTTTATATAGCCTGATCCAGCCTGCTGATAAATCCAGGTCCATCCGTGTTCTGAGAAGAAATGGCCCCAAATGTGGTGAGATATGTAAAATTTTCCATTCTTTTTGCTTTGTGGTATCTTAAAGTCCAAATACCGGATGCAATAAAATTGGAAACAGAAGCACAAAGAACAGCAAAGTACATTTATGAATGCTTAACAGATTTCAGGATCCCTCTTGTTTCTTTCACTCACCCTGAATTCATCCAGCAAAGGGCCCTCCACCTGCTTCAGGTAGGACAAATCAAGCCGCCGCTGGTAGTCCTCTAAATGCTGTTGAGAAAAGAGAAACTCAAGTCAGTTATTCTGGCCAAGGACAATTGGCTGAAGGCAGGCAATAATTGGTCGATTTGGGATCCCTTTTAAAACAAAGGATAGACAAAGGATAGCCTTCTCATTTATAAACCCATAAGCCTACCTCACAGCCAATAGTCCCTTCAGCTTTTGTAAATCAAGTTATATCTCCCTCTTCTTACCTGCTTGTTCTCGGCTTCTTTGACAGCTTGGTTCACAAAATTGAGAATCTGCCGACAATGATCTGCTGCTTTCTTCACTTTTTCCTTCTCTAAAGGTTGCTCTAAAAATGAAATGGGTGAAATGTGAAACAATAAGAATGAAACACACTCACTCATTCTCAAGACAAAAAGCATTCCTTTGTCTGCTAAGACAAAATAGTTGAGACAAAATGTGAATGCCCCACATTTTCCAGCTTCTTTTAAGCAGCAAATTATAAAGATGAACTTTGTATCAAGGCTTTATGAAATTCATGCATTAATATTATAGGTAAGAAGAATGCAAAAAGGGAGGAATGGCAATAGCAAAAAGGAATACCCAGAATATTTTATTTCATTATTAATGATCTAATTTTTTAAATCACGTCTCATCACCTCGCTCCTTCATCTGGAGGAAGATAAGGGAATTTCAGAAAGATGAAGCGGTACTGAAATGGTGGCAAATTATTTTTCAACAGAATTTGTTAATTTGGGTTTCAATTTGAATCCAAATAGTTCTCTGTAATTGCCACATCACAATCCAACCACAAACAAAATGGGTTACATGGTACCTGAGTATTTTGCAATATTATCCAACAAGAGGGGATACTTGGTGAGCCGTTGCATCTCAGTGGGAATAATATCTTTTAGCTGTAATCGGCGACACAGTGGATTGCTCTCAGCTTCCTAAATGGAAAAGGGGCAAGTGCATGTGTAATTTTTATTAAGACCATAATTACCTGAATTGATACTGCCCTATAAACGTTTTAGTGGTTCACGTTTCAGGCTAGAAAATACAAGTTAAGGAACACCAAGATTAAGCAGAAATGCAAACAATCCTATTTTAGTAGGCAATTAGAGGAAAGGTCCAGCGTGAAACCGGGAACAGCTTCCACTACTCATTATTTCAGACTTAATATGATCATCAATCAATCTCAGTCACAGGCTTAAAGGAGAAGGTAACTTAGTTTTTTTGTGCCATGTAAAGAATACATAATATTTTAGAATCCCAACCACCGAGCTGAGAAAATTAGCAAAGATCTTCCATAAATCAAGTGAGATACTTGGCATTTATTCTTTTTTCTCCTTCAGTTTTTTAAAAACTTAAGACGCAGCCTCAGAAAGCTTTTTTTTTTTTTAAGAGCTCAATTTTGTAAATGAATGAATGCTTTGTCCTCACCTCCAATCTCCGGGAGCCCTAAAGCAAGGATCCGCTAGATGCCAAACCCCCCATATTTACCTGGACGAAAGTCTGGAAGCGTGAGTCCTTCTTTTGCCGTGATTTGATCACCTCAAGAGCAAAGGGTTGGTTGCTACAAAAGGTAGCCGTGGCTTGCTTCAATTTCTCTTCGCCTGCTCCACTGAACTGGGATGAGAAGCCACAGGTACAAGATGTAAAATAAAATGTAAACCATGAACAGTGATTTACAGGTATAATGCTAGCATGAACAATTATTTACACAGCAGATGGATGCTTGGGGACAAAACATGTTTCTATGTTACCCAGTTCATGGGAAGACCCACTTGCCCCTTTCTTTCTATCCTTGTACACAAACTTTGGAAAATAGGGGTTCCTATTACTAATGAGCTTTCATGTACAGCTCCCAAGATTAAATGATAATTATCATAAAACATATTGCTACTAAATACCAGCATGCCTCATTTTTAGTGAATCCCGATTAACCCTTTAATGCCTTGATGAATGCATTAATACTTGCTGCACTTTTGTATTTTAAAAGGTTTTACTTGAATCCAGAACCTAAAGTGAGAACTTACTAGTCTGAAACTCTTTAAGCTAAATCACCTTATTCACATATTAATTATATAAGAAAGTCACCTTTCTTATATAATTCATGCATGCTCCATGCTGCCTAACCTTCCTATCTTAATACTGCCCCTTTTATTTATTTCTCCCAGAATGGAAGAGTTTCAGATAATAGGTTTCTAGACAAAATAAATGCCAAGGATTTGTAGCTCAACTGATATATTATTTCTCAAACATTTCAATTCTCAGGAAAAAACTTGTGTGGTTTTTCATATGCACACACACAAACATTTAATTTACCCAAGTTAACAAATCTTCTCCAATTTGATCAGTTACAGATGTCTCGTTTCTTTTCCTCACTGCTTTCATCTGCTCATTCAGTCCAGCTAAGTAGCAAAGAAAAAGAAATAAGGAGAGATATTTTGAAAAACCAAAGTAATTGCCTGAAACCAGTGATACTTAACTACTGGTTGGTTCAAGATCAGCTTCTGAGTGTTTATAACAACCAGCCACATAAAATATGCTTTTCTCCCCCTTCCTTGCATTTTTCTGCAAATGCAGGATCCGCTTTGTTTTCAGATCCACCTCTTGGTCAACCTATTGGTCGTGACAGCAATTGACTGATCCGTTTAATAGCCAAACCTGACATTGTGGGCTGAGAGAGTGACTGGCCCAAAGTCACCTAGCTGGCTTTCACGCCTAAGGCAGGATAAAACTCAGTCTCCTGATTTCTAGTCTGGCATTTCAACCACTAGACCAGTGGTGGCGAACCCATGGCACGCGTGCCAGAAGCGGCACTCGGAGTCCTGTCTGTGGGCACGTGTGCCGTTGCCCCAGCAGAGTTCCCCAGAGTAGCGAGCACATGGCGTTTGGAAATGACAGGGCAGGAAGTGAGCGAATAAGCGGCATTGGCCCCCCAGAGATGGCAAGGGACTGGCACCGGCCACGCTCACCCAGTCTGCCATGACCACTGCAGTTACGCCCACCCAGTAGGCCATACACCCCACCCACCCCGGGGGCACCACAATGCTGATGCAGCCCTGGCACTTTGTGACAAACAAGTGGGTTTTGGGTTGCAGTTTGGGCACTCGGTCTCTAAAAGGTTCGCCATCACTGCACTAGACCAAGCTAGTTCTCTGTAGTAATACAATACAATACAAATACATATTAAATTGTTTCGCTGTTCAGTGTGGTAGCAGGGAAGCAGTCTTCTCCCAGGTTATTTTCTTGAAAAATATTTTTGAGGAACCAAAAATAATCAACCCCATAAAATCCCCCTCCTCTTTGTCATCATTTTCCACCTCTATTTAACATACACCCTTTTCGTTCAATAGATGGGATTGACTCACAGAGTGAATTAATTTAAAGTCTGAGACAGGATAAGAAGCTCTTAGTAAGCACATATTTAAGCATCATTTTACTCTAGTAGCTTAACAACACCCTTTCTCACACATACAAACAGCTATACGGCACAATCTGAGGTCCTAAAACAGGGCTCCCCAACCCATGGTCCGTGGACCAGTACCGGGCCGCACCATGCCAGCAACCGATCCGCACAAACAAGCAAAGCCCCATCCACGGGATGAGGGCAGCACACAAAACCACGCCCCCTCTGGTCCGCGGAAAAATCTCTTTCCACGGAACCGGTCCCTGGTGCCCAAAAGGTTGGGGACCTCTGCCCTAAAACACCAGGCAGCCCTTCAAGCCTCAGTGCAGCCTTCAGAAGGAGAAAAAAACCCAGCAACCCAGGACTGTTTTCTCAGTTACTTTCACATAAGACTGAGTAAGTGCTTTATTAATCCAGCAGTCAGATAGTCTCACTCACTATGAAGCTGGAGGATATCCTCCAGGTTCGAAAATATTTTCCGCAGGTCAGGAGCTGTCAGAATCCCTTCACGGGACACACGCTGATAGAACAAATGATCCAGGACTTTCAGCTTACGGACATGAGCACGTTCAGTGTAGAATAATTCTGGAAAGAAGGACAACGAACAGAGTCACTGTGATGGTCTTCATAAGGGAGAGAAGGGATTATATGAAGAATGTGCAGATAAAAAACACCTTCAGAATAATATTAGGAGGTGTTCCCTGAAGGTAAGAATTGATAAACAGCAGAAGAAATAAACCTCTCTAGATAAAGAAGAATCTAGATTGCATATGCCAGCTGTCCTGAACTGCCCCAAATATACCACAATTGGCCGTGCCTTCAGAGCTATGGCAATTTAACCTCCCTCTCATCTTCCCCGGAATCTTCCTCTGGACAGTGTGACTGAAAGCCAACGCTGCAGTTTTGAGGGTGGACATAGCACCTTGGTTACAGAAAACAATGAAACAACCAAGGCTGGAATTCCTCGGGTTCTCTCCCACGTCTTCTCCATAACTCACCATTAATCACTTCCTGGCGTTTAATTTCAGATGGCTTCAGGCCCAGCAACACTTCCCGGCTCACCAGCTGCTGCCAGTTGGGCTGGTCTGTCTCCATGTCAAAATCAAAAAGTTCGTCTTCACTCTGGATGTCCCCAGCACTCACACTGTCCACCCTAGGAAGAGGGAAAGGAAAGGCCTCTTTAACTTTAGCAAGGCACTCTGCCGGAAGAGTAAGAAAAACAAACTAAGGATAACACAGCCTGGGTCCTTGGAGACTAAAACTTGCCTTAGGGTTAGAAATGAGATCTAACCAAGCTTTGTATTGTATCCTCAGTTACTTCCTTTTCTCTATTTTAGGTGGAGAGAGACCCAAGGCTGCAGCTCAGCCAAAAGGGGAAAGGTACATTACCCAAGGACAATATAACAATTAATTAAATTTTAATGAGGATCTATTTGCCCTACACCGTATCTAGGTTTCACAGAAAAACTTTATATGGATGTATTTGGATTTCTAGTTGTCTCTATCCAAGATCAATAAAGATGCTTTTTCTTTCTTCTGCTATAGTCAGATAATGTAAGAAACTATTGCCAAATCTATTTTGCACACATGTAGACTTGTACTCACTTGCGGAAAGGTTTTGGAGTCCCTGATTCTCCTAACCTGGAAAGAAAACCAAACTTTTATGAAAACATTACTTGATAAAGTGATTTTTTTTTTAATTGATCACTTTAGAAAGAGAGTTCAATAGTAGCTCAAGATGAACTTTGTACCATTGAGGAGCGCAGTTATAAAAGACTAAAAACAGTGGTCGACAATCAAAACATCTAGGCTATCATCTCTGTTGTCCTAAAAAGACATGCCGTACTTAATTCTCATATCGCTAAATTACAAAAGTTATTGCTTAAGTCTGAGGCTAAGACTTGCCTATCAACTTCTCCTTCTTCTTCTTGCAAATGGTCCAGGGGAGGAGATGGAAAATCAAATATGACGCTAGGTGTACAAGGGGTACCGTCCACAGAATCACCAGAATTAACTGTTTCTCCAACTTGTTTTGGCCCTAAATATAAGCACAGAACAAATCAATAAGGCAGAGGGCAGGCAGAGCGGTATTAAACATCTAAAACTACCCATTTTCTAAAGTGTTTTCCACCATTTCTCCACCTACTTTGCCTAGGATCACCCCATCTCTCGAATGAGATAAGTGGCCTTTCAACAATCAGAAATCTATACAATGACAGTGACCTGTATGACAATGGAATATTTTTCTCTTGCAATTGGAAAATGGACAGAGGCTGTGACAGTTTTTGACAATGATGTCAATTCACCTGTTTCGCCATCTTTGCTCCCTTCCTGAGATGGAAACGTTCCAGAAGCTGCTGGAGATACAAAGTTAGCAGGCTGGAAGGCTGCATCCATGCCATCACTGATCCCGCTTTGGCGCATCTTGACCAAATCTGGTGGTTCCGGACTGACCGAAGATGATGAGGATAAGTGCTTTGGATGGCGCTGTTTTTGTATCTCCATGGCTCTGCCTACTGGATGAATAAGGAGTAATCAGCAATGCAGAAAATTTACTCTCCCCTGAAACCTGAAAAATACATCCACCGTAGCCTAGCAACATTTAGCTTCAGGGCACTATGATCAAACTCACTAGAAAAACAAAACACGTATATCTTCAGTTGACATACTTGCATAGCTGTCATGGCGGCTCGGCCTCCTTGGCGGTCCCAGGATATTTGAGAAGACCCTCCTCTTCTTTTCATCCCCTTCCTTATCTTTCTTCATACTTTGCTACAGTTGAAAAGGAACCAAAGAAATAATTGTCAAAAGGGTCTTCTCAGGCAACCATTTAAAACATGAGTGTCCAACCTTTTGCCTTGCCTGGGCCACGGAATTGTCTTGTGCCATATAGAAAAAAATATATAATTAATGCATACAATTATCACTAAAACTCACATAATTATGTTAAAGGTTTACAACCTTGTGGGGCTGCATTATTAGCTGCCCTAGGCTGCATGCGGCTTGTGGGCCATGGGCTGAACCTGCCTGATTTAAAAGGAAAGTTTTAGTTACTCTGCAATTCAGAACTAACACGTGATCTTGCACCACTCTTTTGCTCCCTCAAGATGGAAACAAATTGTTGTGTGAAGGCCAACAAGAGACCAACACAAGTAGATGCATGGTATCCTGGAACATTCAGTGTCCAAACGGGAAACTCCAGACCGATTCACTGAAATTCCCTTAGCAGGCCCTAAGCTGCTTTACAATGTTGTACTGATGCCCTTAATTAAGTTTCAAAACTGACACTTTTCACTCTTTTGCAACAGCTTCCAAGGAATTCAGTTTCTGATACAAGTCTTAATATATTTTCAGTCCATGCAATAAAGATGTACGTAAGGCTTAATTCTGATTCTCCTCCAGTGTGGCTAATTAAAGTGACTGTACATAGGATATACTCTCGTTTGTCCCCAACATCAGATTCAGAGACTCTATTTTCTACTAGATACATTTTTTCTTCTATTGAAGGAAAAAGCTTTTGCAATAGGCTCAAAGTGGCAGAGACACATGGTACTACTTAACATCACAGTTGTGCTTTGTTAACATCGTGTTATTAAAATTGTTACTTATCAATTTGCCAAACAGTCACCTGGACAGTAATTCTGATTTTTTTAAAAAATATCAACTTTACCTTTATCTTTGGCAGGAATCCAATCCGTCCCCGTTTTTGGTCTAGGTTCCGGGGTTCTTTGACTCGTACACCAAGGTGCTTCATGTAGGTGAGAATAACATACTGTATAGCTGAACTGTAGATGAGACCAAACAGAAGAACAGGAAAACAACATCAAGTAACTTCAATGAAGGGATGGCAAATGAGTTTCTCTCTTTTCCAATATATTTTTCTGACACTGACAATAATTTATATTGTTATGACCCATAGGAGGATGTGAAGAGCTACCTACAGATGATTATGTCTCTAACATTTCTATTATTTTATTAATGAAATAATCAACACCATTATTATAATCCTAAAATTGTTGATTTAAGTGGGAATGAGTAATAATAATAATAATTGAAAGAAAAATTATGCAACCCAAAAAGTATTGAACTGCAACTTCATTATAATACTCATAAACCCAAACTACAGGAAGTCATGTAGTTTTAAATTCAGTCACTGCCATTTCTCTTAAAGTAGGATGTGGAATAGAATGGCTGTGAAAGATCCCTTGCCTGTTATTAGATAGAGCCAGGTCCAGTCAGATTATATTGTATATTGGTGTAAAGGAGTGTGAGAGAGAAGAATATGCAGAAGATAATTGTAATTTGCCTAAGCAGCCAATAGAGGACTCCACCAGTTCAGCACATATAAACCAGAAGGGAAAGACTTAGCGTGATTGTAACCAAGGTTTAATTACCTCTTATCTTCTTCTAGAGGCTGAGATGACATCCTGCAGAGGAAAGAGGCAAAAATTAATGAAAATGGCAGTTTCATTGTTCAATATTCACCCTCATTTAGACTGACAAAGGCTGGATTGTCCTTCAAGCCAACCTGTTATACTACCATAGTAATAGGGCCAGAGGGTTAAATGTTAAAAGGAAGAAGTAGCAGATGTAGAGTACACTAAAATTCCACATTCTGTTGTTGAAAGTTGTCAGCAAGAAGTCTCAGATCATGACAAAAAAGGAACCAAAATTGGATAATCTAACGCATATCTTATACTTGAATGTAACTACCATAGCTAGTTGTAATTAACAGGCATACCACTAATCTTATGGTTGTCAAGCCTTGTTTTTCTCTGCAAAACATAGGCTTTGCTTTGTGACAATTCATTAGCAGAAATAATTAACTATTGCTGGGCTCCAGCTCCATTTTTAAGAGCTGGACTAACAGCTCTTAACAGAACACAACACTCTGATCTACCTATCAAATTCATCTCTGGGGAAAGATGCTGTAATTTCCTTCCTCACCAAGCTCCCTCCTCCGTAGAGGACAGCTAAAAGGTTGTGTCTGCGTCAGGCATACGTACAGCACATCTTCAATTTTGGTCAGGATTTGCTCTGCACACGCTCTCTCCTTCTCTAAGGTCATCCGGTCCCGAACACGTTCTGCATCCAGCCTGGTCAATTCTCCCTCTGCCAGGGTGAGACCCATGCTGCGTTTCTGTCTGAAGGAACAGAATGAAGAGCGAGAAACTGTTGTGGGCACAAGAAGGGAAGCACTGGATGCCCACCTTCAGGAGTGTAAGGAAGTGGGCCATCGATGCAGCAGGCTATTCTTAAATACGCCTTTGGTATCTCAGTGAAACCAATCAGTTAAAAAGAATACATTATATATTATCTTATGTGAAAAGATGACACGACAGTCCTCACTTAACAACTATTTGTTCAGGGACTGTTTGAAGTTATGGCAGTATTGGGAAAAATGGTAGTTACAACCAGTCCTCAAAGTAACAGCCACTGCACCACCCTTATGGTCACATAATCAGAATCTGGGCTCTTGGCAGCCTGACCGCATTTAAGACTGCAGGATATACTGGCTTAGATTAATTTCCAAAAATCCTCAAAATGAAGACGGATACTTTGCAGAAAGTATTCCCTAAAACACTACAAATAAGCAATAACTGAACTTCAAAGTGTACATAAAATTTAACCAATAAACAATATGTACCTAAAATCTTCAAGGTGCTTTTGTACTTCGAGAGACACTTTTTCTTGCATAGCTTGAATACAATGGCGGTGCAATTCTTCAGGAATTAATTCCAGCCTTCTCTTTTCTGCAGATAAGGAGGAAAATCCATTTTATTTAGAACAAAGTAGTTAGCTGACTTTTT
>NW_015386544.1:473332-509713 GCF_001527695.2 Protobothrops mucrosquamatus
CGTGCCACATCTTTATGGTGGGTGTCAGTTTGCTTCATGTATGGATTGGAGGGGTTTAAAGTGGCTGATGATGCAGCTGTGGACTGGCTTCTAGTTTGTGGTCGTGCCTCATCATCTGTGTGGGTTTGGGTTTGCTTTTTGCGTGGATATGTGGTGGTGACATCCTGTGTGGTTTTCGTGAGTGTGGGTCTGGTGTCATATATATATATATATATATAAAACCGAGCACCAAGAGAAGTAAAGTATAAAAGTTTAAAAATTTACTGAGCCAAGCTTTCGTCAGAACCCGTCTGACATCATCAGGGCGTTAAAACAGCAGTCTGGGAGAAACCCTTATAAAGTGTGTGTGTCAATTGCTTGCATCCGGCTTCTGCTACGCTTGAGTGGTGAAAGAAGGAGGAAGAAAGGAACCAGCACGCTTCGGACGGGGGGAATAGAAAGGGTTACGCCCACCTGGAGGACGGGAGTGGAGGAAGTTGTTGAAACACTTAAAGGGACCCCCTACACGGGAGTAGGCACCTTGCCTCTAGCACGGCAGGAGCAGCTGGGTCCGATGATGCGTAGCAGAAGCCGGATGCAAGCAATTGACACACACACTTTATAAGGGTTTCTCCCAGACTGCTGTTTTAACGCCCTGATGATGTCAGACGGGTTCTGACGAAAGCTTGGCTCAGTAAATTTTTAAACTTTATTTTTCTTTTAGAGCACCCTGTCGGCCCAAATATGGGAAAGAGAAATCTTTTGCCTGTATCAGCTCAACCTAGAGCCATCCACAGGCAGCAGTCGCTAACTGCGACATCATATGTGTTCCAAAATTTGAATTGCTAACAAAGAATTAAGGAAGAACTTAATTAAGAGGATGAGTGCTTTTTTTTTAACACCCTGTCAGCCTAAATATGGGAGAGAGAGAAGTCTCTCACCCATATATGGGTGTTCAAAAAAAAGCACTCATCCTCTTCCCCTGTCTCTTGTAGCTAACAAAGCGAGAAAGAACCTGTGGCCTAGGGGCTAATGCTTCTGCTTAACATGCAGACAGCCCAGGTTCGAATCTCAGAAGGGTATGTCTGACTGATGAAAACCAAATAAGGTTACAAATAGCTATCTCAGTACTCCCTTAATTCTTTGTTAGCAATCCAAATTTTGAAAAACACATATGATGTCGCAGTTAAGCGACTGCTGCCTGTGGATGGCTCTGGATTGAGCTGATGCAGGCAAAAGACTTCTCTCTCTCTCCCATATTTAGGCTGACAGGGTGTTCAAAAAAAAAGCACTCATCCTCTTCCCCTGTCTCTTGTAGCTAACAAAGCGAGAAAGAACCTGTGGCCTAGGGGCTAATGCTTCTGCTTAACATGCAGACAGCCCAGGTTCGAATCTCGGAAGGGTATGTCTGACTGATGAAAACCAAATAACCTCGTGATTGGGCCCAACCGATCCTCCTGCATTCGGCTCCTAGTTATCATATCGCCAGCTGACACGTCCGTGCTTCTCCCCTCCCCACCTTTGCTCTTTTTCTTACTTGTTCGTATACTAGGGGGGGATTCAATCCTACACCCAGGGTACCCCCTTGTTGTCCATTACCCCCATCTCTCTTCCTAACCCTACGTGTCCCAGCTTCCTTCCCCTTTCTCTCATTCCCAGTGACCTCCTCTACCCCCTCATTCACACCGTGTACCTCAACCACACTACATCTCACTCCCCCCCAAGCCCCCATCTCCCTATCCTCCTCCTTCCTACCCCCAATCTCACCATTCAATCCACCGTCCATGGGTATACCCATGACGGCTGGGAGGACGGGAGGGGGACTCAGTAGGGCCCCCCGTTCGCAACCGCCACATCTGGCGTGAGGTTACGAGCAGTAACAGGGGAGTGGTGAGTGAACGTGGACGGCGTGAGGGCTACACTCCCCTCACGGAGGAAAGAGCACGCACGTAAGGAAGGATTGAGGTGCGTAAGACTGGAGGAAGGGGGAGGAGAGCAAAGGTTGTTCCTCCTCAGCCATCTCCTTCAGCGTGCCTCCCTTCCTGCCTACGCGCATTCTAACCTCCTTCCCCCTCCTCTCGTTTCCAATTCCCTCCTCAACCGTCTCATTCCTCATTCTAGCTTCTTCCCCCCTCCTCTCGTTTCCAACTTCCTCTTCAGCCATCTCCTTCAGCGTGCATCCCTTCCTGCCTACACGTATTCTAACCTCCTTCCCCCTCCTCTCGTTTCCAACTTCCTCCTCAGCCATCTCCTTCAGCGTGCCTCCCTTCCTGCCTACGCGCATAACCCCAACCAAACCCTGAGGTCCAAGGTGATGAGACCCAAGGACCCCCTCCCCACCGTGGAGAGGTCGGGTGTTGTCTATAAAATCAACTGCAGAGACTGCCCTGCCAACTACGTAGGAGAAACAGCCAAAAGAGTAAAAACTAGAGTGCACGAGCACCGGCTGGTGGTTAGAAGAGGGGAGCAGTACTCACAAATATTGGCGCACATGGAGGAATTGGGGCACAGATTTGACTTTGAGAACGCACAGGTGGTTGCTATGGATGGTACAAAAGGGAGGAGTCCATTAACCGCCATGTGGATCTGTGCCCGGCGCATACCACCCTACGAACTTGGTCCATGGGAGGCTGTCCCCTCAACAAGAAACCACCTGATGCCCCAGTGCGCACCCCAGGGAGGGAAGCAGCGAGAGGTGCAAGCCCCGTGTGCGCCCGAGTGATGAGCAACCGACCGCCACACAATCGCGTGGGGATGGAGAAGTGGATGGAAGGGCGTGCCAACAACGAGAGACGGGTTGACAGTGATTCAAGTGCCCCCTGCCACCTGGTGGGAGGCCGTGCCAGGGGGCCACCCCCCGTGGAGCCCTGGAGACAGGAGAGGGTGGAAGAAGGAGGATTGGATACCCCCCCGCAATTCGACGGTCAACGGTGGCCGCGGGACCACCCCCTGGAAATCCCCCCTGCCCTGCCAGCATAAGGGGGACACGTGGAGACAGGGGAACAGCAACATACAATTTTAGGACGTCCACACGCTCCCAGAGGGGCTCGCACAGGAACGGCTCCCCTAGCGCGTGTGCAAAGGGGTGTGAGAGCTGGGGGGTGGCTAGCTCCGCCCCCCCAACACGGAGGACACCAAAGAGGACGACCGGGTGACCCCGGGATACGGGGGATGTGAGTGGGTGGGAGAGGGTGCTCCCCTCGTAAAAAGAACGCCGCACGAAGGAGAAGACGGGACTGTGGACATGACGGTGGGGGTGCGCCCCGTAGCGCCAGCCCGCTGCCATCAGGAGGCTGCTGGCGGGGCTGCCGGTGTGACCAAGCACCCCCCCACGAACGAAGGGCTGGAGAAGGCTGAGGGTCATGGGGGTAGGAGGGCGGTGCACGAGCCTGACAATGGGACGGGTAGGATGCGCCCCCGGGGGGTAGAAGAACGCGCTAGATACGGATGGTTAGGGGAGTAGAAGAAAGAGAAGAGAGATTCGGCAGGGAAAGCTAGCAGCGGGGATGGTGAGCGCGGGCGGCAGAGTCTTCCTGCGACCGCGCTGAGTGCGAATGACTTGCCAGGAAGGAAGAGGGGGGATTGAGGTCTGGTGGGGTACATTGAGGGTAAAGCTGGAGTACATTCTAGTATAACCGGCCCAGTGACGAGATCGAAGAGTCGTGCACACGCCCTAATTAAACCTATAAAGGGACTAAGCCCTGAAGATGTCAGCGGATGCCGACGAAAGCTAGGCACTTTTATTGATTTCTATGTATTTTAAAGGTTTTTAATATTCTTAAGAACTTTTACCTTTAAATTATTATTATTAAATTATTTATTCCCTGGTGCTCACGTCTATTGACTGACTTTGAACATGGATATACCAGGGGATCACATTTTTAAAGTAATTTTGGAGATATATGTGTATGTATGTATGTATGTATGTATGTATGTATGTATAATGCTACATGGCTACAAAATTCACCAGAATCTCTCAAAAAGCATTAATGTCTAAGTTCTAAAACAATCTTATCTAGATTTATTTTCAGTCATCTTACCTAAATCACTTGCAATTTCATCTGGAACTGGGACTTTCAGATTCTGCATAAAATAAAAAGTAAAGAAAATTCTTCTTTTGATCAATTCTGAGATTAATGTTCTTCCAGCTCCTGAGTTCCACTGAGTGTACATCATTCCAAGGTGCATGTATGTGCACAATAACAACACACATAAAAATCTTTTCCCATTCAGGTAGTCCTCGACTTATGAGCACAACGGAGCCCAAAATTTCCATTGCTAAGCATGGCCGTTATTAAGTGAGTTTTATCCTACTTCTGACCTTTTTGCCACAGTTGTTAATTGAATCACACGCTCATTAAGCGAATCCGGCTTCCTCCACTGACTTTGCCTCTTGGAAGCCAGCTGGGAAGGTTACCAATGGTGATCACATGACCCCAGGACAGGGCAACCATCCTAAGTACATGCCAGTTGCTAAGTGTCCAGTTTTTGATCATGTGGTCCTGGGGATGCTGCAACGGTCGTGAGTGTGAAAACAGGTCATCAGCCACTTTTTTCAGTGTCATTGGGCTTCAAATGGTCACTAAATGAATGGTTGTAAGTCAAGGATTACCTGTACCCATTTCCCTGGATCTAAAACAAAATGTAATCTACCTTCAAAGCATGAGTGATTCGGTCCCCCCCCCCAAAAAAATGAGTTACCAAGCATGGCTGGTGATCTAATTTCAAAGATTCCAAGCCCACCAAAACAAGAAATAGAAGATTAAAACAAGAACGTGTATCCTGTAGGTTTCCTGTATGTGTTTGGAACTTACTGCAGCTCGATCCAGAAAAAATTGATTAAATTCAGCAAACACTCGACGAGTCTCTTTGGAATTTGTTTGTTTGTACAGGTCTGCAAACAGGTAACAGAGCTGCATGGACAGAAAACAATAGTACAGTAAATGATTAATATTAAGCAGAAGCTTAATTCTACCTACAAGTGTTTCTTTCAGGTTTTAAAGGGTGTTTTCCAGGGATGAAATCTTCTCAAGGGGTTAGAAAATAATATTTTTTTTCTTAGGCATTAATTTCTGTGACCAAGCTTCGCACAACATTTATAGTATTAGAACAAAATAGTTGTACCCTACTCAATCGATATCAGCCTTCCTCAAACTGATATCCTCCATATCTATTGAATTGCCTGACAGATTACAGTGGCTGAGGTGAGATTGAAATTGGTTCAACATAGCTGGAAGGGGACAAATTGAGAAAGATATACTTAGGCTGAATGGAATTTCAGAATCCATCTGATCCATAACACAGCATCTTACCAAAGAAGCAGGGTCAAACTGGGAGATGACATGATGCAAAAAGACAGCCAGGTGAGCAGGACGTGATTTCAGTAGCTCTATATTCTGGAAACAGCTACACTGCCCATTGATCTGTAGTGACAGCATGGATATTTTCAGAATGAGTACTCCATACTCATGGAATACTTCATATTTCCTCCATCATAAAACCCCCATCCTGTTATTTTTGTACTAATGTGCATCTTTAATATTTTTAAACCACAAACCTTTTTCTCTGAGACTCCCTTATGAATCTCCAGAGAACCAAAAGCACGCATAATGAGAAAGTAGTTCTTATATGCTGCTGCCAAAATTCAAACCAGATAGACAGTTTAGGTCTAAGGTAAGGCACTTTATATTGGTAAATCTTATAATCATATACTTATAATTTGTAATCAGTATAAAGTACTAAGGTACTTTATATACTGATTACAAATGAGTATACAAAACTGCTTTCACAAACCCTTTAGGAAATTGAAGTTGTTACTGGAAACCTATCAGTATATCTTTCAACAAACGTCAACAGAATTTCCTTAAAATGAATCCTCTATCCAACTTTGGGGTCATGGTGGTAGTAAGGTCAGATAAATTAAACTGAAGAAAGTAATCACATGACAGCTTTGCTACTATGGTTGGCAGGCTAAGATCATACCTGTTCTTGTTCACCATCAAAGTCATCATCTTCTGCTCCTATGATTGGAGGTGCCACACGAGAGGAAGGGCTTCCAAGGCTGGATGGAGAATCCTGACATTGTCAGAGAAAAGAAATCAGTGTAGTTTCTATTTCAGTGTGTGTGAATATTACAAGGGCATTTTCCCTTGACAGTTCTATACACTAGAAAAAAACAAAGATTTTTTTTTTTTAGAAAGCATTTGTGGATAAGCATTATACTTCTTGGTTCCAGTACATTGTACACACTGTGAGCACCTATATAAAATAATCCGATCAAATAAAAATGAAGTGTTCTATCAAAACCGCTATTGTTCACATTAAACCAAATGACGCAATCCGCTACTGAAAGTAAAGATAGCTTTTGTTAAACAGCTGCACAGCCTGCCCTTAAACCAAATATCTGAGCCACTACAGAAGCTGGTACTTTCACTGAAGTACTGTTATATGGAGGAGTGTAGACTGTCCAGAAAAAAAAGGCAGTGGAATTTGAAGGAGGGAGGAGGCAAAGAAAACATTGGGGGCCTACATCCTTTCCAGCTGGATTGCTCCCTTCCTACCGTGGAGCCATTAACCCAAACTGCCCTGTAGGAAAGAAAAAAAGTCAGATGTCAGGTCCCGTTTTAATGGAGCTGGCTGCTTTGTTTTGTTTGCAGTGTGTGATTCTTGCTGAATCTGTTATATGCTTATAAACATTGTCATCTGATTTTGAGGACTTTGAAAAACAGGATACACATCTGCTAAGTAAATTAAAAACTGGTATGTGGAACACCGCCATGCCAGTCCAGTAATAAACCCTCCCCAACAAATTACAGAACCATGGGGAAAACTTTCTTTGCTTAAGAAAAACCGGTGTCCTGCCACTTGATTTTGGCCAGATGTGGTGGTGGACGTTTAGAGGGTGAAAACTTGAGCTAAAAGGCCTGTTCAATGAATGTTTTCAATACAGAATTACATGGCGTGTTTGTGTTACAACTGATGCTTCTTGACATAATACTGTGAAGTTAATATCTGCATGTCTTTGAAACTTCCAGGGTTGCTGGTTCTCTTTCCTCAGAGGAAAGATACACATTCTCTTCCTTAATACCAAGGCAGAACTAGTCAAGCATGGCTGCTGCCTTTGTCTTTGGCAACTTTAAGACTTGTGGACTTCAAATCCCAGAATTCCCCAGCCAGCCATGCTGCCAAGGTTGGACACCCCTGGATTAGAAGCTGCAAACTTTGTGCCTTTTTATAAGAAGGCCTGCCTACCAAGTCAGGAACTCAGATCATGGATATAAAGGAATAGTCGCTTGTCAAGTGTACATACAGACACAGAGCATTAATCTCTCTCTCACACATACACTTAAGATTAACAGACTGGGAGACCCTCTGTAGGGTAAGAGGAAGACATCTCTCCCAGCTTTGCCACCAGGGACAGAAGTGTTGGAAACAGAACTTGAAAATGCCTGCAGATAAGCAAATGTCGAGGAGTCATTTTCCATGAATTGTAATGAGAAAGTTGCACTGCTAGCTACAAAATCTTAACAGATGGAAGTATTCAATCAAGAACAAACAGCAACATGGATTTCTGAAATCTTTGAGCAGTCTCACTTTATAAAAACCTAATTAAAAGTTGAGCATGCATCTACAAGGTCAAAAATCCAATGGCACCTCAAGAAGAGAAAGAGGAAGAAAGAACACCGAATTTGTCCATGGCTAGTGCAGAGATTTCTATCAGAATATTTATGGTGCTCTTACTGTTTCATGAGTCTCAGTCTTCTCTGGGCTGTCATCCAGATAGCTCTGCTCTCTCAAGACACTCCGAGGACTCTGAGGAGAAGAAGTGAAAGAACACTCCCTCAGTGTTTACTGTGTTAAAAAGGAAGACCCAACAAAAGAAAATAGCAAGTCCGGCAGCTATAATTTAAAGAGGATGTAGGAGACTAACTTTAAAAAAAACAAACAGATTTGGGCATATATATTGTTAGATGCTTTCATTCAACCTTGCTTTCATATGTTCCATTGTATACATGTCAAATGTTGATAATTTTAATTTCAATGTCTTCTCTGACTGCTTTTAATTCTGTATGAGGCATAAAACTAGCACATTCTAATAACATTCCAGTTCGTTTTGAAACACAAACTCAAGTCAGACCCTGTAAGGCTCAATGGTTCCTTAAGGGAATAAAAATAATACATTTCCAAAATCAGCTCACAATACATGGAATCTTGTTTTCTCTTTCCACAGTGGATTCAGAATCTCCAGTCAGACTCTACCAACAGAACGTTATCCAGTTTGACGCTATTAGTAAGTACCACAATGCTGAATTTAATCTTCACAGTGGCAATAAACAGTTTTGGTTCACAAACAGAACCACTGCAATTCATTGGTGGGGCCAGTTTAAAGACCACACTAAGATAACCAGTCAATTGTAATGACAGGAAGCACACACAAAGAGCAGGAATTTAACAAATGTGAGCTTATGTCATGCTCATTCCACAGTTCATATTTTGGGAAGGTCATAAGTTCTTGTCCCTCAAAGCTTCATAGTACTAACATGGGATTTTACTTGTGCACAAAGTCTGACTACCACACTTTAGTCTTGTCAGTTATCTCCAACATTTGCAGGACTGGGTCAACAGCTTTTGACCCATCTCCTGAACCCAGGTCAAATGTTTGTCTCACTCCAGTCAAAAGGAATGTCCAAGGATAGGAAACTATGCTAGATTCATTTATTCAGATTCTTTTATGAGATTACAATTTTCTGTCTGCTAAAATTTTCAAAAGGTTTCTGGAAAAGCATCAAGTATTAATCAGTACATTACAAAATCCCTTGATAAGGATGAAAGGTGGCAAAGCAAAACCCAATTTTCAATCTTCCAGAACACTGTTTGACAAAGACTGCGTAAACCCAGATTTTTCTGAAATACTTTGAGTTCTGTTGGCTACTAATAATTACATATGGAGAGAAATTGTAATACACAGTTGCCAAATGTTTTTTTTTTAATGTAACAACTGAGGAGAAGAAGGAGGAGGGTAAGGAGAATAAAAGAACACAAATATAGAGTTGCTGTTGTGAGCACAAACAGGAAATTCCAGCTCAATCAGGAAGCTTATTTGCTACCTGTAAACATTTCTATCTTCTTACTGTCAGGGCAGAGAATATAACAAAATAAATAAACATAGCAGCATTCTGCTTACAGATAGTCCCCAACCAGTCATTTAGCACTCATTCCCAAAAAAAAGTGACTTACAACTGGTCTTCGTACTTAAAATTGTTACAGATTCCCATGGTCACATGATCAAAATTCTTATGCTTGGCAACCAGCATGTATTTACAATGACTACAACACACCAGAGTCATGTGGCTGCCATTTGTGATCTTCCCAGCTGGCTTCTGACAAGCAAAGTCAATAGGGGAAGCGGAATTCACTTAATGACTGCATGATTCCCCTAAATGCAATTATTTGCTTAATAACCATGACAAAGAAGGTTGTAAAATTAGGTATGACTCATTTGTTTAGCAATGGAACCTCTGGTCCCAACTGTGATGTTAAGTGGAGGATTACCTGTACTGGACTCTCCCTCCTTTTAGCTGAGGAGAAACACAGAGCTTTGCCCTATCTCACTAATAAAACATCCATTTTATTTTTTCTCAGTCAAGAGCTCACCTCTGCTGCGTCATTCACTTGGGGGCCATCACCAAAATGACAGTCTGCTTTGTTTTGTCCATCCCCTCTCTCAGCTTCCACCTCAGTGATCTGCAAAGACTCGGATACAGATTTGGAAGACAAAACGACATCCTGAAAGCAAACAAAATGAGGTTAAGAAACAGCAAACCCCTTAATAAAACATTCAGACAGTCCACTGCAGGTGACCATGTAAGATTTGGCAGGCCCACCTGCTCAGAGAACTATTTAATTATTTGTAAACAAGCAAGCAAAACAAATGATAACCCCTCAGCTTCTTCATAATTTAAGGGATACACAAAAAGATAAAAGCGGAGATAGCTGCCCTGCAGCTATAAGCCTAAGTGCCCCCCAACCAGACTCTCTTAGCAGAGTGACAGGGTGTAATTCGTTATTGCAAGGCTCTAATTTCTGCTTAGAAGGCTCTGCCCATCAAAACCGGTTTTCATTAGCTAAATGAGAAGTCAGTGCTTGCATTTATTTGCGCATCCTTTGATTTGCTATCCTTGGATGACTAAATGGGCAAAGTGCTGCAAGGCGTGGATGAGAACAGCTCGTTCTCACACAGCATTCCCAGCTAAGACAGCCCTGATCCAGACCATAAGCCTTCCGATTCCTATTACCTGAGCAGAGCCTGTTGCTTTGGACAACTGTTCCTGCAGCTGAGGGATGTGCTTCTTCGCTTCCTGGATCTCTTTGAGCAGGCGGGGAGCCGGAGCACGGTTGTAGTCTTCCTGCAGGAACTGAAAGGGTTTGATGATAAGCGGAATCATCGTCATCATGGTTCCCTGCCTGCTTTTTTGAAGACCAGGTTTGGTAGTCAGGGAGCCAGCTGCTGGCCCAAGCAAGTCTTAGGAAAGCCCTGTTAACTGTCTTACAATGGCTGGGCCACCCTTGAAGTTAGAATTCAGCCTCCCAATGAGTATTGCTGAGATGTACCACTTATTCCTCTAATAGGTAAGACAGATTTCATCTCAGACTGGATGGGAAACGTGTTTCTAAGTGCTGCTGATTACAACTATGTTATTTAGGTCGTAGACTCCCCAATCTCGACTTAAAGGGTAAAAAGCCATTCTACCAATTTGAACAAGGAATTTCACCAAGTCATTCCATCTCCCAAACGTTTCTTGTTTCTTACCAGGAGCATTTTCTATTTTGCAACCAGGACACAGAATATTATGTTAGTTTAAATGGCCACCCCTGACTTTTTCATTAGTTTACTTTTTTGGTACCTGTAGTCGTTCCTGTTCTTTCTGCAGCATCTTCCTCAAAATCTCTACTTTCTGGCTGTGAACAATGTTATTTTCCTCCTAATAAGAAAAGATGGGCAGTTCTCATTTACAAACATAGTCTGCCTGAACTTGACCAGATTTTCCACAACATACAAGTCTAACAATCTTATTAAGCATAACAACAACAAATCTTAACTAAGTTTTAATCAGATTCAACTATTAGTTCAATTTTATTCCCGTATGTTCCTCTTTCTCCTACTGCAATAGAAAATCATGAACATGGAAGAGTTCCAGAATAGGTATCTTAATTACAAGCAAAGTAGGGCAAAGGACCTTTTCCAGCCATATAGTCTAATCAAAATAAATGAATATCTTACCCCCATCAGCACTGGACTGGTAATTCTCTCTGCATTTCCATATGATCCAGGAGAGTGCGGTGATGTCATGATGGGAGACATATGCCCAAAGGCAGCTGAGTCCACCTCAGAATCAGCCAGTGGAATCTGGGGCGACCCAGGTGGGCGCCCTTGCACAGTGAGCGCTACATAGGAACCAGCTGTAGACAGAAGATGAAATTCCATTATTTGGGAGAATTCCATTATTTGGGAGAAGAGGGACAAGGAAGACTGGGTTTATACTTCCTGTTTGTTTTTTTTAAAAAAAGAATGGGATCCACTGAAGGACTACTATGGCTTGACCTCAAGTGCAACATACCAAGGCAAGTTTCCCTCCACAGAATTGTATAGGTATTTGAGAAAAGACAAACAGTGGTTTTGCATAAGTAGATTAATTCAGTACAATCACTGAGATGTGTCAGCGATCCAATCTGCCTGTCTGATCATAAATTCAAGTATGTCAAATTTATTCAACTCTTTTATAGTTGTGGTGTTGAACTAATAGCCACAGTTTCAATCATGAGGGCAGAAAAGGGGTTGCTTTGAACCAATCTGTTGTTATTTAAACTTCATCTTCTTTAAGAGATACTAAGGAAGAAGGAAGTGGAATGGAGAAGACTGGAACAATGAATCAGAACAGCACAGCACAGACAAAACCCTGATATGGACTCCAAGCAACTGGATCAATTGTGGATGATTGACAGAACAAAAATAGAACACTGGAACACAGTACATAGTGGAAGTCATCTGTCAAAATATATTCAGCAGTCTTGAGGGTTTTTAAATAAATGCTTTCCAAAACAATACTCTTAGTTTTTCAAATATGTGATATTTTAATACCATTGCTAAAATCAAATTCCTGAAAATATCATGACAGTTTGACCTCCATCATCTCTCCCTGAAATCTCTTTAAAAAATATAGTGTAGCGCAGTGCAATGTAGTGTAGTGTAATATAAAGTAGCCTGAAAAGCATTTACTTACACTTTATCAGCTTAACCACCTCTAAATGGTTGGAATGTGTTACCAAAGTTCCGTTCACCTACCAAAAGATAACAAATATGCTTATTTTGATTTTCAGCTTGACTTAGATGACTGGACTGAACTCCCAATCTACAGAACTAAACTGATTTAACTTCCTCCATGCTCTTTATTGGGAAATCTGTTACAGTATCATGGTGAACAAAAGTATTGTCCAAGATTCCAGCACTTCTTTTAAAAACAAAATCATCATATAGAGCATATATTTGTAAAACAATAGAAAAAAGACTGTAATTTTAGAGATTCTGTTAAGTTAAGAAAGTGGGGGGAAAATAAACTGCAGTTATAAACAGGAATTCTGGCTTTACTTTCATGTATATGTCATTCAGGTTTTAAGGCCTTTTTGAGGACATGAAATTGGAACAAAGTGCCATTTATATCAGCCTACAAAGCAAAATTATTTTAAAAAGCAGCTGGAAACAGGCACTTATTGCTCACAGTAAAGCACTAATTTAAGTCCAGTGGACTTCAGATGCTCAAATACCTATGCTCAGACTGTCTCTTTCTTTTTGTCTCTAACTCAAACCCCCTTTTGGGTATAGGCCTGTTTTTGTTTTTGTTTTGTTTGAAAAAAATAATTTGCCACTTAATATTCAGCTTTAACAAATACCCCTCCCTGCATCTGTACATCAAAAGGATTTATTTGTATTACTAATTCTGAATATAGATAGCCTGCATTTCAAACTGTTTCCGAGAGGTTAGGTTTAGCAAAACATATGCAGTGATGAAAACTACTGAAGCATTCCTAGTTCTTACCACCTTCAATTTATTCTTCCAACACTTAATTATCCTACCTTAATGATTCGGTCACCAGTTTGAACCCCAGCCCGCATGGCTGCTCCATCTAGAGAGAAGATTTAGCTACTTAGCAATCAATACATAATTTCTAGCATTTCCAGTTATGCAAGGTATTGAAGAAAAAGAGTCTTGTTAGCAAAAAAATAATAGAAAGGGTGTGGTAGCATCGTTTCCAATTAGTATGTTTTACTTAAAGACATAAGCTTTTGGGAACTTCAGCTCACAAAACTCATCCCTTTTAATAAAATTTGTTAGTTGGAATATGTTCTGCCAGAGTCCTTCCCGTTACGCAAGGGCCACACTGAACAAAGACTTAAGCATGTTTTCACAGCAGACAGCACATTTATATTTCAAGCATTACAGCTGCATACTGCAAGATTTGTCTGACAGAAGTATAACAGGCAAAGTGGTCCTGAATCAGCCTACTTACCTTCTTTGACAGATTGTACAAAGACTGGGTTGTCACCACTGACTGTTAACCCAAATCCATTTTCATCCCGCTGAATAATAACACATCGTTGAACTAGACCTGGATAGGAAAAATTAAAAAATGACAATGAGATATCAGTATAGACATCAGCGAAAAGTCATATGTTGGTGAAAGTTTCTCAAAGTCCACCAAATAGAAGAAAACCAAAAATGGAAGATCTGGATAGAAATCAGAAGATAGCAAATTTGTGCCGTTCAAATACTGATTATATGAAATAGAGATAGCAAGTAGAAGTTTGCTTTGGTACATTGATCATATTAATAAAAGGAGAATATTTGTAGCACAGGGTTGAAATGAGGAAGTCCTTGGTGCTCTCTGAGCTTGGTTGTTACTATGTTACCTAGTTTGGGTAATGAAACGTCTGCAAGAAAACAATCAAGTTCAGAGAGAACCAAGGCCCCTCAATGATCATACTCTAAATATAAATATTTTCAAAATTGTTCTTTAAATACATAGTTTGGCACAGTGATTAGAATGCAATTTTGCAAATAAACTCTGCCCACTGCCAGGAGTTCAATCCTGACCGGCTCAAGGTTGACTCAGCCTTTCATCCTTCCGACATTTATAAAGTGCTCAGAGAATGTTGTAATGTTATTGCTATTGCTATGAAATCATTCTATACATATAACCTTTCCAAATAAAATAGATGAAATGTCTTATTCTCAAAAATGACTGAAGATTCACATACTCAAATGTGCATGATTCATACATCTTTCCACTAGCAGGAAAGTAACCACTAATAAGCTATTTAAATTCTCAGGGAGTGGAAGCTGATCATGCTTTCAACTCATTATTACCAAGTAAATTACAACCTTGTACACTCAACTGCAAGGAATGATCAGTCAAGTTGCTAATCTATTAAATGCCATGAAGGTCCATTTTGTATTCATTCAGATATTTGCATCTTTAAAATATTATCTATATTTCAGCAAAACCTTAATTACAACGGATGCAATCTGTTTTTTTTCCCCTCAAAAAGAGGTTGATCATTTTAATCAGATGTGGGCTACACCACATCTGACTTCTTTGGTGTATCTAACTCCAAATACCTTTCTTTGCATTTATGTTCAGTGACAGCTCAGATTAAAAAATCTTAATTATCAAAGATGTATTTCACTAATTGATCTAATTAAGCAATACTTTGATGTAGTCAGGAATCACAGGTTATGGGAATCAGTACAGAGTGATTGATTCCACTCATATTCTCTCTTATTCATGGATACATTTGCGTTGAGTCACACTAAGGAGCTGGACTACTTTTTTCTTTTGGTATGATTTTAAAACTGACAATCAAGTAATCAAAGTCTAGATTTGTTTCACAAGATGTTATCTTGGCAACAAGCTATGAAAACAGCTGGTTATTTAATTAATAACACTTCTTATAAACTGTGCCAGGGTTCCCCAGCACAGGGTATGCCAATGGCAGTGATCACAGGTTAACATCATCACATCTCTTAATGCAAAGATTCTCTAAAGATACTGCCAATTCTAGATTGAAAATTGCCTGTTTCACTGTCTCTTATTTGTGTGGGAAAAGATTGTCAAGCTAATAGATTTTATTGCCTAAATTTTACTGAGAACAAAGAGATTTTTTTTATTAAATATAGTGTCCAAATTGCTCACTGTGTAGCTTCTTTTGTCATAATATTAGGCATAAAATAGCTGAAGGCTGTAATAAGTGTAAAGGGGATTTCTTTACTTAATGAGGTAAATACTATCCAAACTCAATGAAGATTAACTTTAATGTTTTGTCTCTTGATCTGGGTAAACCCTGTGTTACAGACCATCAATACATGGATAATAAAGTAGAACAGATACAGACTGATTTTTTTTTATTATTAAAATGTGGCTGTATGTTTAGGAAGCTGCCTCATAACTAAGACAAATAATTGACCTGAATAAGAAAGTGGGAGAAAAGTGCAAAAGCATCCAATTTCTCAGATAATTGGCCAATTAACTTCAAATACAAAATTATGTAATACTAGAACAAAATTAAAGCATTCATCCAAACATCACCGGATAGAGCTCTATCAATGCAGCTATTTAGAGCACATATGTGATGGGTGAACCAACTTTTAATAAGAATAAAATCTGATACAGCAATAATTCTTGATAAATACGATAGCCTGCAAATTCATTACATAAGCAATTGCTCACACCTAATGAAGAATTGAAGGATATTTTTTTCTCTGCCATGCACTAATTTGATTTTTTTTAAAAAAACTTCTAACAAAATACAGAGAATAAAAATGTAAACGCAAGCTATCTATCGACTATTTTCCAAAGAAGGCTAATTGGATAGTCTATTCTGGTTTGTATTCTTGGTTTAACCATGGTATCAAAGTAATGTCCAAAGTTGTTTGATTCAGAATAGAATTGGTTATATTTCTGATTTTAAAAAAATCCAAAAACAAAAGAAATCTTGAGTATCACTTTACTTCTAATTTTTAAGGAATTAAATATAATTAGCCTTAACTCAAAACATGGTGTTGAAGGTCAGGCGTAGAGAAGAAATAAAGCCTTTTTCTACAAAAACAAATCAAACCACTATTAATATAAAATTGCCTAACAGACAAATCTTCCTAGAAAAATCTTTGCCAATTTCAATCATGATCCTGAATAGCTTCTTTTGCTGTGACTATCTTCCTAATTTTGTTTCCAAAACTGCTATTGATTAAATGTTTTGGAATAGACGCCTTGTGACACTTTCTAGAAAATTCACAAATATAATTTAAGAACACATCAAAAGGAAGGCTTTAAAAAAAGGAATTGGTATCAATCCAGAGGAAGATCTTCAACTGATTAAAATTGTATTATGTTATACTGTGATTATAAAAGCAGAACCAAGAATTTTAAAGTGTGTTTTTTGCTTATAGTTATTGCTTACAACTATGATACAGAAAGACCTAAATAAATGAAATGGAACAGCACAAAGTATCCACTTGGAAAGTAAAGCGAACAAATGTATAAGAGATTTATTAACCTCAGTTTTTGTTTTCATGATGTCTAGCATATGCAACAGTGTGTTTTAAAAGTTGTAAAGTTGATTGAAATAAGTGGTAATTTTAATGGCTGGGTGATTAGAGTTCCTTGATAACTAAAAAATAAAACTAAGTCAAACTTGTGTCAAATTGTTTGCATTTAACTCAAGATCTGTATGATTTTCTGTTAGGAAACTATAATTTTTGTAAAAAAACTTGATTGCAACATGCTTTCTTAGAAGCATTTAAATGTCTAAAATTACTTTTCTTGAGATGCCAACCAAAATAATTACCAAATAATGCAGATTCAAGATAAAGGCTTGGAACTGTGCTGTAGATCTCTTTCTTCAGAATGTAAAGTAAAATAACATTTAATCATTCTATAGCATACATCCTTTCATGTATTAAGAAAGAGAAAGACTGAAAAAAGTTTGATCCACGCTAAAATAGTATTCCTTACTTACATCTTTACATATAGCAATCAAAGTCTATGGACCTTTCATTCAGAAAAAGAATTTCAACAGTTTTCACCTCAAAAAGGTAACTGCCACACCTTTAATCCCTTTAATAGATATTTTTTCCCAATGTCCAAAAGCAAGCAGAAAGACTGCAGTCATCAGCAATATAAAGCACAGCATTTTCTGCTGGAAGGTTCTTAAATAGCTACTCCTATCCAAAGCAAATATTGCAAATGTTCCACACAGATTTCAGGACTAGAAAGAAGAGGGAGAGAAAGAAGCAACCTAGGAAAGCAAATGACTATTGCAAAGAAAGGAGTGGAGCTTTCATAGTTAGACTGTAACTGAACATAGAATTTTTGCAGGAAGTCTGAGAGGAAACTGGTTGTATGATGAATGATTTATTATACATATGTATATGAAAAGTCAAGATATAGCATGCAACACAGAAAAGAAACTACAAATTCTAACATGCATATTAAACATTCCCATGAACAAGATAGTTATTTCACACAAAAAAACCTGGTTATGCAGTGGTTTCTCCCAGTAGTACATTCTGAAAGACTAAGACTAGTAGTTACACCTCTGTGCAATACAACTGCATTATAATTTCTTAAATTGTTATGTAAATAGTTTTTTTCTGAGTGTAGAAAAATGTGCAAAATAGCTGCAAAGGAGCTATATAAAATCTCCATAAAGGGATTTTAATTTGAAAAAAAAACAACGGACGCGCCCATTATTGTAAACACAGGTTTTTTTTTGGGGGGGGGGTTCATTTTTTTAAAGAGATGACTAAGATTTCTTTTATGGATATATCTGCAGCCTCCATTACAAGTGTTTCATAACTATCAATCAAAGGGACAGAGGTATCTATTTTATAAAACTTTCTGTCTCCATAAAGAAGATATAGTTTGGGGGGGGGGGGAAATCCAAGGAAATCTTTGGGACCTGGTTGTGAGTAATAACCTTAATAGCTTTGGATGTTTCAATTTAAGCTATATCCAACTATTCATAGGGTTAAGTAGTAGCAGACAAAAATCATGCAATTAACTGAAATTCCATTATATTTAGAAAGCCATCCATTTCATGTTACGCAGTTCTATGGAATTTTAAAAATATTTTATATGATAAAGAGGTACCTACACAGCAAGTAATGGTCGAGAAGCTAAAAAAATAAAAAGACTGCCCCTTTTTTCAAGCAAACTGCTATCATATTCCACAGAGTACAACTCCACGCTTTCAGAAAATTGTTTTACCTACACAATGGTTAGTGCCAATTCCTCAAACTTTCCAACCCAAAGAAAAGATGTCATTTAGATCCTGGAAGACAATATAAAAAACATCTAATATTCGCTACAAAGGTTAGTATCCACCAGCAAGCTTGCACATTTAAGCCACATTAAAAGCTCAGTCCTTTCCCCTGATGCAAAGTTAGCCATGCATAGCAGGGAAAAGGCAGAGGCCTTGGGCACACAGAACAATTGAACAGAACACACTAAACAGAGGCACAAGGCTACAGTGGCTGCTTCAGCTTACCATATGTCTCGGATCTACTCTCCTCTGAGCTATACTTTGTCTTCCTGGAGGAGCTATCTGCACGAAAGCAGGAGAAAAGGAGAAAGAGATATAGGAAATATGGAGACCAACATGGAAAAACTTCATTAAAAATTAAAATGATTTCTATAATTGGGTTAATTCATGCAAAACACACACAAGATATGAGCATAGAGATGATAATATCTGAAATCAGAATGTGAAATAATAGTAGTTGACTGTATAGATAACATCAAATGTAAAGTTCCAGAAAAAAAAGAAGGCATCATAATCAAGCTCCCTCCTTTCTATAGCAAAGAGTAATTGGAAAAGATGTGTTATAAATATAAAAATATAATGCACAGCCTTTTATGCAAAGCCCTACATTTGCCAATGGTACCCAGAAAATAATCATTATTTGAAGTATCCCAACCACAATGGGAAAGGGAGAAAGTCTTGGTTAGTTTGAAAATATTTTCTTCCCCATCCTTGAAATAACTAGGGATGATGTGTTGCTTCATGGATATCCCTTCTTAGGAGATATACAGTCAAAGGATCCTGAATATGTCTAATCACAATGCTATAGGGTCACATAAACATACGAAAATATAAATATATTTCTTTAGCTACCGTATTCTTATTTCAATTCTTTTTAATGTCCATTTGTACTAATTTGGCAAAAATTTGGAAATATCAGCTACTTTTATATTAAAAGCCCAACTCTTAAAGAGATCACACTTCATTCACCCTCACAGTCAAACTCTAAGGAAATATTCATTTTATATTACAGATGGGGAAATGCTACATTATGTTATACAGGGATTAGCCAATTCTCCAAAATTCAAGCCTAAGAGCTACCTCTGAGTTCTCATTTAGCAAAGAATCAGCAAAGAGAAGGTATAAACATTTCATCCCAATATAGTATGTTTTTTTTCTCTGTAGTTATACATCTTCCTGTATCACACACTATGGTCTTCAAAGTTATTCTCATCTGTGGTAAATTCTTGGAGAATAACAGACAGAATAGCTAAATTGCACAAATGAAAAGCAACACACCATGTGGGGCCAAGAGGCTCACCCGCAAGCCAGTCACACAGTTAGGAGCATACAGCAGTCAGTCTGGGTTAGTAGGTTGGGGTGGGTGGAACCTTCACATGCAGACTAATTTCCAAGACAGCATTAGACTCTGAATGCAATACAGATGGTCTACAGGTATAGGGAAACAAAAGAAACAAAATGAATGTGTCCAGTTAAAAGTTGATAGAAATATAAAATAATTGAGCGCAATTTCACTCAAAAGAAAACACTCCTCAGCTCCAGAGCTGAGGAATGTTAAGCATTTGCTCCATAGACAAGCAAACTATCAGACAGTACAATCCATCTAGCCCAGTTATCTATAGAGCAAGATCAAGTACTGAAGAGAAAATGGAATACAAGACCCACCCAAAGAAATTCCCAAAGACAGGTAAACTGAACAACATTGTACTTTTTAAATGGCTGCAGTATAATCAAGAAAAAGCCTGCAAAATAAATACAGGTTTGTGCAATTCCTCATTTACATTGGCTAATTGCTAATAATATGGCTTATTCATTAAGAAAATAAGCAATGATCTGCTGGATCAGATCTCTGGCTCGTCTATTCCAGCAGCTTATTCTCAATAGTTTCCCAGCAGATGGCCTTGAGAGGCAATAACACTACCATATCAATGCTACTATTATCGACCCCTATTAATTCAAAGGAAATATATATACAGATGAGTATAATCACAGGCAAATGAGTACAATTTAATGCAGTTCACAACTGTCAGATAGGCTTCATACATTTGTTTACTGAAGCTTTATACTCAAACAAAGCTGGATTTCTAATGATTAAAAAAGTCACAATGGGCTCTATTCGTAAGTGCAGAAAGTACTATAGGATACTACATTCACAACTAAAATAAACAGAAACAAAAGAACTGTCACCAGAGTCTCTAACTGAATCAAAGTAAGAACACAGGGGAAAACTAAAATATCTCTCTTATATAATCTGCCCATAAGGCTTCAAAAATCCCTCTCCTTTAGTGTGTAGTTTTCTACCTTGGCCTTACTTTCTAGGTAGACTTAAAACAAACAAAAGTCCCATCTACTATGCAACTTCAGAAGTATACAACTCAAAAACACAAGAATAAGGATACTGTGCAACCCCACTGACAAAAATGTTATGCAATTAAAGTGGAAAATAAAAAACTACAGAAACCCTGTTACTGCCCTTGAATATAATATTGGCAAAAGAGGTTAGGCAACTTTTTAATTCCAAAGCTGGAGAACAGGAAGATCCCGGTGTTCTTTGGAGTGTGAAGATGATTCTACCTGTTGGGTCAAAATCATGGGCACTAATGCAGCGCTCGACTTTCTGCTTCTTGTCTGCTGGAGACTCTCTGCTCAGGATGCTGCCATGCCTGAAGCCAAACAGAAAGGGGGGAAAAAATCATTTTTTTTACTGCATTACACAAACTGAGCTAATTTTAAGAAATCTGTTAATATGTGCCTATTTTCCTTATTATTTCTATTCGGGGAAATAATCAGCCCAATCATGGAAGGAATCCATGATTCATTTCCTATGTCTCAGATAATTCAATCTGGTTAATGGGGTGCAGTTAGATATATCCAAAACCTTCCATATTAGCTTACTGGAAGATGGGAAAAGACCAGAACTTTCTTAGTAGATACAGAAAGGTTTTCAAACCCTTAGAAACTTACCTTGTAGGTTTTTTGAGGGGAAACCTGAAAAGTAAAATAACAAATAAAAATAGTTAGTATCATATAAATTGTTTCCAGATTACAAGAAAACAATATCAACCTCCATGTAATAGATTTAAGGATAATCACTTCTATTTTGAACTGTTGTTTGGGTTCCCACAAAAAAAACTAAAGAAAAATGGAAGACTTTAACCCCATGATCTGCTCATCCCTAAGATAAGATAACGTGTTGTTAACATTTCCAAAGAAAGTCCATCACGAAGACAATGTATTTATAAGATAAGGAAAGAGGGTGTACTTTTCTGATTATGAAGATAGATGACTTTATTAAGTAATACTATTTTCATGACCTTAGGGATTTTACTCTACATAGTAATTTAAGGTCATATATCAAGTCAGTAAGGAAGTGTCAAACAACTACAAAACAATTTATTCCTAAATTCAACATAATAGTTTTTAACAAATATTCATTGTACCCTAAGATATTTAAAGCACCTGCTAGAAAAGTATTTAAGAATCTGAATTATACAGAAGAGAGCAGGATTGCACACAAAAACAATTGAGTAACTCATTTCACTCTACACAAAACTCAACTGAAAATTGGCTATAAACTTGTAGCATTATAATACAATTAAGCAACTTTGTTTCAAAGCTTTAACAACTTTATTAATAAAACCAGCATTAGTTTTTATAGCATTTTTTTCAATTCTGTTACTAAAACTTGGAGCAAAATTGTTTCTAGATATAGAGGTAAACACTCAGAAATGCATTATTGGGAATTCCATACTTATTCTTTCTTTGCCTTCATCTTTCTACATGAGAATCCAGCTTCCAAGCAAGGCTGCGTATGTCAAGAGGACAAATTTTACAAAGGGCTTCTGGGATAGAGTCTCAGAACCTTATGGGCCGTAAGCCAGATTCCCTAATCCCATTTTTCCCTCTCTCTTCATCCATCCTGAAGGGGAGGGAGGAGCAAATAGAGTAATGATAGCAAAACAGAGGGAGATAGTTACATGGAAACCACAAATAATCTGATATATTGCTGTTATGCACTGCCACTCCTTAGAGACTGGGACCTTTGAAATTTAGTCTCTCCTCTCCTTTTCACTGTGAAATGTTATCATTTAGTATGCATAAAAGATCAAGATAACTAATTTAGAGAAATGTCCTGTCTTTATTAAAATCCTGCTCTCTTCTATGTAATTAAATAAAACCAACATTAACTTTAACATGCCATCACACAGACAAAACATATATACAAGGGGAATATTTTTCCTCATATAAATTAGATATTTCATAGAACATGAATATATGCCAAATACATGGTTTTATACCAAAGTTACCATGGAGGTAAAACTTTTCTTCCAACCTGATACCACACTAAGAATTATTAAGGCAGCATCTAAAAATATAGGCAGTTCCATGCAGGGTGTTGTTTATGTAAAATTAGGGTGTTCAGGTTCAATAAATTCAATATTTCCAGATATCAAGGAAATCCATTAGGTATCAGTCCAAGGGCTTTAATAACAATTGGTGTAACAACAGATTTCTTTTTCCATTCATGTTTAGGTTCAACTGCAAGCCCGGTATTTCATAATTTTTTTCCAATTGTTTTGCCTCAACACTAGCATCATCTGGTATAGCAACAAAGATGAACCATACTTTCTTCTTTTCAATAACTGTTATATCAATTGTTTGTTTATGTTGTTTATGTTTATTGTATTTATATCCCGCCCTTCTCCTTACGGACTCAGGGCGGCTAACAGCCAGATAAAACAATTACAAAAGTACAAAATACTATAATTAAAACCCAATTAAAAAGATATAATATTAGGCCTATGTTAATTTAAAATTATATTAAAACCCAACTAAAAATTTCCCCTAGGCCAGTCCTGCTTGCTGAAATAGCCATGTCTTAAGGGCGCGGCGGAAGGAAGGAAGATCAGGGATCACCCTGATCTCTGGGGGTAGTTCGTTCCACAGGGTGGGAGCTCCCACAGAGAAGGCCCTCCCCCTTGGGGTCGCCAGCCGGCACTGTCTGGCTGACGGCACCCTGNATTTATTCAAAGGAAACTCTCTATAAAAGAATTTCTATTGCACTGAATTATGGGGTGATGATTTTTACAAAAAGTAAAAAAGGTTTTTCATACTGCACTAAATTAGAAAATCACAATTTCTATTGTATTGCTTATAACAATGAACTAAAGAAGCAGAGATAATTGGGACTATCAAAACAGGAAATCAAATTATCTTGAGATGACCACATCAGATGATAATTATGAATCATCCCAAAGTACAAGTACATTATTTATCTTTTCTTCAGGGAGGGTTAATACTGGAGACATTATTGTATAATGTCTGAAAGTGGTTTCAAAACTCGCACAACATATTCCACTAATTTTTCAACCCATTTCACACATTAGATCTTAGCAAATTATAAAAACAGTATGGTTTTCAAACATGTACCACACTATCATACATAGATTTATATGCCATATCAAATCATATATAGAATGCCATATCAAATGCAAGTTGGGCTTCTTTGAAACCAATCCTTAAGTAATGGATTAATGTCTATATTAGAAAAAATTATGCAACAGATGAAGTTTTTTTGTTTTGTTTTGAAACTTTGAGCCACTCTTGACTCCCAAAGAGTGCTTAAATATATAAGCAGTGCTCAGTTAATGACTGCAATTGGGCTTGTAATTCTGGTCTTAAGATGTTACAGTTATTAAGTGGGTCACCATGTGACTTGATTTTAGAACCATTTTTGCGACAGAGAATTTAAGGAAATCATATGGCTGTTAAGTGAACTACGTGGTTGTTAAGCAAATTCATTTTCCCGAATGGGTATTTTTGGCCAGGAGATGCTGCAATTAGTCATAAATGTGAGTTAGTTGTCAAGCACACAAAATGCAATCATGTGATTGGGGAGGCAGTTGCAACTTTAAGGATGGATTGTAATTTTTGTTTTAGTCTGTTATAACTTTAAACAGTAGTTAAGTGATTGGTCACTAAGCAAGGACTAGTTGTACTGTTATCTTGGTGGTATTTTCAGGAGTGGTTTGCCTTCTTCCCAGGGCTGACAGAGTGAGACTGACCAAATTCACAAAGCTGGTTTCAGGACTAAAACTCACTGCTTCCCAGTTTCTAGCCTTGTACCTTTAATCACTACCCTGAAGTGGTTCTCAGCTGAAGTATAAATATAGTGAAACTGTAAGAATTTAGTTACTAAAGTTTCAGCTACAGTCTAGCCATTCAGTCCTCGTTCAAGCCAGCTCTTTAGCACTGTTCCATGACACTGGTCCTTGGATTTTTCCAAAAGCTGATGTCAGGATATTTCACAGAGAAAGAACTGCATTTACAAAATCAGCAGGAAAGGAGGGCTTCCCCAGCAGCTATACTCAATGTAGCCATTGTGCTGCCCTGTAAGGGGGAGCCAGAGTGTTGTCAAAGGCTTAGTTTGCTGGCGAACTTGTGCTCACTTAGGAAAAAGGATTTTTAAAAACAAAACAAAAATGCCAAACATTTCTCCTATCAAATCCTGTTCTTCCCAAAGGTATTCATTTTTACTATTGATAACTCATTCTACAAACAGGATAGCAAACTAGTTTAGTTATAACAAACCTACAAAACAGAACTGGCTTCCATTTTCCTGGTTATTCTTAATTTGCAAATAATTACTTGTAAGCACATGGCATTGAAGAGTTCCATTTTACATATTTCTAGACACTAAGATGGGGCTGCATTGGGCAAAATCTGAAATTCTGAGCCAATACAATAAAGTTGAGAAAAATCCCTCTTCTACTAACAGAGAATACATTTGATAAACTGAGTCTATGAAGTATTTTATTATTTATACATAAAATTTGTAAATTTGCCCATCTCATTGAAGACGACTATGGGTGGCACAAAGAACTACTCTGGGGAGCAAACAACATTTTAATAATAACTTTAAACAAATCAAATAATTGTACAAGTTTGGCTCTGTAATTATGGCTTAGAGAAACTGGGAGACAAAGTAAAGAATATAAATATATCAATTACATTTAATAATTTGCAACTCAAGTATGCTTAATGTAAGGTCTACCTAGAATCTTTGTTTCAAAATAACAAAACTATATAAACTTCCATGCAGAGATAATCTAAATAATCAAAGGAAGGCTTTATAACTCAATGACTGAAAACCTACATCTGATGCAGGAGATTCAAAATTCTGAGCATCTTTGAAGGGACTGGGAAAGAACCATGTCTAAAAATAGGCAACACTGAGCTAGGTGGATCAAGAGTTGGTTTTCATATAAACCACCTGTTTATTTTACCTACCACAGTCATAACTATAGTAAGCCCAATAAGCTTACAGCAATTTTAATTGGTGCATCTATTAGCTGCATCTCACATGCTTTGCATCATTAAACAGCTATTAAGATCTTTTACTTCAAATCTATGCAAGAGACATTTAAAATAATTTTAGACTGTACTTGAAGGAGTTGAACAATTAGATTTCTCTGGTACCCAAAATATTTTCATCTATGTAACATGGTACTGAAAATTAAATTCCAACGAATATGACTCAAATTTCATGGAATAAATTTCTGAAATTCCTACTTTCTATTTGTACTATACCTCCTGCTGTGTATAAGCACAGAAGGCTGTCCTACATTGCAAGGAATAAGAGTACATTTGCTAAAAGACATGAAATACACATTGGCATACAGAGAACATGATATAATTCTCACAACATATTTCATCAGTCAAATATAGAGACATATAGAAATAAGAACTGGCCCTCCATAGCTTAAAAAGTATTACTGAGAAATGGAATCCAAAACTCTGTTAAAAGCAAAAGATACACCTCACAATTACTGACTCTTTTCTCCATAGTATAATTTTATAAATTATTCTTGTAAGGCAGAGAATCTTTATGGCTTGACTAGAAGGCTGAACATGTACATTAATGAAGTTCAAAATTCTATTGATTATTTCATTCATTATCAATTTATTTGCTATGATCAGTTGTATTGCAGGATCTACCTAGGGAGGAAAGATCTGCTAAGAATTTCTAGATAGTCAACCGTTTTGTGATATAGAAACAGGATGATTTAATTAAAGCATTTGTTAATAGATTTTCACTGAACGTAATGAATTTATTACTTGCATGCTTTGCTAAACTTAATTTTAAAATTGAGCATTTTTTTTAAAAAAAGGATAGTTTTTTAAAATATAAATTTTACCAGAATATAGATTGATTTTTCTTGTTTTAAAGTCTACATATTTTATTGCATAGCATATAGTGTTCCGTTGAATAACCTATAAATAAAACAAAAAGAGGATTTTGAAGACAGAGGGTAAGAGAAGCAAGACAATCCTGCTACTCTAATGCCTGAATAAGACCATAAGGTGTAGGGCAGGGGTAGACAACCTTGGCTCTTTTATGACTCGTGGACTTCAACTCCCAGAATTCCTGAGCCAGCCATGCTGAGGGGAAAGGAAGAGGCTTCCAAGCTGAGCCATGCTGGGTCAGGAATTCTGGGAGTTGAAGTCCACGAATCATAAAAGAGCCAAGGTTGCCTACCTCTGGTGTAGGACATAAAGAGCGTATTATTTCATTTGAATAATACCCACGTTCTTGCTCCTTTCAAGTCAGATCATTGGTCTGTTTAAATCAATCTTTCCGCACTGACTGACACTTCTCTAAAATTCGACACAGGCACCTTATCTAGTTGAAGATACTGGAACTGACATTTAAAAAGCATATGATCTCTCACTCAGCTCTAATTTATTTGAGCTCTAAAGCTAAAAGAGACAATCTTATGCAATACAAAGTCTTTGCTGTTTGTAATTGAAAGAAAACTGAAGAATTATAATGCCTTATCAGTGAACAATTACACAAGATGGCCTAAAGACAAGAGTAACTAGAATGGTGTTTTTCTAGGAAAGAATATGCTTCCTCTGTTTCCTCTCAAAAAATTACTTCAAATAAAATTAGTTCATGGCATCCTTCTACTCAGTGTATCTAATTCACTTCGATGCTTTAACAGGCAAAGATAAAAGTGAAGTCTCTTTTAAGTCAGGTTGATTGCTGGTAACTTAATGGAAACATTCAGGTAATTTTCTTGGCAACAGTACAGATGTGGTTTGCTGCTGTCTACTTACAGGAAGTTTTTTCAATTTCCCTGCCTAGCCTTGAATGTATTCGCTGGTGGTCTCCTATCCACATACTACCTGGTCCAATACTTCTGAGCTAAGGTGAGTTAGGTGCTGCCACCTGCTGAGACATGCATTAATTGTGATAATTGCAAATGGATACAGATACTCCCCATGCTGTCACAAAGCATCACAGAGCCTTGCATCAGCAGTATTATGACATATATTGACAATAGAATCTTTCAAATTAGTTGTTCAAATTCTGGATCAGTAATATTATTAAGTATATAAATTGACAATGTAATACAAGTTTACAATCTGACAACCTAATTCACAGATTGTTTTTTTAAAGCAACAATAATGTAACCCAGCCAGTAATCATATTTCAAAGTGGTTTACTGCAAAACTCCATTGGTCCAATTTTGAAATTGTCAAATTAAAATAAATAACAGTAACATTTGTTTTTCAAAAAACCCCATATTCCCTGATTCATTTCTATTAAATTAGCCACTTTGATTACTAAATACAGTGTTTCCCTCTTACAATGTTGTTACAGACAAATATTCAATACCATTATAATCATTTACTAACACTGAACAATAACTACTATAGAAACATTAACCAGCCTTGCGTATGGGTAAATCACAAAAGCTGGCGAGTTCTTACAAAGCAGGATAAAGGTTTGCATTCAGCTCAGAATCTCTGATCAAGAGAATAATATTACTGCCTGCTTCCTCCATGCAAGACATCTTTCTTGGCTGTCAAAAGCTTTGTTCTCAAACTGAGGCTAGGCAGCAAAATATGCTTTTACAAAATAGAAACCATCTCTCAGAAAAGCAAGTGCACAATTATAACCTAGCTGCACAGAATACATATAACTACCGTTATACACATTGCTAGCCATATACTCTCAAGATAAGCTATTGCCCAGCCTTTTTTTTTTTACTGCATCTTATATAAGGAAACAAAGATTTGGAGATTACCTGGTTTTTTAAAATTTATCCAGGAAAAGTCATTCCACTCAAAGCTAAATCTTAAAAAAAACAAACACATGCTATCTATGTGGTTTTGAGATGCTTTAAGATCACTGAAAAGGCTTTTAATCAGCTGGGAGATAGGAAAAAGGAGGTGGAGTTTCATCAGCTTTCCCTCCCAGCATTTACTGTACTGTGATGTTAGCAGAACAGCAAAACAGACTAGAGTTATTTATAATGCTCTTCTAAAATATTCCTATCAGAAGGAATTAATATGCTTTATATCGAGCATTCATTTATCCTGAATGGTCAACTAAATTAAAAACCAAAATAAAGAAGCTTCAGCACAAAGTAAACATGAAAACAACTGATATCAAAGCCATGAAATGATATCAAACAACTTATCTCAAATTGTCTCCAAAGTACAACAGCCATCACCCCAAAAAGCAGAAGTAGAAGACACTAGATCAGGGAATACTGAATCAGAGTTTTTTGCTTTACAGTATTTTTACGTGTTCTCTTTTTAGAGAAAAGGGGCGTTGTCTTACCTGAACGCCTTTTCTCAGCATGGAGATGGAGAATCCACGAATGGGTTAACTCTGTCTTCCTGCCCATTAGACTAAGTCAGTCAAACTTGCCACGCCCCTCCTGGACCAGTACACTCCCAGTCTCGATGAGGGCGAAAGCTATTGACGACAGTCCGACGTGTTGGCTCCCAGACCCCTAACACTGGACCTGACAGACCCTAAGGGGCAGGAGTGGATTCTCCATCTCCATGCTAAGAAAAGGTGTTCAGGTAAGACAATGCCCCTTCTCCAGCATAGGAGATGGAGAATCCACGAATGGGACATACCAAAGCCACCTGTCCCTATGGGAGGGAAACAGTCAGGGCCAGTGTCCCATCCTGCGGCACCACTTGTTGGAGCACTCTGCGTCCGAAAGAGGCTTACGCAGAGGCAAACCTGTCCAGTTTATAATGCCTCACAAATGGTGAAGATGAAGACCATGTCGCTGCCTTACAAATGTCCTCGATGGATGCCTGTGTGGCCCATGCTGCCGAGGTCGCAGCACTGTGCGTTGAATGCGCAGTAACATGACTTGGAACTGACAGGGAATGCGACAGATACGCCCCCGCAATGCAACCCCTGATCCACCTGCCTATGGTAGAGGCAGACACTTTCTGTCCTATAGAAGAATGGTGAAAGGAAACAAAGAGGGCTTCTGACTTGCGAAAGGCCGCCGTCCGCTTGATGTAATAGCGCAACACCCTGCGGACGTCCAGTGCATGCCACTGACGTTCCAAGTCATGAGACGGATTAGGGCAAAAATCTGCCAGTACAATTTCCTGATCCCTATGAAACAGGGTGTTGACCTTGGGAATAAAGGTAGGATCCAAATGAAGGACCACCCGGTCCCGATGAAAAACGCATAGGTCATCCCTGATAGAAAGCGCTGCCAGCCCAGAGATTCGCCTGGGTGATGTAATGGCTACCAGGAAGGCGACCTTGAGAGACAAGGACAGTAGAGCACAGGTTCTGATAGGCTCAAAAGGCAGCATGGTGAGGGCCTGTAGGACCCGTGGCAATTCCCAAGAGGGATACCTATGAACCACAGGCGGCTTTGTGTTGGTGGCGCCCTTGATAAAGGAGCGTATCATAGGATGTTGAGCCAACGGCGCCAAGTTGTTACAGGTAAGTAGAGTGGATAGAGCCGCCACCTGTCTATGGATGGTATTAGGCGCCAAGTCCTTATCGAGACCTTCCAGTAAATAGTCCAAGATCCTTGGAATAGTCATATCCGAGATAGCCAGGTGGTGTCTTTCGCACCAATGGCAGAAATTCCTCCCTGTGGAGTCATAGATGCGATTCGTCGCCAGCCGTCAGGAGGCCTGAATCATGGAAATTACACCTGACAAATAGGATTCCCAAGACAGGATCCAGCGTTCAAGTGCCAGGCGGTTAACTGGAGCCACTGGGGTTCAGGATGTTCAGAACTCCCTGGCTGAGTTTGATGCGACCTGGGGGAATCCTCCATGGTGCAGATCTGGAGAGATTCACGAGGCCAGTGCGGAGCCACGAATATCACCTCCGCCTGCTTTTGCAGTATCTTGCGGATAGCTGCTGGGATCACAGGAAGAGGGGGAAATGTGTAAAGCAGGCCCTGTGGCCATGGACTCTGAAGAGCATCTGCTCTCTCCGCTCCCAGAGACGGGAACTGGGAAAAGAATCTCGGGAGCTGAGAGTTCGCTTGAGAAGCGAACAAATCCAGGACCGGTCGGCCGAACCTCTCCGATATCTCTGTGAAGAGGTCTGGGTGCAGGCACCATTCAGAATGATCCATGGTTGACCTGCTTAAAAAGTCCGCCTGTCGATTTGCCTCCCCCGAGATGTGCTTTGCCCTGAGGGAAGAAAGGTTGGTCTCTGCCCAGGAGCCCAACAACTGGGCCTCGGCCATAAGGGACTTGGAATGGGTACCCCCTTGCCGGTTCACATGGGCCTTTGCCGCCACATTGTCCGTGAGGACCAGCACATGTTGCCTCGCAACCCTGTTGCGGAAGTGGCGGAGAGCCAGGTGTATGGCTCTGAGCTCCAACCAACTGATGTTGTGCCTCAGATCTAACCAGAACCACCGGCCCTGAACCAACTGTGACTGAAGGTGCGCTCCCCAGCCAAACAGACTGGTGTCTGTCGTAAGGATGAGCCGAACGGGTTCCTTGAAGAATGACCCTCTGGCTACCGCTGGGGAGGACCACCACCGAAGGGACCGTAGGGTCTGAGCAGAAACCTTTACCCTTTGGTTGGAGGAGCTGGTGCCTAATCTTTGAAATGGGAGCAAGAACCATTGGAGGTTCCTGGAGTGCAGTCTGGCCCAAGGCACTATTGCGATGCAGGATATCATCTTTCCCAGCAACTGGGAAAGCACGGCCAGTGTCACCACATGCTCCCTGCGGACTTTGCGGACCAGGGCTCGGATGCTGTCCTTACATTCCCGAGACAGGTAGACCTGGCAATGGTCTGTGTCTATGACCACCCCTAGGTGTAGGAGGCGGGTCAAGGGAACTGTCTGGCTCTTTTGAAAGTTCACCGAGAACCTATGATCTTGGAGGGTCTTGATCGATAACGCCAGATCCAACTGGGCGGCCGGAAAGGAGGGCGACTGGATGAGAATGTCGTCCAGATAGCACTGAATGCGTACTGGCACCAGTCTCAACTGTGCGCCAAGCACCGCCAGGATCTTGGTAAACACTCTTGGAGCCGATGAGAGGCTGAACGGCAGGGCTCTGTACTGGTAATGGTGGCTCATATAACAGAACCTGAGGAACTGACGATGATCAGGGAGGATGGGGATATGGACGTCAGGAACTCTCCCTTCCTTACGCTGGCCAAGATGGACTGGAACGTTTGCATCTTGAATTTCCTGTATGCAATGTGGGAGTTCAGACCTTTCAGGTTGAGTATCGCCCTCCATCCTCCTGAGGCCTTGGGAACCACAAAGAGGATGGAATAAAATCCTCTTCCCAGTTGACCAGCCGGAACTGGTTCTATGGCTCTTATCCCCAAGAGATATCGAATGGCCTCGTGCATGAGTTCCTTCTTGATTGGATTTTTCAATTGCGGGCAAGAAATGAAGCGCCCTGGCGGGTTGGACACAAATTCCAGGGACAGGCCGTATCGGATGGTTCGGAGGACCCAGGAGTCTGTGGTGGTGACTTCCCACTGGTGGACGAAAAAAGCTTCTGAAGGACCTTCTGAAGGGGCGACCCCCCCATGCCCCGAAAGGGCTGCTTGCCCTGGTAATGCTGTCTGGGCCTGGCGCCCAATCTCTCAGATGGACGGTACTGTCTGGCCGTGAAGGGACGGGAGGGCTGCACAGAACCTGGGCCTGCCCCTGACCGAAAGGATTGCCTGCGGGCATACGGATTGGAACATCTGTCCGCCCGTCTGCTGAGGTGAGCCATCACCTTCCGCTTATCCTTATTCTTGATTAGATAAGTTGCCAGGGCCTCTCCAAACAGTTGACCACCCTGGTAAGGGGCCGCAGCCAAACGCTACTTGGATTTGGCGTCAGTTTGCCAATGCTTGAGCCACAAGAGCTGTCGTGTGGTGACACTGGAGGCTATGGCTCTGGAAGAAAACCTGGCTGTGTGTAGAGACACATCAGATATATACTCCGAGGCTGCAACCAATTTTCTCAGGTCTTGGTGCGTGCAGACGTCCTCTGGAGGGATTCTGACCTGGAGCTGGTGGAGCCAGAGGAGAGAGGTCCTAGCAAAGAAAGAACAAGTAGCCGCTCTTACCACCCACGCTGCCGCCTGATGTGTCCTGCGGAACGTCAATTCCGATCTCTTATCCTCAGCCTTCAACGTCTCGGCCATATCCCCCGACACCGCAGATAAGGACAAAAGTGAGGTCAAGGGTTCATCCACCATTAGCACCTCAAGAGTGTCAGCCAAGGCTGGTGTTGCGCTAAGCAGTTTTCTGTCCGTTCCCCCTAGGGATGGGAAGGCGCCAGGTGAGACCCATTGTTTCCGAATGGCGTTCAAGAATAGAGGGGGACAGGGCACATGGTGCTGAGTCACAACAGGCTCAGAAAAAAATGGATTTGGATCCGAACTGGTTGAAGGGTCTGGCTGAGGAATTTGATCAGGATCTATGTTCGCAGTGATGCTGGCCTTGCGGAGCAGTGGCACGAAAAGGGCCGGGTTGAAGAGACCCCCAAATGGAGGGGGTTCTGAAGAGGGCTACTCCTCCTCCGACCATAGTGTGTCTGTTTGGTCATACTCAGCAGAAGATGCCCTGCTGTGAGAGGATTGGGCTGGCGAGGGAGAGCCATGGTACTTGGGTGCTCCCAACTGGGGAAGATATGATGGAGGTATGGAGGCAACCGACTTGGGCCTGGACTTATGGTAAGATCTGGAGGCGAAAGCCTGGTCAACTGCCTGAGAGATTAGTGCCTGAAGGTGCGCAGTGGAAAACGCTCCTTGAGGCTCTGTTGCCCTGAGCCCAGCTGCTGTGGGAGTGAAGGTGGCCTCTGGTGCTGCCTGAGGGGTCTGAGGTACCGAGGTTGCCTGATGGACGTTTGGTTCCTCGCTATGAGGAAAAAATTGTTCCTGATCATCCCCCAAGGGAGGAAGGTGGCTAGGGATCCCCTCCGGGGACCAGACCCCGAGTGGAAGCGGGGAGCCCCAGGGGGAGGTCAAAGACCGAGGTCTCTGCCTGCTCCATGTCCATCATGGCTTGCCTCTGCGCTTTGGAGAATTCTTTTTCCAGCGCCTGGTGCCTTCTGCTAGTCTGTTTTTCCGTTAGTATGGAAGGTTTCCTTCCCGACATGGTTTTAGCCTTGGCTTTGATCTTGCTGGCCGCCTCCTGTTTGGAGGACCTATGCCTCTTTTGGCTGGTAGATGTAGAGGAGGTGCCTTGAGGAGGCTGGGGCACCGTGTTGTCAGCCATAACAAGGTGAGATATCTCAGTGTTGTGCTGAGAGGGATCTCAAGCAGTTGGGAGCCAAGTACTAGATATGGTTGTGGTCCACCTGGTGTATCAGACAAGTATTGCTGGAGCTGGTGAATTCAAGGCCGACTTGTAGGAGTCTGGCCCACCAGCCGTGCTCCTGTGGCTACCTGACCGATTAGTTGCCCCATTAGTGGCCCAGTCGTGCCTACAGCCGCAGCAAAATCACATATGTGATGACAGCCAGCTTGCTCGTAATGTGTCAGATCTACGGTGGCGGCAAAATCACAGCCGTGATGACAGCCAGCAGACGCGTAGCCCACTGAATGGTGGCCAGGTCAGTGAAATGAGGCACCAGTTGAGGCCTGAAGGCCTATTGGAAGCTTCGTGTGGCCTGTCTTGGCAATCAACAATTGTTGTTGGCCTTCAGGCCCCTAGTCCGATGGGATTTGCCTCCCCTATTCACTCTCAGCGGCCTGTCCTATGGGCTCGAACCACCACCCCCTTGTCCTCCTTCTGGGAGGAAATGGCTCCTGGCTGTTAAGGCCGTCCAAAATGGCGGCCGCGGTTGCCGCGGCCTCCGCTAGACCGGGGCCGGGAAAAATGGGACGGAACAAACTGTTTGTGTTGTTGTCCACCGATTGCCAACTGAGAAGGGGAAAGTTGAGAGCCCTCAAGCTAAAAAACCTATCGACGGCAGCGGCTCGCGACACAGTGGCCAAGATGGCGGCCGCGACGGTCAGGCCGCAAAAGAAGTCAAGCGGAGGCCTCCGCAACGACTGAGGGGTGTTTGGGGAAATCCCCAGGCCGTAACGAGAAGGAAAAGCTGTGACCCCTCAGAATAAAGTCGATCGGCGGCAGCAGCTCGCCACACAGTGACCAAGATGGCGGAAGCAACGATCAGGCCGCGAAAGAAGTCAGGCAGAGGTCTCTGCAATGACTGAGGGGTGTTTGGGGAAATCCCAAGGCTGTAACGAGGCCGTTCGGAGCAGCGCTGATCCCAGCGCTGACAAGATGGTAAAAAGAACGATCGGCCTCGGTAGACAGAAAGCGGAAGTCTCCGCTATAATCACTAGAGCTTTGGGGAAATCCCAAGCCTCCAGCAAGGCAATCTGGAACAGCGCTGATCCCAACACTGTTGAGAAGGCCGTGGAGATCAAAAATAAAAAGGGAGAATTCACAAATGGGATACATTCAGTACAACCTGTTGCTAAGCTGGGAGCCAAATTTGTCACATCCGTCTGGGCTGCAGACTAAGTCGAGACCGGGAGTATCCTGGTCCAGGAGGGGCGTGGCAAGTTTGACTGACTTAGTCTAATGGGCAGGAAGACAGAGTTAACCCATTCATGGATTCTCCATCTTCTATGCTGGAGAAATCAAGCATTCTGTTATCTAATTTTGTTTAGATGCAATGGAATAGATCTATGATAATTGACTATGCAGTGGTTCTAATAGCTTCAGATGTGGCTACTTCTCCATTTGCTGGCACAAGATGGATGCAGTGCCACTTCATCAAAATTGAAAGTACAGTATTACTTTACAAACACATGAGTAAACACATTAACAAATTTCAAATTAGAGGTTTTATCCCTCACAACCTTGGTTTTTAATTTTCTTGATGCATGAACAAAATGATGTGTAGGAAAGAGAATCTATAATTGTGTCTCCAGTAACTGGCTGTCATTACAAAAATGTACAATTATTTCACCACTAAAGGTTTTATTCTATTTTAAAAGGGTTCCTAATTATCTTGCTATATGGCTCATTTACTAAGATGCCAATTAATGCTCCTAGCTCACCTCTTTTCACTGTTCGTGCTTTACCTGGTTATATAACTCTAGGCTCCCAATGCTGCTTTTCTCCAATTTCTCTCATTTAACCCTGTGAAATATTTTTACATGGCTTCCTAGTTCACAACATTTTATTTGTTTGCCTACTCCTGCTTTCATCCTGTCTGCCAGGTCTTTCAGAAATTAACGCCTGCCAACTATAAGCCACATTAGGGATAATATTCAGAAATCAGGGCCTTCCTCTCACAAGAGGGAATGAATAAAGGTTAAGAGATCAGTTCAAAGAGGAGTTAGCAACTTAACCAACGTGGGGAAGACAGAGAGCAGTGGAGGGACTTGTTTTCTTTTTCTGCCCCAATAAACCTAATTAGGATTGTGAGCAGTGCTGGCAGGAGAGAAATTTCTTTACGCTAAACTGTCTGTTTGTGTTTGATTAATGTAAATCTTCTCAAGACTCTAACCATGCTCTGGGCAATATGATGGCTGTAGTTCTGTTAGCCATCATCTATGCAACTGAAGAAAGTAAAACACAGAACAGAAAGGGGACCCTCTCAAGACTCTCCCTTAATCTAGTCTGGTGACACAGTTTCAACAATGGGCTTTGAATGCTGCTTGAGTGAATGTCACTTTGTCACAATACTAGACATTTCTATCAGGAATAAGAAATGTTGCAACGTTCATATATTTTACAAGATCTAATT
>NW_015386544.1:509977-515888 GCF_001527695.2 Protobothrops mucrosquamatus
CTAACAATACGTTTAACATGCAACATAATATAAAACCATTTAAAACAAAGGCACTATAAACAATAATTAAAATACCAGAGCATTAAAATCTCTTGTAAATTTTAAGTTATTGATAATGCCTGATGTGGGCCAACCAATGCTATTGCTTTTTAATATTGATTTTGCTATAAAGCAAACAATATTTATAAAATATTCTGCAGCTCTGAAAACAAAGCTAGCAGAAATCTAAACACCCCTGAACTACTCCGTTTACCAGCTATGCCACCTATCAAGCAATTATTAAGTAGAAAGTCAAGTTCTAAATGTGCAGAAATGAATTCTATCTCAGTACAGAGACAATCATATAACATTAGATTAATAAATAAACAAATCTTCAATTTTCATGAGTTCATGAAAATGATAAATAACAAAAGATCTTAAGAAACTTGAAAATGTGTTCTTTGGTACAAGGTAAATTCATTAATAAATAATTTTACTTTTGCCATTTTATTTTTTTATTTTTCAGTGTTAACTTTGTCTGCCTGTTTAAGCTAAATAGGAGTTGCTATATACCTAGTTCAACAGCTTGTACCTCCATTTATAAAGAATATTTTGAAGTAAATTATATCAATTAGTTTAAGATTGAAGAAACCATACTTTAAATTTTATAAATCAAACATACCTTTGGGAGCAACCAGTTTATGTGTAGTACGTTTTACAATGCCACAAAATAACTTTACATCCCTAAAGTGTGCTAAAACCAATATTGCATGTATTTCAGGTTTTCTCAAAATGGCTTCCCTCCCAAAACCCTCTCAATTCATTTTGCTTCATTGCTTCAAACTTCCAGAAAGTGTATCTATGAACAAGAAATGCAGTATTACCTTGCTTTTATATTATAGGTTTTAGAGTGTTGGTCACACAATTAATATCCTTGTTTACTGATTTAAGTTTTTTTTTAAAAAAAAAAATCAGGCCAAGCTTGAAAGGCGCTATGAAAGTATAGATGCCTATGCATATTAAGCTTTTAAGTGATAATTATTCTTCTCTGTTTCAGTTTAATAGAGACATTATTCTTTGCAAGAACGCACCAATCAGAGCTTCCTGACATAACAACAAAATAGTTGTAAATATTTATATGGAATTCACAGACCTTTACCCCAAATAAGAAGTCAGGCATGGGAAATAAGCAGATTCTCAGAGCTTGCACAGCAGATACGGACAAATCTCCAAGGAACAGAGGCCTCATCACTAATGGGAGTTGAAGAGCAATGAATAAATACAATGCTACTAAATAGCCTTAGAGTTCCCTTTTCCAAGATGTATTATCAGTGATACTATATGAACACCCTGAGAATACCAAGCAGTTTACAGAAATTCAATTTCTTAATGAGAAATGCAAAACAATACCTTGGTGCTGACAATAAAGTTTATGGCTCACAGTTTAAACGCTAACATTCAATACAATTTATCACCAGAGGAGAAGGTGAACATATTCATCCAGAAGGGATGTCCAAAAAGAACCAATTCCTGTGTGAAAAAGTATATACTTATAAAAACAAAATGAGTCTGGGAGGTACAAGTAAAAATGGCTCCATCTCCTACCTTTTTTTCAAAGTTGCATTGTTACCAGAGAATAATTCTGCAATCGTGCCTCATTAATTCTGGTGAGTGGAATTCTTTTTCCACATAATGGTTAAAATACATGTTGTGGCAAATAAAAGCATAAGATCTAAACATTCTTAATTCTATTATTTCTTAAGCAAAGGACATTCAGGTGCTCTCAATTGGTCACTGATAACTAAGCATATTAATTTTAATGTAGTTCTTTATATAGTAGTTATGTGATCAGAATGTAAATGATACATCATAGAATAATATATGAACTTCTAGTTTACAAGGAGATTTCTCTGTACAAAATTTACAAAACTATTTTAAGGCGAGGATACAAATGATTTGGAGTCAGTATATACATTATGGATTTCTAAATGTTTTTCAATTTCTGAGATTTTTCTAGAATTAAATACTCGGCTGCTAGTTAACTGGTCTACAGTGTATTGCAAATACATAAAAACAAATTCATACACAGTAAGTCAATGTCTAAAGCAAGAGGAAAAGAATAGTAATGGAATGTTTGAGTAGGAAGTCTGCCGTTTTACGCTAGTGACTGAATACTCTTTAAACATCTCTAAGCCCAGCAGCAACTGTTATGTGTTTATTCCAACTATTTGCTATTTAATAAATAGCATTTTAATTCATAGTATGGAAAAGTTAATATATACTTTTCTAGTCTTGGCCATCTTTTCAGTTATTTTCATCTTAATATTAGCAAAATTTTCAGAGTACTTATGCAATCCTGCTTACTCCATCCCTTCTCCCTTGCAACTAATAACCATCCACAAGCTCCAGAAACAGAAAAGGCTAATTTATACCATTGTTTTTTTCCTTGCTGGGACTGTAGTACAAAGGCGAGCCCCAATATGTTTTGTTGTTGTTGTTGTTGTTAATTGCAAAGTCGTGTCCGACCCATCGCGACCCCATGGACAACATTCCTCCAGGTCTTCCTGTCCTGTACCATCTTCTGGAATCCATTTAAGTTCACACCTACTGCTTCAGTGACTCCATCCAGCCACCTCATTCTCTGTTGTCCCGTTCTTCTATTGCCCTCAATCTTTCCCAGCATTAGGCTCTTCTCCAGTGAGTCCTTCCTTCTCATTAGGTGGCCAAAGTATTTGAGTTTCAACTTCAGGATCTGGCCTTCTAAAGAGCAGTCGGGGTTGATCTCTTCTAGGACTGACCGGTTTGAATGCCTTGCAGTCCAAGGGACTCGCAGGAGTCTTCTCCAGTAACATAGTTCAAAGGCCTCAATTCTTTGTCGCTCAGCCTTTCTTATGGTCCAGCTTTCACATCCATACATTGCAACTGGGAAAACCATGACCTTGACTATATGCACTTTTATTGGCAGGGTGATGTCTCTGCTTTTTAGTATGCTGTCTAGATTTGCCATAGCTTTCCTCCCCAGGAGCAAGCATCTTTTAATTTCTTGGCNGACCTTCGGAACGAAGGTAGGGTCTAACCGAAGGGTAACCCTATCCTGTTGAAAAACACATAAGTCATCTCTCACTGAAAGCGCCGCCAGCTCCGAAATGCGACGAGCAGAGGTGATAGCCACCAGGAAGGCCACTTTGTGGGACAGAGAACGAATGTCACATGTCCTGAGGGGCTCAAAAGGAGATTTAGTAATAGCCTGAAGCACCCTTGACAACTCCCACGAGGGGTATCTATGTACCACAGGAGGATTTTGGTTGGAGGCTCCCTTAAGGAACGACCTTACCAAAGGATGATGACCCAGTGATTCAGCAGAGTCGCATGAGAGGATTGTAGACAAAGCTGCGACTTGCCTGCGAAGGGTATTAGGGGCTAAACCTTTTTCCAGACCTTCCAATAAATAATCCAAAATAATTGGCACAGTAAGTGCCGAGAGTGACAACTTCCTCCCGGAACACCATGATTGGAAATTTTTCCACGTGGCCTCATATATGCGGTTCGTGGACGGACGGCGCGATGCCTGAATAACCTTTATAACCCCTTGTGAACAGCTTTCTCCAGTCAAGATCGAGCGCTCAAGTGCCAGACGGCTAACTGGAGCCACCGCCAAGGGTCGCTGACTGAAAGATTCACCAGATCTGCGAACCAAGGTCTCCGTGGCCAAAAGGGTGCCACCAGGAGAACCTCCGCTCACTCCTGAAGAATCTTGCGGATTACCGCTGGGAGAATCGGCAGAGGGGGAAATGCGTAAAGCAAGCCCTGCGGCCAAGGACTCCGAAGGGCATCCGTCCGTTCCGCCCCCGTCGGAAAACGGGAGAAAAAACGTTGAAGATGGGCATTGTACTGGGACGCGAAGAGGTCCACTAGAGGAAGACCAAAACGGAGGCAAACCTCCTGGAAGATCCTCGGGTGGAGTCTCCACTCCGTGTGATCTATCGTCGACCTGCTCAGAAGATCGGCCTGTGTGTTTGCTACCCCCGAAATATGGTCTGCCATGATAGATGCCAGATTGCGTTCCGCCCGGAGACCCAACGAAAGAGCTTCGGACATCAGGCTCCGAGATCGAGTGCCCCCTTGGCGATTTATATGTGCCTTGGCTGCCACATTGTCCGTGAGGACCAGGACGTGTCGCCGTGATACTAGATGGCGAAAATGCCGAAGAGCTAGATGGATGGCCCTCAACTCTAGCCAATTTATATTGTGCCGTAGATCTGAAGCGGACCAACGGCCCTGTACCCAGTGAGACTGAATGTGAGCCCCCCAACCGAACAGGCTGGCGTCGGTCATGAGGACAATCCTGTCTGGCTCCTTGAAACACAACCCTCTGAGGATGGCTGGTGACAGCCACCAACTGAGGGAACGTAGCACGTGGTGAGGGAGAACCACTCTGTTGAGCGAAGCACTGAGGTTCCGCCTCTGAAAGGGAAGCATGAACCTTTGCAGTTCTCTGGTGTGGAGCTATGGCAGAAATCATCTTCCCTAACAACTGGGAGAGACTGACCAATGTCGCCGATCGACTGCCGCGAAGTCGAAGAATCGATTCCCGTATGCCGTCCCTGCGATCTTGAGAGAGATACACCCGGCATTCCAAGGTGTCTATGACGGCCCCCAGGTGTAAGAGCCTCGTTGTGGGATTTAAGTGGCTCTTTGGAAAATTCACCGAAAATCCGTGGTCCTGGAGCAATGTTATCACTATTTTGAGGTCCGTCAATGCTGTCTGGACGGACGAAGACTGAATCAAAATGTCGTCCAGATAACAGTGGACTCTTACTGGTATCAATCGTAAATGTGCTGCCAGGACCGCCAAGACTTTGGTGAATACTCTCGGAGCTGATGAGAGGCCAAAGGGGAGTGCCCTGTATTGAAAGTGATTCCCCTTGTATGCAAACCGAAGAAACCGTCGATGGATCAGAGAGATGGGGATATGAAGGTACGCCTCCGTGAGGTCGATAGACGTCAGGAGGTCCCCTTTTCTGACGCTTCCCAAGATGGAACGGAGCGTTTGCATCTTGAATTTGTGGTAAGCTATATGAAAATTCAAGTCCTTTAGATCCAGAATAGCCCTCCATCCCCCTGATGCTTTTGGTACGACAAAGAGGATGGAGTAGAATCCTTGACCTCTCTGATCCAGCGGTACGGGTTCTATGGCCCTGATGTGAAGCAGATGATGGATAGCCTCGTTCATCAGCCTTAGTTTTGTGCAGTTCCTGGGATATGGACAGGAGAGGAAACGATTTGGGGGGTAAGATATAAATTCCAAATTTAGACCGTGTCGGATCGTGTTGATGACCCACGTATCCGTGGTGGTAGTCTCCCAACGGTGGGTGAACAGAGAGAGTCTGCCCCCTATGGGAGGTGCCGCCGAGGAGTCACCTGGAACGGCGGAAAGGCCTATTGTTCCCCCGAAAGGGCCGTTTCCCCTGGGCTTGTTGTCTGGGACCGGGATTTTGTCTGTCAGGCTGCCTATCTTGCCTGTCCTGCCTTGGCGGGAAGGAACGAAAGGGCTGAGAATAGGTGTATCTTGGTCCCCCCCGAAAGGACTGCTTTCGTTGAAAGTAACCAGCCCTCCTGTTTGGCCGTTTGAGTAGGTCTTTAAGGACCTTACGTTTGTCCTTATTCTCTGTTAAATAGGGATTCAGCGAATCCCCAAATAACTTAGAACCCTGGTAGGGAGCCGCTGCCAATTTCCACTTGGATTTGGCATCTGCTTGCCAATTTTTCAGCCAGAGCATACGTCTTCCAGTGATGTTGGACGCCATAGCTCTGGAAGAAAACCTAGCTGCCTGTAAGGATGCGTCTGACGCATATTCCGTGGCTGCCACCATTTTGCTGAGATCCAAGTGCGTGCGGACATCCTCCGCAGGAACTCGGGCTTGGAGCTCCC
>NW_015386544.1:517376-520495 GCF_001527695.2 Protobothrops mucrosquamatus
CACTGCTGGGGCACCTGGAATCCAAGGGAGAAACTAAGTACGAATAAGGACAGACACTCTATAAGGGGAGCCTGGAATTCGTACTGAAAATACTGTGGATAAGAACAGACACGCTGATGGGGAGTCTGGAATCCCAGTACAGTGCCAATTAATCTGTGCCAATTAATCAATTCAAATGAGAACCAGGAGACACCAAATTTCCAAAGATAATGCCTCTATGCAGAAAGGAGAATACAAAATGGCGGCCTTACTAAAATGGCGGCCTATCTCCCTACATAAAACAATGGCAACCCAGTATTGCCACCCTTGGCAGAAAGGGAAACTCGTTTGCCAATTGAAACTGTGCAAGCGCCCAATTTAGACAAATCCCTTTCACCAAAGTGTTTCACCTAACAATTAAACCTAATTTTCAAAGCAAATTGTGGTCTCAAAATGGCCGCCGCGGCCTGTTCCAGGACCACGAGGCTCAAAATGGCGTCTCTGGCACAGGCAGGGTCGGGGAAACTGAAAGCACCCCCTCCCCGCTCTAGAGGAGCCTCCCACACCGACCAGCAAAGAAGGGAGGAATCGGGGAAAAAAGAACTATTTCTTAGTCCCCGATAGCCGGCCAAACCGCCGATCGCAGAGAAGGGAGGAATCAGGGGAAAATAAACTAATTCTCAGTCCCCGATAGCCGGCCGAAAAACACCGGTCATAGCTGAGGCCAAGCGCGCGCGCGCGCGCACCTCCGCAAACGAAAAATTAGAAAAAAAAAATGGAAAAAACTCACAATAATCTCCCACGAGGACTGCAGCCACAGCCTCGAAGAGGAAAAACGACGTCGGAGTCGATCGTGAGGCTTCCCCCCCTTTTCCCCGTCGCGAAAAGGCGCACGAGTCGACAGAGCCGCAGCCGCGGGCTCCGTGAGGCTTGTGTCTGAGGAAGACAGCAGCCGATGTCTTCCTGACGAATCGATGAAACGAAAATAGCCTCCCAGGGCTGTTTTTCCCCGTTTAAACAGCCTACGGAGCCGCAGCCGCAAGCTCCGTTAGGCTTGAGGTATTGAGTCCAACAGCCGTTGGCCTCCTTTGGGGAAAGGGGCAGCCCCGTTCAATTCCCTGCAAGGCCCAATCCTATTTGAGTAATGAGCTCCAGGACTAACAGCTGTTAGTCCCTTTGGAAATACAGGGATCGTTGAGGGGAGAGGAAGCCAAATTAAGTAATTAATTAATTTAATTCTGTAAAATTTTTAATTGGAAAGGGGATGGAAACCACCAATGACTGTACCTGCCTAGAGCCAAACTTGCAACGTCTGTCCTGGGCAAGATCAAGTCAAAGACTGGAGATCACCGGTCCAGGACGGGCGTGGCAACTTTGGCTGACTTGATCTGATTGGGCAGGAATACAGTCTACTACCCAATGGTGGAGTCTCCATCTCAGTGCTGGAGAATCCCCGGGCCGTAACGAGAAGGAAAAGCTGTGACCCCTCAGAATAAAGCCGATCAGCGGCAGCGGCTCGCCACGCAGTGACCAAGATGGCAGAAGCAACTATCAGGCCGCGAAAGAAGTCAGGCAGAGGTCTCTGCAATGACTGAGGGGTGTTTGGGGAAATCCCAAGGCTGTAACGAGGCTGTTCGGAGCAGCACTGATCCCACCGCTGACGAGATGGTAAAAAGAACGATCGGCCTCGGTAGAGAGAAAGCGAAAGTCTCCGCTATAATCACTAGAGCTTTGGGGAAATCCCAAGCCTCCAGCAAGGCAATCTGGAACAGCGCTGATCCCAACGCTGTTGAGAAGGCCGTGGAGATCAAAAATAAAAAGGGAGAATTCACAAATGGGATAAATTCAGTACAACCTGTTGCTAAGCTGGGAGCCAAATTTGTCACGTCCGTCTGGGCTGCAGACTAAGTCGAGACTGAGAGTATCCTGGTCCAGGAGGGGCGTGGCAAGTTTGACTGACTTAGTCTAATGGGCAGGAAGACAGAGTTAACCCATTCATGGATTCTCCATCTCCTATGCTGGAGAAATCAAGCATTCTGTTATCTAATTTTGTTTAGATGCAATGGAATAGATCTATGATAATTGACTATGCAGTGGTTCTAATAGCTTCAGATGTGGCTACTTCTCCATTTGCTGGCACAAGATGGATACAGTGCCACTTCATCAAAACTGAAAGTACAGTATTACTTTACAAACACATGAGTAAACACATTAACAAATTTCAAATTAGAGGTTTTATCCCTCACAACCTTGGTTTTTAATTTTCTTGATGCATGAACAAAATGATGTGTAGGAAAGAGAATCTATAATTGTGTCTCCAGTAACTGGCTGTCATTACAAAAATGTACAATTCTTTCACCACTAAAGGTTTTATTCTATTTTAAAAGGGTTCCTAATTATCTTGCTATATGGCTCATTTACTAAGATGCCAATTAATGCTCCTAGCTCACCTCTTTTCACTGTTCGTGCTTTACCTGGTTATAACTCTAGGCTCCCAATGCTGCTTTTCTCCAATTTCTCTCATTTAACCCTGTGAAATATTTTTACATGGCTTCCTAGTTCAGAACATTTTATTTGTTTGCCTACTCCTGCTTTCATCCTGTCTGCCAGGTCTTTCAGAAATTAACGCCTGCCAACTATAAGCCACATTAGGGATAATATTCAGAAATCAGGGCCTTCCTCTCACAAGAGGGAATGAATAAAGGTTAAGAGATCAGTTCAAAGAGGAGTTAGCAACTTAACCAACGTGGGGAAGACAGAGAGCAGTGGAGGGACTTGTTTTCTTTTTCTGCCCCAATAAACCTAATTAGGATTGTGAGCAGTGCTGGCAGGAGAGAAATTTCTTTACGCTAAACTGTCTGTTTGTGTTTGATTAATGTAAATCTTCTCAAGACTCTAACCATGCTCTGGGCAATATGATGGCTGTAGTTCTGTTAACCAGCATCTATGCAACTGAAGAAAGTAAAACACAGAACAGAAAGGGGACCCTCTCAAGACTCTCCCTTAATCTAGTCTGGTGACACAGTTTCAACAATGGGCTTTGAATGCTGCTTGAGTGAATGTCACTTTGTCACAATACTAGACATTTCTATCAGGAATAAGAAATGTTGCAACGTTCATATATTTTACAAGATCTAATT
>NW_015386544.1:529198-577428 GCF_001527695.2 Protobothrops mucrosquamatus
GAGTTGTGATAACTGGGAACATTGCTATCTTTTGTCATTTCCCATCTCCCAAATGGAAGCACTTCAAATAAGCTAAAAAATTTCTATTCTAAAATAGAAATTGACAAACAATTTTCTCATAAACTGAAATGCCAATAAGTATTTGATGTATATTTCCCTCTAAGGAAAATCAGCTTTTTAGGAGGCTAGCATAGGTTAAGAGTGGGCAAAACAGTTTAAACAAGAGTAGACTAATGGCTTTGTGAACTTGGTTTTATAAAAGCCAGTTCTAGATAACCACTTCCGCTTCTGAAACCACAATGCTTGCACAAAACTAACCACAATTTTTTTTTTTGTGTTTGCATTTTTTCATCAAATTGTAGAAGCGTGCTATCAATTTTGAGAGTTGCATATTCTTTTAATGATAAAGTACTTCAATTTTTGGTCAAATCAGTGGAGGATGACAATGAATTTGCTCACATTTTTGTATTGCTCATTTTGTTAAGCAGCAAATTAAATTATCTCAAATATACTGCCCTTGCAAAACCACACCTCATTCATGTGGATACAAGCACACAACTAAGTAGTTTTCCCTTTGGCAATTTGCACATGTTGCTTCTTTATCCACATTGAGAGGCCCATATTGTTAATTCACACCTTTTGCTTCATGCCACATCGCCCAATGAGATCATAATAAAGACAGCATAATTTTGCTGAGTTGTTTAAACAAGCAGAGGTTTAAAGTGCATATCCCAAAATCAGCACATCCTGTTGCAAGCCTAAGGATAAAAATAAAAACCTTATAGAGTACTTAACAAGCATTATGACAACTCAAGAAAATCACCTAAATGAGATATAGATGATTGGATTATATGAACATATTTCTACAGTCCATACAACTACAATACTATTATCTCACTTCTAGTATTCCTCTGTCCAACTAATTAACTAAAAGTAGTCCTTGTTCATTTACTGCAGAACTTCACAACTCCCCTCAGATCAAGCTTTGGTGACAGATTGAGCATACAGGTAGTCCTCAACTTACAACAGTTCATTTAGTGACCATTCAAAGTTACAAAATGACTGAAAAGAGTGACTTATGACTGTTTTTCACTTACAACCATTGCAGCATCCCCATGGTCATGTGATCGAAATTTGCATGCTTGGCAACTGGTTCATATTTAGGAAGGTGGTGGTGTCCCAAAATCATGTGATCATCTTTTGAGAACTTCCGACAAGACAACTCAATGGGGAAGCCAAATTCACTTAGCAACCATGTTACTAACTTAAGCATTACAGTGATTCACTTAACAACTACGGCAAGAAAAATCATAAAACGGAGCAAAATTCACTTATCAACTGTTTCACTTAGCAACAGACATTTTGGGCTTTTTGTGGTCGTAAGTCGAGGACTATCTATACTTCAAATGTCAGTAGGACCACAGCCATTTTGCAAGGGAGATATTCTATCTATTTTGCTTTCCAAACCTCCCAAACATAGGAAAAAAATCTTGCATATCCCAAGGAGCCCCATGACTCACAAGAAAGATTGTTGATAGGCTATATACGATCCTTAACTCACTTTTTTGTCCCTCTGATCTACTGGATTGAAACTTACATGTGAAGGGGAAGCACATGCGGAGGGGGTCAATTCAAACAACACAATGGGAAATATAAAATTATCTGCCTATATAAATGGAGGATATTTATTCTTGTAATGGAAATGAGTACATGAAATTTTTTGTTGTCAGAAATTAGGATACCAAGACTATTTTATTTTTATTACAAAACCATGGAGGCATAGGCTACTAATGCCATATAAAGATCAATAAGCCGAGATCTTGAAGTCTGCAAGGACGTACTCCTCCTATAAGCTCTTTTCTTTACAGGATGCCAAGTTCTTGTGAGTTATTTCCAAAGAATAAAAAAAAGTCCAAACAAAAAAGAAACCCTAAGATCAGACAGTCCACTTCCTTTTCCTGTTTTCTTTTTTTATAACTCTGTGTTCACAATACACATTATGAAAATCTGCCTTGTTTTCCTTTAGTAATTTTAAACAGTGTCTTTTTTTTTTTTTTTTTTGAAATTTGTCCCGTATAAAGCCTGCATTTTCTTTGATTTGCTCTGGAGCTTTTTTTTTTAATTTGCTCCTCCTTCTGCCACTTTAATTAGAGATTGTGCTTTCAAAACAAAAGTAATGAATGTACATGTATACACACTAATCAGGCTACCCCTTAGGGTAAGTAAATACAAATAACAAGCTAAAGAAATTAAAGGCATGAGATTTTTTAAAAAAGAATTGTTAAATCTGAGGTTAAATTATAACCTTTCCGTACCCTTTTCTAATCTTGAAAACCATCTTCCATCACATCCATACACATTTTCATACATTGTATTTTGTTCTTTAAACAGTGAATGTACAACTTCCTATCTTTTTATTTAACCTCTTTGGCTGCTTCTCATAAACAAACATGTATTGTTTATTTATGCAGCATCCTCTACAAAAGATTTCATGGGGGGAAGTGCTGGGTTAGAGGGAGAAAAAAATAACATAATCCCCCCTTTAAATTCATCTGATCAATACTGAGGATGTTAATATGTAGGCTGGGAATGCTATGTATTGTATTATTAACAATGGTTTTTTTTAAAAAAAAACCCAACAACCATGAATGTGTTCATTGCATATCACAACATACGTTCAACAAATGCTAATTTCAAAATTAAAACCAACATCAATCAGAAAAGAGTACATTAAAGCAATTGTAGATTGCTTCACAGTAAATAAAGTCATTTTATAGTATTGTTAACAGAACATACCAAGCAAACAGCCAAGGTACCAGGAGAATTCATCAAAGGGTAGTAAAGTTTTGTAAAAATTTAGGACTAACATCCTAAAGTTATGAACAGTGGAAGTCCCAGCATTCAAAAACATGTTATAAAATAGTTTCAGTATCTCTGAAGAGTTTTACTTAATCTGGTACCTTGAAATATGTTGTGATTGCAACTCCTGGAATTCTCAGCCAGTGGAGTTGGGGTAAACATATCAGGAAAGTTTCCGTTTGAGCAACGGTACAAACTTAAGATTGTATTCAAATACATTAATAGAAAGAAGCCATCATTGGAAAGGGCACGTTCAGAAGGTTTGGTTCACATTTCCTTGAGAAGAGTGTATATAGGAAATTAACCCTATTTAATCTTCACCAAAAGCCTTTTTTTTCATCCACACTGAAATTCAACGATTTTCTGCTAAAATGTGCAGCATGATCTTGCAATTCTGAATTGCAGGAACAGAGCATCACACAAGGACAAAATGTGCCAACAGAGGGAGGGGGGAATGCCCTTAAATTCATTATGCAAACCTTTAACAAGAATCAATCTCACATCACTAATTGCAATACTTTATAGGTAGAACTCCCTTGCTAGCAATATATTTACTATAAAGTTATTTAAGACTGGACAATCATTTGTCTGGGATGGGATCAGCATACCTTTCCTCAGCAGGGGGTTGAACTAGATGACCTCTAAGTTCCCTTCCAACCCTATGACTCTAGCTTTTAAATAAAGAGCTATTTTTTTGTTTTATTCAAACATTAAATCCACAGCAAATTGTTAGCATCAACACAATCTTAATCACCTCCAATTTCCCTATATCTACAAAGCTGTTAGTTATAAACTACAAAGGGATTCAGAATAATAGGTTTATTTGAATAACTACAAATTTCAATACAACTCTGAAAAAATCATAAAGCAGCTCTCACATACAGGTTTTGGTACAAAAATCTGTCCCTCTAGTATTTGGCAGCCAATCTGAAATATGAAGATTGAATAAATTTCCTTCATATGCTGGTATATCCAAAAAGGATGTCCTGAATAACTCAGTATATCATTTCTCTGAATCTTTTAGTTCTCTGTAGATATTAATAATTTATGTCATAAGTTCAATGCAACCAAACAATTACATATATTGGGCCAGCAAGTATCATGTCTCCACCCAAGTAATTATCTCAGCTTTCTTCAAAACCAGTAAAGCAAGATCTAGCATCAGCTACTGACAGAAGCCTAGACATAACATAGCCATCTAGTTATAACCAACAGAAAACTTTAAACATTTGAGGAGAGGAGAGGAGACTAAGCAAAGACCAAATATGCTCATATTCCTGGTATTTGTTCCATATCACATATAGAGTTCATGAAGCTTTGCTAAAGGAAAGTGAATTATTCATTAGATAGGAACAAACCTTTCTGTAGTATCTGATGCCCCACTGAAACAAATTATCTAGTTACTCACCCAACATTTTGTATGGGAAAAGCTATAATGAAGTCTTTAGATTTCTTTTTTTGCCAATTGGTTTCCAAATCAGCTTGATGCTTCATTAAATTTTAAAAAGTGGCTCTAAGGCAACATGAATTATTACACACTACAAGTGTCCCTCTCTTATGGAAGCCAATGCAGGGCTGTTTAATTACCTTGCCTGAGAGATGTGTCCTTTTTTAGATCACTCATTTAGGGCCTCATCTTCCTCCCAAGATTGTTGTGGTAGGAAGCTACATATACGCTGTGAACTATCCGATGAAAAGAGGATTATACTAATTCACAACATTGTAGTAATATTTTAATGTGAACTTTGTGATATTTACCCGATAAATGGAATTTAACTAAAATGCATTAATTGCCTTATGATTTATGGCTTTCAATGGGTTTCTCTGATGAGTCAAGGAAATTGTGATTAACAATCTTGGTTAAAAACACTTTTATCCAAGTGTTTAAATAAAAAGAAACAGTTAACAATAATTTACTTGCTTGAACACTACAGATGATCAAGATGAAAAAGTATGCTGGTCCAGTTTTTGTGGAAGTACAACAACTGAATTTCTTGAACTCAGTGATTCCTGACTGTGCAGCTGAGTGTCAGAAATGATATATGGTGTACAGGCATACACTCAGAAAACAATAGAAGTTAATCAAGTAAGTTAATAAAAATTGCACTATAATTCTATACATGTCTGTTATGAAAACAGTCCCTAGAACTCAGCAGAGCTCATTCAGAATATGAGGATGGCTGCAAACTCAAACAATTTCAGCATCTGGGGAGGAGGGGAGGAGCAATTAAAAAGTCCACTGGAAGTCATTATATAAATCCTTTTCCATTCAAGTAGATTTCACAGAAAATACCCAAGAGAATGGGTATCAATTTTTTTAAAAGTACTCACAAATTTGCTCCAGGATTAGTCTTTATTTCTATAAAATAAAAAGCATAAAACATATGCCATGTCTATAAAAGTTAAAAAAGAGCATAGTTTGGAAAATGCATGAAATGCAGATGTCTAGGTTCAAATTTAAAAAGGCAGGCACATTCAATGTTTCTAGGCTGCAGCAACATAATATACCAGAGTTCACATCTAAGATTTTTTAAAATTCCATCCGAGCCCCAGCTTGCCCAGCAATGAAGAATAAAAATCTCTAACTCACTCAGCTCAGCCATGTATTCCCTATCACAAATGACACAAGACAGAAAATGCCCAAAACTTGTCTACAATCAGGCTGGGGCAGAAACACTTTTTTTACCCAGTTATTCAGTGTTTAAGAAATATTTTATTGTTATATTGTTAATACTAGCCATGATCAACCCAGAGGTAATAAGCACTATATTCATATACACATCTACTCAAGCATAAACCACATTTAATTTCAGTAGGACTTATTACCAATCAGCCTCATTAAATTATAGAATAAAAATACACACTTTTGATCCAAAGTTTGGTTAAACAACATTTACTTTAGTGTATACTCTTTTACTTAAACAAACAGGACCTATTTCCCAGAACATGATGTCAAGGGATAAAGAGTTCACCAGAAGTACTGCAACTGCAAAAGCACTTCTGTGCAATCCCACCAATTTGACTGCTAAACTATGTTTCTGGAAAACTTCAGGGCACAAAGAAATTAATGATTTTAACACAAAGCCACTACTGCAAAGTTATCTGAAACAGCTGCAAGTAGTTTAAGCAGATATAATTTTATCTATTGCACATTGACTCAATCCATGACTGAAGAAATATCAAACTGCCAAAAGTAACAACCAGGTAGTCTTGTCATTGCATTACAGAGACCATTATATACAGCTTGATATTCCAATTAAGGCTTACAAAGGAGAGCATAGCAAAATATTTACCTTAGAAAAGGAAGCTCCACTAGGATAGGTCAAGAACAATAGTAAGGAACGTTATCAGCTTTGTATACATTCACTGTTGCTATTGTATCTGAGTTGTTACCACCATCACTAGCAAATATTTTAGAACTGACTTACAGAGTAAAAACACTATAAAAGGAATCAAGAAAAAATGTATACTTATTTTAATTCAGTAATAGAGAATATATTCCACTATCAAAACATACTTCCCACTTATTTTGTTAACTATTATTTGCATTAAAATATAACTAGTCCTGCAGATCTTCTGTTGAGCACATTTTTATGTTACAACCTTCAAAAAGTCTTTATGAAGAATAATAATCAACCTTCAGCACGTTTTCTACAAAATAAAAACATCTATTATTCTATATTTTAGAAGATGAATCTAACTAGGAAAACAACCAGAATTCCTAATATTCATAATCAAATTTTGTTAAAAGGAACCAGATATCTATCCTCATTTTAACTAACAATTCCCATCCCCCCAAACAAGCTCAGCATTTTAGAAATGTAAATATGTACCACATTCACCTTATTTTGTAGTCAGCTTGGGAATCCAGAAAATGGATCATCAATAATCTATGTTCCTACTGACTCCTGATTCATTTACAAAATGCATTCTTCAGCACTATTGCAGTGATCCCAAAACCAAACATTTCTTGTAACATTTAAGTACCTGGATGGCAAACTAAAATGCTATCAGTTATCCGCTAGGGAAAAAAATAACTAATACACTTTTTATTGATGATATTGCATCTAATCATCATAATACCAGCTTGTGATAGTCCTGGATTTTGCATTTATATAATATTAGATGAAAAGTTCATGCTTTAAAATTATCACTTGACACTGATCGCCATCCAATATACTAGGAGACCCAGTTAATTGAACCCATCCCCAACTATAACAGAATGTAAGTTGATTCTCCAATTGTAGTTCAATTCCCATCAGTTCCAGTAAACATAGTTAATAATGTAGAATGAGAAATGCAGTCCAGACCAAAGTTGTTACAGGTTCCTTTTTCTATAGGGGAAAAGGATCTTTTAGATTCCAAGACTACATCATTCTCAAGTCTCCAACTGCTGAGAGGAAATGGAGTGGGTAGAAATATAAATTGGTAAGGGAGGGGAAACAACATGGCCACAGGCCAACTATAACATCTCTCTTCTATTACACAAATAAATATTTTAGTATTTAGTTCTGGAGAGCCAAATAAGTCCAGCTACTGAGATGACTCCAAAGGCAGAGATAACAAACCACTAAAAAGTGCCACTAAAGCATTTGGGACATAGGTAGGCAATCTAACATCACCCTGAATGACCTTTACTGCTACAGCTGTACAGTATCACCTAAAACACAAGGATCTTCTACAAAGCATAGCCCAAACCTTCATTGTATTTATATCAAGTTTCCAACTGGAACTCCTATCATGAGAAACTGCCAGTCTGGTGACCTAGAAAACTACCAGACTAATACATTTTGGAAAGCCAACCCCAGATTATTTGATCAGCAAATCCAAAGCAGGCTTGCCAATTCCAGAAGTGCAGCCCAGCCTCATTCATGACCATCTTTGTGCTTTAACAGATTTAACATTTTTTTACCCAAATCCCAAGCGAACAGCAGCAGACGGTGCACAGAAGCTTCCCACTGACCTGTCCGTGATTGCGGACTGTGTGCCACTCATTGGAGCCCTCGGCAACAGGACAATTTTTTAGCCAATCTGCATCTTACGGGTGATTTGATGTGACTGTCACTTTCCCACACTCACACCCGAGTTCAGAATCCAGCCGTATTCCAAAGGAGAGTAGAATTAAAAGCCACCAGCCACACAGGTCTTTTCAGTCTTCCAAAAGATCCACCTCCCAGGACACTCGGGAGAAGCCACCGGGATGATCTTCTGCCAGGAAGAAAGGAAGGTCGTCACAGCCATGATACACTCCTCTGGAAAGCCAGCCGTTGTTGTCTCGGTTCGAAAGGAAGACTCATCTCAGTTGAAGGACAGTTAATTGGCCGAAGAAGAAGAAGAAGGCGCCTCTCCTTCAATTCCTCCCTCCGAGCTCATTACAATCCCAGGATCTTCTCCAGTCTTTACGGCACCCAAGGCCAGCCAGGTAGGTAAAGCGAAGTCCTCAATGCTGGGGCTGTTCCCCTCCAGAAAGGCCCAAAGAAAAACAAGAGAAAGGAACTGGGGGGTGGGGGGAAGAGGGGGGGTGATGTAGAGATGCAAGGCAGGAGAGCAGGAAGGGATGGGGAAGCTTTCTGGCTTCTTCCCACCACCCTTTTAAGAAGCTTTCCTCCAGGTCTCTGCGAAGGTCCACTGTCTGGTGCTGAGAGCCCCCCCCCCAAAAAAAGCCTTTGTGGGGCGGCCTTTCAAACTTCCGAGTTCATGGAAAGCAGCAACCCCCCAAAGAAAGGCAGGCAGGCCTTTTCCTGTGGGGGATGTCAAGAAAAGAGGGGGGGACAGCGGGGTCCCCTTTGGAGCTGCGCCCCTTCCAAGTGGGGGGGTCACACCATGCCTTGAGATAAAAACGAAATACAAACACCCGGGTGTCTATGGGGGGGGCTCTTCACCCCCCCTTCGGAGGCGCAGAGACCCCTCCACGAAGCCAGGCGCCCCCGCCAACTCAGTCCCGCGTTCCCCCCTGCGGGCCGGGTCGGAAGAGGAGCCCACTTTGGGCCCCGGCCCGCTTCCTAGGCCTCGGCGGGCTTCATCCCGCCCGCAGGGCTGCTGACAGGGCGGCGGCGGCGGCGGGAGCGCCCCCCCCCCACCGGCCCTTTCCGGCCCGCTCGGCCGACTCGGCCCGTCCCGCCTGAGGAGATTCCGAAGTGACGAGCAGCCGCCGAGGAAGAAGTCCAGCCCGGTGGCCGCCGCGGCCGGAGAGGGGAGAAGCGGATCTCGGCTGCCTGGCGACCTGCTGCTTTGCCGCCGCTCTTGAGGAGAGAGCCTTTTCCTCAGGCCAACGGTCCCCGCCGGCTTCCCTCAGCCAGGCCTCGGCTCCCCCTCGGCAACCTTCGGCCCTTTCCGGCACTCCCGGGACTTGTTTTCCTTCGCCTCGGCTCTCGCTTCCCCTGCGACGTCGGCCGCCTCCTCCCCCCTCCGCTCTTCCCTCCCCCCTCCCTCCGCGCTCCAATTTTTTTTTCCTTTTCCACCCGACCTCGCGAGATCCCTCCGCCAGGACTCCGCCTGACGTGGTTGTGGGATTTTCCCCCCTCCGTAGCCTGTCGCTTCCGCCGGGGTGGGATGAAAAAAAAAGAAAGGGATGTGAGGAAAAGGAGTCCCTTGAAGGATGGGAAGGCTGGAAAGCAAGAGACCCCGTTGTTTAAGAATAAGGGGGGTGGGCGGGGGAGGGAGAGAGGGTTCCGAAGAAGAGACTAAGTGCAACGAGGTGGTCTGGGATGGCGTGCGAAAGAGACAGGCAAAGCCACAAAAAGTGAAGTTGGGGCAGAGTTGCAAAGTTGCTTCCACTTCTGTGAATTAATCAGCTGAGCTCCTCTCCTTCCTTTTTTAAGAGAGATGTCGAAGTTAGGTTTGTGCGGGACACAGACAAGGACCACAACTGCTCAGAATCTCCGGCAGCTAAGACCTCGGGAAAGTTTTGGCCCTAATGTACACTTTCAACTGGGCGAAATGTCTTTTCGTTTGCTAACTGCTTTTGGGGAGGTCTGCAAAACCAGCCAAGGTGATGCGATTTATTTTCCCTTCCTATGGACATCATTAATGTGTTTGTGTGTGTATCCATGTACATACACAGACACCTATATGTACGTGTATGTGTATATACACACATATACATGCATAAATATATATACAGGTAGTCCTCAATTTACAACAGTTCGTTTAGTGACTGTTGGAAGTTACAATAGCACTGAAAAAAGCGACTTATGGCCGATTGTCACATTTATGACTGTTGCGGCATGGTTATACACACATACAAAGAGAGAGAGAGAGAGAGAGAGAGAGAGAGAGAGAGAGAGAGAGAGACCAAATGTAGCCCAGCCTTTAGTGCTTTAAGCAGAGTGTACTTATGAGCCTGCTCTGTCACAAAACCGGTTCTTTAAATACAAATATACATCATGTACATGCAAAACATCAAGAAATGGAAAGCAGGGCTGGCAACACCAATTAGTTGATGCATCAGGAGAACCATCTTGCTAATAAATACAGGATTTTTTAAAATGTTATTCCCCCACCCTTCCTGGTGTTTTTGCTTGGCAATGCTTGAATAATATCAGTTAAAATCTTGCAACCTTTAAGATAATTAAAACTTTAAAGGCTAGGAGGAATAAAAGGAAAGGGTTGGTTGGAAACCCTGTAGCTCTTGGGGAATGTTTCCAGCATGAATTCCGTGGTTTGACTATGCAACCCAAAGATAAGGAAATATTTGATGTGAAACAAGATCTTACTCTTTCTGAGCAAGTGAGGTCATTCTACAATAAGTCTGCTAGATAGGTTTCATCCTGTTTGTGTCTAAGTCCAGTGATCATGACACAAACAGAATGACTTGCATTAGAGAAGACCTGTCTATGGAGATTATCAGTCATCCACTCATGGCTGTCCCAGGGATGCTTTTTCAAAAGGCAACTGGACTTTGTTTTTCCTTGAAGACGTTTCGCTTCTCATCCAAGAAGCTTCTTCGGTTCTGACTGAAGAAGCTTCTTGGATGGGAAGCGAAACATCTTCAAGGAGAAACAAAGTCCAGTTGCCTTTTGAAAAAGCACCTTTGGGATTAGAGAAGACAAGCTTCTTTCCTCTTCAGGAGAAAGTAAGACATTTTCTCCGAGAGGATCCTCCAGGGGTGAATTAGCTAAGGAAAGGTCAAAAGGTCTTATATAACATGGTTTGTCAACCGTTGCAACTTTAAGGCACTAAGGGGGAGAAACATTGCCATGCAGATAATAACATCACAAATGGTACCATAATTTCCTTGGCTAAGCAAGGTGGCTGTTCAATGAGTCACACCCAATTTTACAAACTATTTTGTCACAGTTATTAAGCAAATAGCACTTACCAATAGCACTTAGACTTATATACTGTTTCATAGTGCTTTTACAGCTCTCTTGGTTCACAGTGTCAGCCTCTTGCCCCCAACAATCTGGGTCCTCATTTTACCAACCTCGGAAGGGTGGAAGGCTGAGTCAACCTTGCGCCGGTCAGGATCGAACTTCTAGCAGTTGGCAGAGTTAACCTGCAATACCGCATTCTAACCACTGCGCCACCACGGCTCTTTATCATGCAGTTGTTAAGCAAATCTGTCTTCCCCCATTGTCAGGAGCCAATGGGAAGATCACAAATGGTAATCACGTGATCCTGGGACATTGCAAATACATGCTGCTTGCTGAGTGCCTGTATTTTGATCACGTAAGTACAGAGATGCTGCAAAGGTCATACATGTGTACACCGGTTGTAAGTCACTTTTTCGGTCCCTCTATAACTTTGACCCTTACTAAGCGAATGACTAAGTCGAGGATTACCTGAACACTCTGCAGGGTTGAATATGCAATACTGTATGCAAGCATCATTTTGTATTATGTGTGCAAGCATCTCTGTGTTTGTGTGTGTGTTTGTGAGAAGCATAATAACACATGTTTATATTTATTCATGGCATGGAAACAATGGACTGGGGTTTCAGTTTCTGCCCTTCTCGCAGAATTAAAGCCAGTTGCTGCATAAGACAAGCCGAAGAAGTTGTGGCATCTGTGTGGGTTTCACGCTGGTATTTGGCTTGCCGTGGGATAGAGAGAAAAAGGAAAGAAAAGGCTGGATGACAAAGAAGCCTTGCTTTTCAGTTCCTAATTGTTAAAGTTGTTTGTCCCATCACTTTTTAAAAATAAAATAAAATAAAAGCCCTTTGTAACCAGTGGCGAACCTATGGCACGGGTGCCAGAGGCAGCACTCAGACCCCTGTCTGTGGGCACGCACGTCGTTGCCCCAGTCCTAGGCCTTCAGCTGGGTTTTATAAAACCTTTTCGCTTTAGGCCTCCACTGCCATGTGCAAAAAAAAAAGGGTTCAATCAATCAGTCAATTTCAACTTCTCGCGGGGAAAAAAAGATCTTGCAAAGTTGGAATTGATTGAACTTTTTAGTCCCACCCAGTCTGCCATTACCACTGCAGCCACACCCACCCAATGGACCACACCCACCCAATGGGCCACGCCCAGCCAATGGGCCACACCCACCTGGCACTCGACATGCATAAGTGGGTTTTGGGTTGCAGTTTGGGCACTCGGTCTCTAAAAGGTTCGCCATCACTGGACTAGAGGCTTACAGTTTAAGGCACAAAGTTGATTCTGAGTCGGCCCTTCCCTTTTGGATTGGTTCTCTTATTGTGTTTATCCGAGGTTTGTTTAAGCTTCCTTTAGTGGCTCAAGTTAGCTAGGTCTGCATAAAATGCTAAGTGACAAATCATGATTTAAGAGTTGGATTCCTGCAAAGGTCACCTTGAAGCAAAATGGGCTACAAATCAAATCAAATCAATAAATAAAGACTCCAAGTCCATACCCAGCAATTTGCATTATAGCTTGTAGTGTAAATGGTACGAACAATCAGAAGTTATATATCAAAAGCTACACATTTCTTCAAGCTGTGGCTGCGGGCTGTCTTTTTCACGAGTAAAAAACAAAAATAAGTACTGAACAGGTCACCTTATTTTTCCCCCTTGAGACATTAAAATATGAAGGTTGTCAAAATAAAAACTTTGTACCAAGACTGACCACGTGGCTGTTTAGAAGATCACTGTTTCTCAACCTTCGCAACTTTAAGATGGGTGGACTTTTAACTCCCAGAATTCCCCAGCCAGCTCACCGGGAGTTGAAGTCCATACCGGTTTAGACTTTAAGAAAGATTCGTAAAAAGAGAGTGGAATTTTTATTTTCTTGTATTTTCACAGTGACGACTCCCATAAACTTCCCAGAAGGGGACAGCGCTCAATGTATTGACTCAGGGAAAAAGAATAGCTGAGCTGAAAGTCCGGGATCCAAATTGTTTCTGAGAAACTGCCTACTCAGAATAAAAGGACTGCAAACTTTTATTGACTTTTGCAGCTCTCTGGTAGATCCACAGCCATCAGGGGAAAACACTTCGGCTAGGCTAAGCAAGGTTTCTATGGCAGGACTCCTGCCTCATTTATTTCCGCTTGCCAGGAAATCCATGGGCGACCTGAGTCCGTTCATTCTCTAATGCTGCAATCTGTCACCATTAAAGCTTTGTTGCCACACGAGTTCTTTTAATTCACAGCATTCTGGCCCAAATGAGCAGCCTGCACAACATCCATTGGGATGTCAGGAAGAGTTGGAAGAGGCTCTGAATTTCCAGGGAACGTTCTCAGAAGGAGAGGAGAAAAGATTAAAATGGCAAATTAAAATTAAAGATGGCTGCCGAAGTCATCCACTCCGTTGTATGATTGAAGCAGCTCAAAATTATTTTTTAATAAATACGATTTACACGCTCATACAAAACCAGCACGCTACTCCTCTGGTGCAGTGTTTCTCAACTTTGATATCATTAAGATGGGTGGACTTCAACTCCCAGAATTCCCTGGGAGACTGGGAACTCTGGGAATTGAAGTCCACTGCTAAGGTTGAGAAACACCGTTCTAGTGTGCAGTGTAATGAGCTATAGAAAATAGATTGTTTTTCTGGGATTTTAAATATTCTCTCATTTTTGTATCTAAGAAGGAAGTTTATAGAACTTGCTACAATTTTTATAGATACCCCAGACTAAATAGATTTAGTCTGTTAATCAACATTCATGTCACAGACGTATAGGAAGAAAAACTGGATTTTTGCAAGCCATTAGGTGGTTGTTGTTTCTTTTAATAAAAAAAAAAAGCTTGCAAAAACCTCCTTTTTAAATGATTGCGTCTCTTTTAGAGAGAATTGGCAAGACAGAAATAGTAAAACTGTGGCAGATTATGAGACAAAGGCTATGAAAATGGAGCCTTTCAGTAGCAGTATTTCAAGAAACAATTACGATTATTATTATTATGTACAGCGCCTGGTTTGTGGAAAATGAATTTGATCCAGAAACAGAGACCTCCTTCATGCATCACCCAAAGCCACAACTTTATTATACTAAATAAACCCCAGGCTAGTTTTGATTTATCTATCAAACTGTAAATCATGATGCTTGATACACCCTTCATCCATGTGGCTTCTCCAGTTTTGGTTTAGAGGGATGTGTACATTTAGCAAACTAAATCCGGCAATACCTAGTTAAGTGAAACATGTCTTACTGCATGATACAAAACTTAGTATGGTTTTTTCCCCCAAGCTGTCAAAAAATATGATAGCCAGAAGCTTTGGTGTTTTTAAGGGGACAGGACAAGTTTGAGAAGGATAAGGACAGGAGGATCTTGCTGACAGTATATGTCCCATTTCTGCTCCACCATCGTGTGTATTAATAAAAAGAAAATCTATTTATTGTTGTCTTTTTAACAACGGATTTTCTTTCTGTGGATGTATACGATGGTGGAGCAAAGATGTAGTACACGCTATCATGAGCATCCAGGCTGCCTCTTCCTCATGTGACATCATCATGCCTGCCTCAGACGTTACACTCTGCCAACGTTATGTCCATAAAATCCTTTTTTATTGTTTGTTATAAAACATAATACAGTTTTGCTGTGCCCGTCACTGCTGGAACATTGGAATCACTGTTACATGGTAATGCCAAAGACGTACACGTTGCCATTAATGACAATTCCATTGGTTAGCCCTTTCAAGGACACACACACACCCCACACATACTGGAAAGGAAGAGTTTGGGGGAACAGAGCAGCATAGAAACCATAGTTTTCAGGAAATCATTTGTCAGTCCTTTTGTCAATACAGAAAAAAAAAAATAGCTCATGTCTTTAAAGCTGGACTCTTTTGCTTCCCTGTCTCTCAAGCCCGGCCCTTTCGCAGGGAAGAGATGGATCAAAGGCCAGGTGAGCCGATGAAACAAACCTACTTTGGAACTTGGAATGTGCACATGGGATGAATATTCGGAGGTTCCACTGTTTGAAAACCAAAGCAGATTCCTCGACCGTGGGAAATCTAGCACACCAAGGAGACCCTTTTAGATCCCCATTCCCCCCATATGCAAATCAACCCGTATGCATGGAAAAGGGAATCAGGTTTCATTGTTTGCACAGGTGATGACTCTAAATTCTGCAATCTCTCCGTGGGAATCCAGGCGGGTTTCTAAAAGCCTCTTTTGTTGTTGTTAGTCTCAGCTGACTCTCCTTTGCTTAGTACAGATGATAATGGAAAGCATTTTGTGATGATTCAGCAATAGGATCGGCAAGGAACACCTGGTAATGCAAACCATCTCCCAGTTTGTCTTCTGGAAGGGGGAAGCTGTGGGGAAAGGGATTTGGAGGGTATCTGGAAGAAGACACACCTGAGATGGGATGGATGGATGGTAGAAAGGATGGTAGGAAAGATGGATGGATGGATGAAAGTTGATGGATAGAAGATAGGAAGGATAGATGGATGGATAGATGGAAAGATGGATGGAAGGTAGAAAGCATAGATGGATGAAAAGATGGATTGATGAAAAAATAAATGGATGGATGGAAATGGATGGATGGATAGATAGATAGATAAATAGACAGACAGACAGACAGACAGACAGACAGATGGACGGACGGACGGATGGATGGATAGAAGGATGGATAGATAGATAGATAGATAGATAGATAGATAGATAGATAGATAGATAGATAGATAGATAGATCTTCTCTATCTATTTAATACCAGAGAAGAATCGATGACTTATAATTTCATTGTCCTCCAAAGAAGACCCATGAAGAACCCATTCTAAATTATTTAATACCATGGACTGTGCTCTTCTATATTTATATCTTACCCATCTTTCATCTAGTCAACTTAGCTCAAGTACAGAGAAGAAGAGAAAAAAAATCCAACTTTTCCAAAGGAAAAGTTTGGTAATGGCAACCAACCCCATCAGAAGATTCTTTAGAAATACTCCAGGGTTAATGGGATTATGCCTTAATTTTGAAAAATAGAAAGATTATTAGAAAAGTTCCCCCCACAATAGGAGGGTGTGTGACACATTCCACTAAGCATAAGCATTTGCACTGGGCTGAAACAGGAATCAACTCTACTCTGGCTTGCAACATCTGAGGCATCTCACTCTATATCATACTTATCTTCCACCTTTCCACCTTGCTTAGGACATCCCTGGTGGCGGTTGTCTCCTTTCATCCTCCAACAGTTCTGTGAAGTAGGGTTGGCTCAGAGATGAAGCAAGACCACCATCACCCAACTGAGTTTCACGGTTGAGCAGGGAGGTGGACCCTGGATTTCTCCATACTTAATCCTGTGATCTACCTACAACATTGTCTTGGTCCCCTTCACGCTGATAGAGATGGCGTTTCAAACAAGATCTTGCAGGTGCAGCCCAGACTAATTATTGATGCTAAATCTTGGATAGACAACCCACGATCTGGTCAGTGACTCTTGAGATATCCATTGGTGTTCAAGTCCACCTCTTTGTTCCACCATGCCTTCCACGCGTGATATTTCTTCATGGTTTTGCGCCGGGCAAATCGGAAAATGCTTACCATGAAAAAGCAAGATACTGCATACATTATGAGACCTCCAACCTTGATGAAGACCCTGGGCCTGGGGGACAACAGCACGCAGTACATCAGCCAAGCCCCAACCCCGATCCTCACGCCAGCAAAAAGCACCACAAAGAGGAAGTCCACCACATCGCCTATCAAGCTGGGGTACAGCCCCTTTTCCCGCAGGAACCAGCGGGCCTCGTCCTTTCCCAACCACTCAAGTGATGGTTTCTACTGCCGCAACTGGAGCCGCCGGCTGAGCGGGTTCCGGTCCCTCCGCGACTACGGGTCCTACGACTGACTCACCACCTGGTTGTAGTTCCCAGGAAGCCGGAATTTTATCTGCGTGGTCGGGTCCAGCTTGTCCTTCATCGGGTTTGACTACGTGTTGCGCACCTGCTGAAGTACTGTATTTGGGAACCCTAGAGGAGAGAAGAGCAGAGAGGAGAGGAGAGAGGAGAGGAATGGAGTAAAGCAAGAGAGAAAAATCACGGCTGCCATTCAGATCTCACAGTTACCAGAATCTTGGTTACAGGTAGTCCTCGGCTTACGGCAACATTTCTGTTGCTGAGACATTTGTTAAGTGAGTCATGCTCCATTTTATGACCTTTCTTGCCACAGTTGTTGAGTCCCTGCAGTTGTTAAATTAGTAACACGGTTGTTAAGTGAATCTGGCTTCCCCATTGACTTTGCTTGTCAGAAGTTTGCAAAAGGGGATTATGTGACCCCGGGACACTGAAACTGTTGTAAGTACATGCCTGTGGCCAATCGCCTGAACTTTGACCACGTGACCAAGGGGATGCTGCAGTGGTCATAGGTGTGAAAAACGGTTATAAGCAGTGGTGAGATTCAGCCAGTCCACACCACTTCGGCAGAACCGATAGCTAATTTTTTTTGACCAGGCCCAGAATGGACTTCCAGAAGTGGCATCCACACAGAGAACCGGTTGTTCACATTTTTGAATCCCACCACTGGTCATAAGTCCCTTTTCTCGGTGCTGTTCGAATGTCCATTAAACGAATGATTCTGAGTCGCGGATTGCCTGCAGTCTTTAATGGTGTGGCTTGTTGTGGGAACTCAGAGAATAAAAGGGAGACTCGAAGTTTGGTTCTATGGAAATGGACTGGCCTACCTGGGTAAGTCATGGGCCAGGGACCATCGATAAACCCAATGTAGCCAGAGAGGCAGGTGGCAAAGACCCCATGGGTCAGTGTGACCAATCGGCAGCTCCATTCGCAGCCGCGCCCGTGGTAATGATGGCAGGACCAGGCGTAGAGGCAGAGCCAGCCACACAGGCTGAGTGCCACCCAGAGCATCATGGCCACCATCCTCCTGCAGGGGAATAGAAGGGAAATGTGGAAAGAGACGAATGAATGAATGAATGAATGAATGAATGAATGAATGAATGAATGAATGAACGAATGAACGAATGAACGAGTCGCAAATGTTACAAATAGTTGATATGTCCGACAACCAATATAGGCATCTACGCCAACAAATACACACAAAGGTAGTTGTTAACAAATCACACAGAGGTCAGGAGGCCAACATTCCTGACATCTCTGGATAAATGGCACCATTATTAATTGCATCAGGATTCTAAGGAAAGGAGGTAATTTTTTTTTTGAATAAGCAATTTATATGGCTGCCTGTCTGGCTCCTGTGAGTCTGAGCAGCAAGCAAGAATTTAGAACCAAAATAAAATAAAATAAAATTGATGGAGGGATGACGTGCTATCAAGTTGTTGTCAATTCTTAGCAACCACCTAGATTTTCTCCAGGACAACTAGTCCCTAACCTGGTCCTTCAGGTGTCCCCACATGGCGGAACATCAACACTCAGAAACTGGAGTTGAATCCCACCCATCTTAAAGCTGACAAGGTGGAACGCATCACGCCAGAGGGTCTTTCTGGTCCTTCCATGACCAAGCCACATGGGATCTATGGTTGGGTTCCCGACCCCCACAGGACAAGCCCTCCCTCCCTCCCTTAACCATAGCTCACCCCATACAGCCCGAGCCATGCGGATCTCCATCCCTCAGTCACCAGGTGTATCCCTTAGAGCAAGGCCACCGCGTGAATTAACTCCGCGGAGACCCTCTCCTCCTCCCCGCCCCCGGCCGCGGCGCATGGGAGTTGCAATCCCGTGCACGGGCGGAAAGATGCGGAACGGAGCCCCAGCCTCGCTTGTGCCCAAACGCAACCTGTGGCGCACGTCTGGCCCGGACATTGCGCGTTCCTTGCGCGCGCGCGCCGCCGCCTCCAGCTTTTTCTCCGAAGACCCCGCGGCCTCGCGCTCCCGCGGGCGCCCGAAGCGCATCCCCGCTGGGCAGGAGCGCTCCCGGCTGCGATAGCCCGGGCTCTTCGGCCGCTAGCCCAGCCAGCCCAGCCCAGCCCAACCGGCCGGCCGGGAAGAGCGCGCGAGCGGGCGCACCTGTCGGAGCTCACCTGGCCAGCCAGGCCCCGGGCGCGCTTCTCCCGCTTCGCCCCCGGCAGCGAGGCGTCTCCCGGTGACCGAGATCACCGAGCTCCGTCCGGGCGGCGAGGATGGCAGGCGGAGAACGGAAGCTGGCTTAGGGTAACCTGCTGGTGCGGAGGACGGATGGCAGCGCCCGCGGGCACTGCGCCGGGCGCCGGACCGCGCGCAGGAGAGCTGCGCGGGCAAGGAGGAAAGAAGGCGCCCGGCTGGATTGCTTGCGCCCTTGGGCTTGCTGGGCGAACGCGGCCAGGGCTTACCTGGCAGGCAGACCGCAGTTCAACGAAAGCTACCTTGAAGGCGCCTCCGCGGCCAAGTGGGGAGAGCCGTTTTCCGAGGGTCGCTGGATGAAAGCAGCGACACTGCGAAGGGCCAAAGGAGCGCTGGGGGTCCTGCAGGTACGGTAGATGCCATAGAAGGAGGCGCCCACACTTAAGTTTGCAAAGAAGTAGCGCTGAAGTTAAATCGTCGAAGTTAAGTCCAGGTAACTACCTAGTAGTGAGGCCAATTAACCGGTGGAACAGCTTTGCCTTCAGAAATGGTGGGCCCTCCATCACTAGAGGCATTTAAGAAGAGACTGGACAGTCACTTAGCTGCTTGAGCAGGGGGCTGGACTAGAAGACCTCCAAGGTCCCTTCCAACTTCTATTCTATTCTATTCTATTCTATTCTATCCTATCCTATCCCATCCCATCCCATCCCATCCCATCCTATCCTATCCTATCCTATCCTATCCTATCCTATAACTTATCTGCATCTTGGCCAGTTCAACAGGGCGTGAAGCGACCAGAAATCTGATCCAGCCAACCGCTGTTGAATTATAGTTGGCAATGCGACTGTGCCAGTCCCTGGTTAGAATGCAATCAGTTAAAATGTTATTGGGTGTAAAGAAGATGTATTTGGCCAATTAAAATGTTTTAGAAGGCTAATGCTCACATCCATTTAAGAATCCGGCAATCGGGCAAGTTTTAATGGGTGTAAGACTAGAGGATTCATCTGTGTTTGCAGATAGATGTTGCTTTTATAACCTTTTACTTCTCTCAGCAAGCAGCCTGTATCTTCATCTCTGACCAGGAATCCTGCTTTCTTAAATCTGATGCTTTCTTGTTGCCTTTCAGATGTCTTTAAAGTTTATTAGTTGCTCGGGAAGTCCCATTGGGCCCAATATTATAAAGTGCCCCCCCCAATAGTTTTATACAAAAATAAAGTTGCCCGTTTATTAATCAATAATCATAGAATAATACACAACAGAATAAATACACTTATTAAATTCCATTCATTCAGGCAAAACTCCATCAAGTAGGTCTGCTCCCGCTTAGCAAACATATTGTGGATGGACAAATTCCGAACATCTTAGAATATAATTTAACAAACTATTGGCATCCTTGAACCTTATCTTTTCACCACAGATTCCCACATCGTGACAGATATCAAGAAATCACATCTGCACATCCCCATATCTTGAGTCACACATTAGGCTCCAGTTTGTTGTATTCACACAAATTTGTTAGAATGTGGATTAGTTCGAGTTTACCTTGCCGTGGATATGACCCAGTTAAACTCCGCAAGCAATCCTGGGGGACGTTTGAAGAGAGGGATTAAGGGAAGCTTTCTGGAGCATTGTGAGGTTAGCTTTAATTATTCCCCTGAGTACTGGAGGACAGTTTCAGGAGTACACAACCAGGGAGAAACCACTGCTTATTAAATGTGCACACTTCTTGGTGCAAAAGAGTTTTGGGAAGATTTGATGTAGCGGTTAAGACACGAGGCTAGGAAGCAAGAGACCAGGAGTTCAAGAATAACCTTGGGGCAGTTACTCTCTTTCAGCCCAGCCTACCTCACAGAGTTGTTGTTATGGGGAAAATAGTTAGGAGGAAGGGGGGGTGTTGGATATACTTGCCGCCATGAGTTATCTGTGAAAATAATAAAAGCGGGATATGATTGAATGAATGAACAAATGAATTGAATGAAAGAACGAACAAACAAATGAACGAATGAATGAATAAATGAAGATCCCTAAAGGCTAGCTGTGTTGAGAAGAACCAACATCTTCTTTACATCTAGAAAACTGCTCATAATGAGTGAAATCATGTTCTGGGTTTAGGACAGTTCCTCTGAAAACCTTGTACCTCTGAATGTATTACAGAAGGGTTTTTATATAGGCGCTTAAACAACAATGCTATCAACATTTTTTAAAAAAAATAGTACAATAATTTTGAGCAATGTACAAGAAATTTGGAGAAACAGATTCTTCTATTACGAAGCCAATAGTTTCAAGTCTTAAGGAATATTAAATATATTTGTTATGATCTAAAAAGAAGCATGCAACAAAAATTCTTTTTCAGGTTTATTGGTCTCCTAAAGAGAAAATTGGATTATCCCTCTCCGGTTAGAGATGAAACACAGTGCATATATTTTGATCATTTTTACAATTAGTTCCTTGTGATCAGATCTGTTCATTTATGAAGCACTTGGGATACGCCCTGTGCAGTCAGTTGCTGAAAATATTGTTTTGTATTCCTCGAAGGACACTTGTGTGTCACATACCACAAGTGGTCAGTTCTCCTCTTTTGAATTGGTTCTTGTCAGAAAATAGGCACCAAATGATCTGATTCCGTGCAGTTCAGGTTTCATGGTTTGTTTAAAAACTGTAGCAATTTTTATATAGATACAGTTATTATGTCCGTATGGCGAAAAAGTAGGAAAAAACCCCAAGAACATTGTTCCCTTTGCTTGTCCTGTTCATTTTACTGGGGTTTTCGCATGTTTGTTTGTTTGACTTGTATTTGCAAGTTCTTAAAAATATTTTCATTTGTGGTTGTAAACAAACTAAGAACTGGAATGCTGTTGTTTTTTCCAGATACTGAAATCCGCTCTGGAGCAGGGAGTTCAAAAGCTATTCAAATCCCTTGGGATTTGCGCTGGGAAGAAATAGACTTGAGGAGACCACAGTAGGATGCAGTAGTGGAAATTTTTGAATGGAATGGCTGCTTCCAGGACGAGCAGATGCTGGCTCTGTGTGATGTGAAATTGCACCCTCTGGAGGCACAAACCTTGTATAGATTTACCCCAAATTGTGATTAGTAGGTACCCAGCCTCTAGTTTAGCCAGGGAAGATAACACTACCAGCAATCTGTCTATGGAGATTCTCACATTCTGGAGAAAATCCACATTCTACACAGAGAGGACCACCGGTTTGAAAGAAGGGTCAAGGAGGCCATCCACGTTAAAAATGAGCAGCCCTCTCTCAACAGAGGGGGAGAGAGGGGCACGACACCACCTGTCTCCTGTTTACAACACAGTCCTTTGGCTCGGTGAAGTTTTCACACCCATTTGCACTCTTGAAAGTACAGATTAAACCCCCCAGTGGCCTCAACAATTCTCAGAGAGCGAATGACCGACCTTCGGAGTGCTAAGACCAAGGAATATAAACCCTTCCATTCTCTACCATTCAGTCAGAACTGAAGAAACTTCTTGGATGAGAAGCGAAATATCTTCAAGGACAAAAAGTAGAAAGTCCAGTTGCATTTGAAAAACAAAAGCACCTTTTATATCTTATATCCTATCCTTGACAACAAAACAATCATCTTGTCTTTACTACCCATGTTAGCTGCAGTGATCCTCTAAACGAGGTGGGACTCTGACTGTCCCCCTTAGCTTGGTCACCAAAGCAGAATGACCCAACTCTTCCTGCCTCAGATCCATACTTCACTGTAATCCATCTCAGCCGCCCCCTTGGGCAGGTGGCCTTTGATTGGATTGGCTGATTTGAGAACCTCTTCTTCATGCAAATATCTGTTCACAGGCCATTTCTCCCATCACGTTTCTTNAAGCGGGTCTGGCCTAGGGAATTTTAGCGGGGTTTTTTAGGGGATTTTTAAGGATAATTTTAATGATCGGCCTGTTTAAATATTTCTTTTTAATTCGGCTTTTAATTATTGTATTTGTATTGTAGTTTTTATGAGGCTGTTAGCCGCCCTGAGTCCCATGAGGAGAAGGGCGGGGTATAAATTAAATTAATAAAATAAATAAATAAAATAGAATGGACTTCCAGAAGTGGCATCCACACAGAGAACCGGTTGTTCACATTTTTGAATCCCACCACTGGTCATAAGTCCCTTTTCTTGGTGCTGTTCGAATGTCCATTAAACGAATGATTCTGAGTCGCGGATTGCCTGCAGTCTTTAATGGTGTGGCTTGTTGTGGGAACTCAGAGAATAAAAGGGAGACTCGAAGTTTGGTTCTATGGAAATGGACTGGCCTACCTGGGTAAGTCATGGGCCAGGGACCATCGATAAACCCAATGTAGCCAGAGAGGCCGGTGGCAAAGACCCCATGGGTCAGTGTGACCAATCGGCAGCTCCATTCGCAGCTGCGCCCGTGGTAATGATGGCAGGACCAGGCGTAGAGGCAGAGCCAGCCACACAGGCTGAGTGCCACCCAGAGCATCATGGCCACCATCCTCCTGCAGGGGAATAGAAGGGAAATGTGGAAAGAGACGAATGAATGAACGAATGAACGAATGAACGAATGAACGAGTCGCAAATGTTACAAATAGTTGATATGTCCGACAACCAATATAGGCATCTACGCCAACAAATACACACAAAGGTAGTTGTTAACAAATCACACAGAGGTCAGGAGGCCAACATTCCTGACATCTCTGGATAAATGGCACCATTATTAATTGCATCAGGATTCTAAGGAAAGGAGGTAATTATTTTTTTTGAATAAGCAATTTATATGGCTGCCTGTCTGGCTCCTGTGAGTCTGAGCAGCAAGCAAGAATTTAGAACCAAAATAAAATAAAATAAAATTGATGGAGGGATGACGTGCTATCAAGTTGTTGTCAATTCTTAGGAACCACCTAGATTTTCTCCAGGACAACTAGTCCCTAACCTGGTCCTTCAGGTGTCCCCACATGGCGGAACATCAACACTCAGAAACTGGAGTTGAATCCCACCCATCTTAAAGCTGACAAGGTGGAACGCATCACACCAGAGGGTCTTTCTGGTCCTTCCATGACCAAGCCACATGGGATCTATGGTTGGGTTCCCGACCCCCACAGGACAAGCCCTCCCTCCCTCCCTTAACCATAGCTCACCCCATACAGCCCGAGCCATGCGGATCTCCATCCCTCAGTCACCAGGTGTATCCCTTAGAGCAAGCCCACCGCGTGAATTAACTCCGCGGAGACCCTCTCCTCCTCCCCGCCCCCGGCCGCGGCGCATGGGAGTTGCAATCCCGTGCACGGGCGGAAAGATGCGGAACGGAGCCCCAGCCTCGCTTGTGCCCAAACGCAACCTGTGGCGCACGTCTGGCCCGGACATTGCGCGTTCCTTGCGCGCGCGCGCCGCCGCCTCCAGCTTTTTCTCCGAAGACCCCGCGGCCTCGCGCTCCCGCGGGCGCCCGAAGCGCATCCCCGCTGGGCAGGAGCGCTCCCGGCTGCGATGGCCCGGGTTCTGCGGCCGCTAGCCCAACCAGCCCAGCCCAGCCCAGCCCAACCGGCCGGCCGGGAAGAGCGCGCGAGCGGGCGCACCTGTCGGAGCTCACCTGGCCAGCCAGGCCCCGGGCGCGCTTCTCCCGCTTCGCCCCCGGCAGCGAGGCGTCTCCCGGTGACCGAGATCACCGAGCTCCGTCCGGGCGGCGAGGATGGCAGGCGGAGAACGGAAGCTGGCTTAGGGTCACCTGCTGGTGCGGAGGACGGATGGCAGCGCCCGCGGGCACCGCGCCGGGCGCCGGACCGCGCGCAGGAGAACTGCGCGGGCAAGGAGGAAAGAAGGCGCCCGGCTGGATTGCTTGCGCCCTTGGGCTTGCTGGGCGAACGCGGCCAGGGGTTACCTGGCAGGCAGACCACGGTTCAACGAAAGCTAGCTTGAAGGAGCCTCCGCGGCCAAGTGGGGAGAGCCGTTTTCCGACGGGCGCTGGATGAAAGCAGCGACACTGCGAAGGGCCAAAGGAGCGCTGGGGGTCCTGCAGGTACGGTAGATGCCATAGAAGGAGGCGCCCACACTTAAGTTTGCAAAGAAGTAGCGCTGAAGTTAAATCGTCGAAGTTAAGTCCAGGTAACTACCTAGTAGTGAGGCCAATTAACCGGTGGAACAGCTTTGCCTTCAGAAATGGTGGGCCCTCCATCACTAGAGGCATTTAAGAAGAGACTGGACAGTCACTTATCTGCTTGAGCAGGGGGCTGGACTAGAAGACCTCCAAGGTCCCTTCCAACTTCTATTCTATTCTATTCTATTCTATTCTATATTCTATCCCATCCCATCCCATCCCATCCTATCCTATCCTATCCTAAACTTATCTGCATCTTGGCCAGTTCAACAGGGCGTGAAGCAACCAGAAATCTGATCCAGCCAACCGCTGTTGAATTATAGTTGGCAACGTGACTGTGCCAGTCCCTGGTTAGAATGCAATCAGTTAAAATGTTATTGGGTGTAAAGAAGATGCATTTGGCCAATTAAAATGTTTTAGAAGGCTAATGCTCACATCCATTTAAGAACCCGGCAATCGGGCAAGTTTTAATGGGTGTAAGACTAGAGGATTCATCTGTGTTTGCAGATAGATGTTGCTTTTATAACCTTTTACTTCTCTCAGCAAGCAGCCTGTATCTTCATCTCTGACCAGGAATCCTGGTTTCTTAAATCTGATGCTTTCTTGTTGCCTTTCAGATGTCTTTAAAGTTTATTAGTTGCTCGGGAAGTCCCATTGGGCCCAATATTATAAAGCGCCCCCCAATAGTTTTATACAAAAAGAAAGTTGCCCATTTATTAATCAATAATCACAGAATAATACACAACAGAATAAATACACTTATTAAATTCCATTCATTCAGGCAAAACTCCATCAAGTAGGTCTGCTCCCGCTTAGCAAACATATTGTGGATGGACAAATTCCGAACATCTTAGAATATAATTTAACAAACCATTGGCATCCTTGAACCTTATCTTTTCACCACAGATTCTCACATCGTGACAGATATCAAGAAATCACATCTGCACATCGCCATATCTTGAGTCACACATTAGGTTCCAGTTTGTCGTATTCACACAAATTTGTTAGAATGTGGATTAGTTCGAGTTTTCCTTGCCGTGGATATGACCCAGTTAAACTCTGCAAGCAATCCTGGGGGACGTTTGAAGAGAGGGATTAAGGGCAGCTTTCTGGAGCATTGTGAGGTTAGCTTTAATTATTCCCCTGAGTACTGGAGGACAGTTTCAGGAGTACACAACCAGGGAGAAACCACTGCTTATTAAATGTGCACACTTCTTGGTGCAAAGGAGTTTTAGGAAGATTTGATGTAGTGGTTAAGACACGAGGCTAGGAAGCAAGAGACCAGGAGTTCAAGAATAACCTTGGGGCAGTTACTCTCTTTCAGCCCAGCCTACCTCACAGAGTTGTTGTTATGGGGAAAATAGTTAGGAGGAAGGGGGTGTGTTGGTTATACTTGCTGCCATGAGTTATCTGTGAAAATAATAAAAGCGGGATATGATTGAATGAATGAACAAATGAATTGAATGAAAGAACGAACAAACAAACAAACAAATGAACGAATGAATGAATAAATGAAGATCCCTAAAGGCTAGCTGTGTTGAGAAGAACCAACATCTTCTTTGCATCTAGAAAACTGCTCATAATGAGTGAAATCATGTTCTGGGTTTAGGACAGTTCCTCTGAAAACCTTGTACCTCTGAATGTATTACAGAAGGGTTTTTATATAGGCGCTTAAACATCAATGCTATCAACATTTTTTTAAAAATAATAGTACAATAATTTTGAGCAATGTGCAAGAAATTTGGAGAAACAGATTTTTCTATTACGAAGCCAATAGTTTCAAGTCTTAAGGAATATTAAATATATTTATTATAATCTAAAAAGAAGCATGCAACAAAAATTCTTTTTCAGGTTTATTGGTCTCCTAAAGAGAAAATTGGATTATCCCTCTCCGGTTAGAGATGAAACACAGTGCATATATTTTGATCATTTTTACAATTAGTTCCTTGTGATCAGATCTGTTCATTTATGAAGCACTTGGGATACGCCCTGTGCAGTCAGTTGCTGAAAATATTGTTTTGTATTCCTCGGACACTTGTGTGTCACATACCACAAGTGGTCAGTTCTCCCCTTTTGAATTGGTTCTTGTCAGAAAATAGGCACCAAACGATCTGATTCCGTGCAGTTCAGGTTTCATGGTTTGTTTAAAAACTGTAGCAATTTTTATATAGATGCAGTTATTATGTCCGTATGGCGAAAAAGTAGGAAAAAACCCCAAGAACATTGTTCCCTTTGCTTGTCCTGTTCATTTTACTGGGGTTTTCGCATGTTTGTTTGTTTGACTTGTATTTGCAAGTTCTTAAAAATATTTTCATTTGTGGTTGTAAACAAACTAAGAACTGGAATGCTGTTGTTTTTTCCAGATACTGAAATCCGCTCTGGAGCAGGGAGTTCAAAAGCTATTCAAATCCCTTGGGATTTGCGCTGGGAAGAAATAGACTTGAGGAGACCACAGTAGGATGCAGTAGTGGAAATTTTTGAATGGAATGGCTGCTTCCAGGACGAGCAGATGCTCGCTCTGTGTGATGTGAAATTGCACCCTCTGGAGGCACAAACCTTGTATAGATTTACCCCAAATTGTGATTAGTAGGTACCCAGCCTCTAGTTTAGCCAGGGAAGATAACACTACCAGCAATCTGTCTATGGAGATTCTCACATTCTGGAGAAAATCCACATTTTACACAGAGAGGACCACCGGTTTGAAAGAAGGGTCAAGGAGGCCATCCACGTTAAAATTGAGCAGCCCTCTCTCAACAGAGGGAGAGAGGGGCACGACACCACCTGTCTCCTGTTTACAACACAGTCCTTTGGCTCGGTGAAGTTTTCACACCCATTTGCACTCTTGAAAGTACAGATTAAACCCCCCAGTGGCCTCAACAATTCTCAGAGAGCGAATGACCGACCTTCGGAGTGCTAAGACCAAGGAATATAAACCCTTCCATTCTCCACCATTCAGTCAGAACTGAAGAAACTTCTTGGATGAGAAGCGAAATATCTTCAAGGACAAAAAGTAGAAAGTCCAGTTGCATTTGAAAAACAAAAGCACCTTTTATATCTTATATCCTATCCTTGACAACAAAACAATCATCTCGTCTTTACTACCCATGTTAGCTGCAGTGATCCTCTAAACAAGGTGGGACTCTGACTGTCCCCCTTAGCTTGGTCACCAAAGCAGAATGACCCAACTCTTCCTGCCTCAGATCCATACTTCACTGTAATCCATCTCAGCCGCCCCCTTGGGCAGGTGGCCTTTGATTGGATTGGCTGATTTGAGAACCTCTTCTTCATGCAAATATCTGTTCACAGGCCATTTCTCCCATCACGTTTCTTTCTTCTGGAAGAACATCATCTTGAATTCCAGATGTGGGTCTGAAGCTGGATCATGAATCCAGATCTGGCATGGCAAGTAGGTCCAAGCTCAGCAAGATCCATTTGCTCCTTGCAAGTTGGGTTCAACAGGCCCCTGGATACCCAAGTTGGGAAGAGGCCTGTTACACTTGGTGTGATCTTCTTGGGTTCTTTCACTTTTCCAAGCCTGGAATTTCTTGAGGATTTTCTTCTTGGCAAAAGTGAAGATCTCCAGCAAAAACATGAAGGATACGGCGTACATAGCGAGGATTCCACCCTTAAGTGTCCCAAATGTCTGGGGTGACTTCATCACAGAATCAATAATCCACGCACCCCCGACAATCCGCAGCCCCAGGAAGAGAGTCACAAACAGGATATCCACCACATCTCCAGCCAGGCTCTGGTAGCTTCCGCTGTCTCGTAGGAACCAGCGCATTTGCAAAAACGGGTTGGTGATCTCGCTCACGAAGATGATGGCGATGATCTCAGGGCCCGACTTGCCGGTATCCAAGACCAGCGACATGCCGCTCATGCTGAGCAGGTGGTGAGTCAGCATCAGATCGGTCTCGCCTTCGAAAAGGACACACCAGCAGAAGTCAAAGATGAAATAGCCCAGCGACAGACAGAGGATGAACTCTTGGAGAGGCGTGTTTGGATGGCCTAGAAATAAGGGTAGATTTACAAAATAAAAGTAATTTAGTTTTTCAGTTCCCATTTGCGTTTTCTCCATTCTGAAGATCCCAAAGCAATGAGGGTCTAGGACAGGGGTCTTCAAACTTGGCCCTTTTATGACTTGTGGACTTCAACTCCCAGAATTCCTCAGCCAGCCACGCTGGATGAGCAATTCTGGGAGTTGAAGTCCACAAGTCATAAAAGGGCCAAGTTTGAAGACCCCTGATCTAGGACAACTCGCTACGGCCAACTCTCTGCGGCCAACTTGTCATGGGACAATGCAACATGTTATTAATCTTTTCATTCACTTACTTTGATTATTGGTGACCACGTTTTTGTTGAAATGATTTTAACTCTTTTATGTCTGGATTGGTTTTATTTTATTATTATTGGCCACGGTTCCATCAAAATTAATTTAACTTTTGTATTTGTTGAACTGTCCTGCAGAGAGTTTTCCCGTGGCAAGTCACCCTCTTCTCCAAAGCGTCCGAAGGCAGGACAAGAAGCAACGGATGGAAACTAATCAAGGAGAGAAGCAACCTGGAACTAAGGAGAAACTTCCTGACAGTTAGAACAATTAACCAGTGGAACGACCTGCCTCCAGAAGCGGTGAATGCTCCAACACTGGAAGTTTTTAAGAAGAGACTGGACTGCCATTTGTCTGAAATGGTATAAGGTTTCCTGCCTGAGCAGGGGGTTGGACTAGAAGACCTCCAAGGTCCCTTCCAATTCTGTTATTCTGTTATTCTGTATCCTGAGTTGGCTGCGGCAAGTTATCCCATTCGGAAGCAGTGAAATGATAGATTTTAAAGCTGGTTTAATGTGGACCATTGTTTTGACATCCTGAAGCTTTAATAAATTTGCCAGCTGAGGTTTGATACACATTCCTTTTACCTCCCCACTGTCACTCGACTGAATCTTCTGCCAAGAAAATATCCTACTTTCTCAAAGAAAATTATGGGGAATGGCATCAAACATCACATCTAGAAATCAAAATGTTTAAGTCTAGACTTTAAAATCTCTATTTTGAAAATTACATCAGGGCAGTGAATACTGCATAGATTAAGTGAGTTTGCCGTGCATTGAGTTTGACTCTCAGTGGGGTTCAGTGCTTCTCCCTCCCTTCTTTAGTGTTAACTGTGCTAAGAGAAGGTTTGTTTTAATCATTGGTTGTACAAGCCATAACTGGCTGGGTTTGACCAACTTGCTAAGCTGTAACTTATAATTTTACAAATTACAGTGTTCAGGTTTAAGCAACATATTAAGAGGGAAGCCATGTTTTGCAATCCACATCTGTTGGCTTCATATACTGCAGCACGCTAAGTCAGAGCCAAGCAAACCACACATTGTGGCTGAACAGGGCTTGTTGTAAGCTACCAAGAATCTCTAAGGCAGGGGTCTTCAAACGTGGCCCTTTTATGACTTGCGGACTTCAACTCCCAGAATTCCTCAGCCAGCGTGCCTGGCTGAGGAATTCTGGGAGTTGAAGTCCGCAAGTCATAAAAGGGCCACGTTTGAAGACCCCTACTCTAAGGCAACAATGGCATGCAAACAAACAAACAATATTTGCACTATTCAGATGACCCTAAGGGCACAGATGAACCTCCAAGTGGCCACAATGGCTCTCAGAGGGAGTACTAACAACCAGATGACTGCAAAGGAATATAAACCCTTCCATCCTCCGCCATTCAGTCAGAACCGAAGAAGCTTCTTGGATGAGAAGCAAAATGTCTTCAAGGAAAAAAAAAAGCCCAGTTGTCTTTTGAAAAAAAAGCACCTTTTGGACCTTGAACCTGGAGTTAGTCATCCCTCCTACAGATCGAAAACTCTCCCTGGAGCAAATTAAAGGATGTTTATGGAACTTCAAGGGAGTTAAAGCTGAAACTCAAAATTCTCTTTACAGATCCCTTTGAAGAGCATGACTCTTCCAGCTGAGTTCACATTCCTGATTCTCCTCCCCATTCTCACTGTAATTCTCCCTGTAAACATACTGGGCTCTTCCATGGTGAAAGGGCAGAATGCCACAGCTTACTATTAATTTAATAGGCTTTAAAATACAGGATATTATTTTTGGTGCTGCTGCCTAGCTCTTATCACCCCTGGAGTAATTACAGGACTCCCACACTGCAAATAATGAACAGGACTTGTATATGCTGCCCCTGTTGTATGGGACAGGGAGCCAAAAGCTTAGAATAAGATTTTCCTCCAAGGAATTATTTGACCCATAAGGCTGACAGGTGTTGCGTGAAAAGGGTTCAAGATCTAATCCCAGCAAAGGAGAGCTAAACTAAAGGCAGGAGAGGACTTGTGAGGACACAACGGAGGAGGCAACATGCAGACTAGCAAAACTGAACCAACATTTAAGCCCAAGTGATCAAGACAGGAAGCAGTGAATGAGACAGAAAGAGAGATGAAAAATGGATGATTTTTGAAAGAAAGAAAAGGAAGGAAGGCAAAAAAAGAAGAAAAGAACAAGGAAGGAAAGGGAAGGAGGGAGGAAAAAGAGAAAGAACAAAAGAACAGAGAAAGAAGGAAGGAAGGGAAAGGAGGGCGAGCGGGCTATAGGACTCACATGCTTTTGGTATGTCCTGGAGAGCACTGTTTTCATTTGGAGAAGGAAGTTTCTAGTCCTTATGACTGAAACTGGGTTGGCCACTCTGTTAGCTAAAGTCTCAGAATTCCATAAACAATCACCGCCTCCCTCAAAGGTTATATAAATAGTTAGACAAACCTAAGGGCTCTTAGTTGGTGACTGACTTTATACCTGCTAACATTTTGCTTATGCATTGTCACCACCAAATATGGTGTATCAAGTGGTGATCTCAAACAACATCTGTCTTCTCTGAAATTCTTGGGATATGTGCTTCAGAAGTGAGAGAAATATCCTTGCAGGGCAAGTCCAACTTGTCCCTGACTATGTGCTACCCACCTGCAATTTGTAAGGACATCTCGGTGTTTAATTGGGTCACCAAGGCCTGTATAATGCAGTGAATAACAGGGCTTAGAGTGCAGAATGCAACATTCAAATCTTTGTTTACAATCCAGCTTGATCATTTGTGATCTCTCAATCTCCCCACCCTGCAAGGTTGAGCTTAGGTGAGAGGTTTCTGGGCTATGGGGAAGAGAGCAGGAAAACGTAAGATTCCCTGACAATTACAAAGAATTAATCAGTGGAGCAGCTTGCCTCCAGAAGCTGTGAGTGTTCCAGCACTGGAGGTTTTCAAGAAGAGATTGGACAGCCTTTTGTCTGAAATGGTATAGGGTTTCCTGCTTCAGCAGGGGGCTGGACTAGAAGACCTCCAAGGTCCCTTCCAGCTCTGTTATTCTGTTTGAGAGCCGCTGCATGTGCTAAACCAGGGTTCCCAACCTCGGCCTCTTTAAGACGCATGGACTTCAGCTTGTAGAACAAGGCAACCACAAGCCATTTGAGGCTTGCTGCAGGAAACCCCAAGGACAATTCATGGAGTCACCAGCAGATGAACTGGACCTAAAGGACTTCTAACTAACCATTTTGCACCAATTATGGAGCATGCTAATTACAGGAAGAAGTGAGAAGCTGTTGATGAAGAACGGAAAAAGTAGGAAGTTTTCTCTATACCAGGTAGAGCAATGTTGGTGGATCGTTGCTGGAGAAGTCATATGAGCTGGGTGGAAGATGAAACTAAAATGGAAGGTGGTGCATTGGTGGAAGCAGCTGATAATGTGCAGGAGGAGAACTTGTGGAGATCAGAAAGGTCACCTGGATTAGGAGAAGCAGTGACAAATGGGCAAGAAGGCTAAGAGTCCGATCCTTAGGTTAAGAAGTTCCTAATTTAAAGCTTGGGACCATCAGCTATTCCTCTCCTTCCCCCTTCCTCCATTGTCCCAGGATAATAACATAGGCCAACTTCTGAGCACAGAGTTGTACGATGTTTGAGAATACAACGAAACATTCAGAGGTGCAAAACTGAAAGGTTGGGACCAGGTTGGGAAGCATCTATCTGAACCTGCTGCTTGAATCATAGAGGCATTGGGTCTTCTGGAAGGCTTAGCACAGCTGCTTTGGGGCTTCCCCATGTCTTCTGAACATGCCCATAAGACCCATCAGTCAGATTGGTTGCAAGAAAGATATCCGTGCATGCCATTGACTGGCAGGGAATTGGAAAGAGCCATGTTGAGCCCGTTGAGAAGACAGGTTGCCTCAATGCTTCAAGGACCAAATTTGACCATTTTCTGGTGTCACTTTGATGGGTCCTTGGTGTTCTCTGAGCTTGAGGGGGTTTTTTTGGTTGTTGTTTTTTTTTGCAGACATTTCATTACCCAAACTAGGTAACATCATCAGTGCTAATGATGCAAGAAAACAAGCAAGCTCAGAGAGCATCACGGAGCTCTCATTTCAACCCTGAGCTGCAAATATTCTCCTTTATTGGTCTAACTTTGCCTAATCTTGGTTCCAAGGCTGACACGACAGGAATTTTAGATCACCCTCTGGCAGTGTGGAAAGGGCTGGTCCAGTGATGAGATTCAGCCGGTTCGCACCACTTCGGCAGAACCGGTAGCTAATTTTTTGTGGCCCAGGCCCAGAATGGACTTCCGGAAGTGGCATCCACATAGAGAACCGGTTGTTCACATATTTGAATCCCACCACTGGTTAGATAGACAGACAGACAGACAGACAGACAGACAGACAGACAGACAGACAGAAATAGATACAATGGTGGCATTCAGCTAGTTTGCACCACTTCGGCAGAACCGGTACCTAATTTTTTGTTGCCCAGGCCCAGAATGGACTTCCGGAAGCAGCATCTACACATAGAACCGGTTGTTCACCTATTTGAATCCCACCACTGGATGGATAGATAGATAGATAGATAGATAGATAGATAGATAGATAGATAGATAGATAGATAGATAGATAGATAGATAGATAGATAGATAGATAGATAGATAGATAGAAATAGATACAGTGGTGGGATTCAGCTGGTTCACACCACTTCGTCAGAACCGGTAGGTAATTTTTTGTTGCCCAGGTCCAGAATGGACATCCGGAAGCAGCATCCACACAGAGAACCAGTTGTTCACCTATTTGAATCCCACCACTGGGCTGGTCCTAGAGGGCTCGTCCATCATGCCACTCTGATACTCCTTGCTTCTTCCAATAAGCTGGTGGAGCTTCCCCCCCTCCTTCCTACCTGCGTGAGTCAGCGGCCAGGGACCATCAATGAAGACAACGTAGCCAGAGAGGAAAGAGACCATCGTGCCATGCAACAAAGTGACCATTCGACAGCTCCATTCTGCGCTGCGATGCCTGCTTCGATGCAAAAAACCCCAGTAAAGGAAAAGCCAAGCGCAGGTGCTACTGATGATTTGGAGAAGGATGGAGGACATGTTCTTGCAGCTGAAAAGAGAGAGAGAGGGAGAGAGAGTGGGAAATAAATATGCACACTAGCCCAATGACAATAAAGCAGGATGGCTGGGAGCTGAAGTAACAACAACAACAACAACAATAATAATAAAGTTGAAAGGAACCTTGGAGGTCATCTAGTCCAACCCCCTGCTCAGGCAGGAAAAAGTCCACACATCTTAAAATTGCCAAGGTCAAGAAACATTGATGTAGACCAGGAGTCTTCAAACTTGGCAACTTTAAGACTTGTGGACTTCAACTCCCAGAATTCTGGCTGAGGAATTCTGAGAATTGAAGTCCACAAGTCTTAAAGTTGCCAAGTTTGAAGACCCCTGATGTAGACAATTATTTCTTCCTGATTTCTTCTCGTTGTCCTTCTCTCCTATTTCTCTCATCTTCTCCCTCTTTTTTAGAAATAGTTAGATGACTGACTGACTGACTGACTGACAGACAGACAGACAGACAGACAGACAGACAGACAGACAGACAGACAGACAGACAGACAGACAGACAGACAGACAGACAGACAGACAGACAGATAGATAGCAAGATAGCAAGATAGCAAGTTTTATGGTACTTGGATAAATAGATTACAATTGAAAAGGTAAAAACTAATCCATTTTTAAAAAAAAAAAGAAAAATAGAAAAAAAATAGGAAGTGGAGTAAAGAAAAATAGAACAGTAGAAAAGAAAATAAGAATTTAGTAAAGGAAAAGGAATACAGAAAGAAACCACCCCCCCTTCATCACAACAAGTATAAACAATTAACTTATCTCCTTCTCTTAAATTTAAACAAAGGATCTCTTTTTCCCATCTCTTTTTCCCATATCTTATCTATAAACAAAGTCTTAACATCTCCTTGTTCAGTCCTGGTCAGCAGAAGTTCATTATGGGTTAAGAACTTACCTAATTTAACCTTGATCAAATAAACCGATCTTATATTATTTCTTTTCACTTTTAACAATCTTGATCATTAGTCCCTTCAAATAATATCCTGGAACTTGGTTTTCCCCCATTTTTTTTCTTTGTCTCCTCTTGCAAACTTCTTCATAGCTTTAGCAAGCCTCTTTTGTAAATTCAATGTAGAAAAATTATTGGGGTTATTTTCTTGGTTTGTTATTTGTGCATCCATTTTAATTATTAAGGCATCAGTCCATTTCTTTTGTATGCCCAGTGTAGCATCTTCTTCCATAACGCTCTTGTCACCTGTTATTTTAAAATCCACTTTCAGTTCCCTCGCAATTTGTCCGGTAGAAGGGGTGCCTCTTTCATACCATCTAGCAACATTTAAGTGTTTTCTCCTTTAATTATAATATTTAGTTCCTTGTGGTTCTCCTTAATATCCAACCTTCAAAGACTCATCCTAACTTTTTTTAAAGATATTCTTTTTTAAAAAAAATTCCCACAGGAAGATTATTTTAATTAATTGCAAAATCCTATTTCAAATTCATCAGGACCCTTAGTCTGTTTGTACAATTCCAGAATCATTCCAAAAGTATTTTTAAATCCGTAAGCTTGTATTTTAAATGTCTTTCGCTAAGCACTGAAGGAAGCTCACCCAGTGCTTGTTGACTTAAAGGTTCCTAGTGGCTGGAAAGCAATTAACAAACAATTTCCAAAATTGATTGCTTAAAGGGATTATGCAATCCCAGGGTCCTTAAAGATGCTGACTGTGGATTGAGCAAGATAGATATTATCTCCCAGAACTCTACACCCATTGGAAAATTATAGTCTTGCAATCTCTCCATGGAGCACTAGTGGGCAATCTCAAATCCTTTCCTTGTCCAGAGAGGAATTAAGAAGAACTGGTCCAGATGACAAGTTATTTGCTAGAAGTGCAGGCAGTCTGGGGCTTTATTCCATCAGCAAGAAACCAGTTAAGTAAGCAATCAACTTCCCCAAATCTCTATGGCCGTTCAATGACTTTATTCCATTCAGGGACTCTAAATCAGGGGTCCCCAACCCATGGCCCATTACCGGTCCGTGGCCTAATCGCAACTGGGCTGCGTGAGTGGCTGGCTGGTGTGCGCACACATGCACATCTCCATTCACATGAGGGTCACACACTGGCGACCCCACTTGCGCGAACGCTTCGGGCTTCATTTGCTCAAGCACTTGGGGCCTCATTTACATGAGGGTCAAGAGTGCTCTCGGCCTTACTTGCGCGAGCAATGGTCCTCCCACAAAATCTTCCCCACTTCCCCTCCCTTTCCCCCTCTGGAAAGGTTGGGGAACTCTGCTCTAAGTCATCTCTTCTAGGACTTCCATTCAATGACTTTAATTTCTTAATTTCCAAAACCTTCATTTAAAAAAAATAAATGGTACACACAATTAACATGTCAGGGAGGTGACCCCTGTCCAGGTACTCACAAGCAAAGCCCCAAATCCTTGAAACAGAAAAGATGACAAATTCAGAAGCTGATTCAGCAATGAGCTAGTGGTCTCCTCTGTCACTGATTCTTAATGAAGTTCTGGGATCCCCACATATGAGTCTGTCTGCCAATCTTCCTCCTTTTTTTCCTTCCTCCACAACCCTTAGAACAGCTGAACCTCCAAAGCTATCGATACAAAGGTGGAAATCCCTTGACGAGGAGGATGCCGGCTTCTGGAAATGAAAACTGGATGGCTTGTATCTCTAGTGTCTTGTTTTTCTTTATATAATGGCTATATCTCTCAATCACCCATCCAAACCAACCAGATTCTTTTGCAATGACACTTCAGAAGCATCTGAGTTGAGTTCTTCAGATTGGCCGTGACTGTTTCTCTGGTGATAGGAGTTTCCTTCCTTCTCTGCTGAGGAATTAGCAGCATCATAGCTTTCTCATGACACTACCGTGCAAGAACTTGGCAGAATTAGTGCAGGATCAGATGTTGAATGCCCAAAATACCTCTAGAAAAGGGAGGATGTCTAGCTAAAACGATAGTTGCTCTGAGATGGTTGTGGCACAGCTATTCCATCTTGACAGGATTCCTTCCTTCTTCTGTCTCCCTCCCTCCCTCCCTCCTTCCTCCCTCCCTCCCTCCCTCCTTCCCTTCCTGCTACTTCTCACATCAACTTTGTCGTATCTCTTTTCCAAAGTCTCCACGCACAAGAATACAGCAACAATAACCTTCATGTTCTTCAGGAAAAGTTTATTTGCATTTATTTCTTACATTTATCCCCCCTTCTTCCCTTCTTCCTCCTTCTTTAGAGGACTGGAGACTAAAACATATGAAGAACAGTTAATAGAATTGGGTATGTCTAGCTTAATGAAGAGAAGGACTAGGGGTCACATGATGGCAATCTTCCAATATCTGCCACAAAGAAGGGGGGGTGTCCACCTCTTCTCCAAACACCTGAAAGCAGGAGAAGAAACAATGGATGGAAACTAATCATGGAGAGAAGCAACCTGGAATTAAGGAGGAACTTCCTGACAGTGAGAACAAGGAGTCAAGGGCTGGAGAGAGGTTCATCTCGCCCCAACCAGAAGAACAATTTCTCAATCCCACGGATTCTCCTTCAACCCACATCCTACCTGTGGATCACTTCTACAACAGTGAAACTTAAAGAAAGAAAGCTGAGCTTGTTAAACTGCTGGACTTCTTACTGAGTAATAATATATATTAATATATAATATATATATTATTGTTATCTTTATACTAATAATATCATAATAATGCTACCATTATGTAGTGCAGATAATGAACCTACACGTTGCTCAATTTGAGTATGCCGGTGGTAGTTACATTATCACAAAAAAAGCAACTTGCAAATCTGTGGTTGAAGTTGTGTCCTGTTGTTTGACTGGGACGTATCAGATCCAAAGAATGAGATTTGTATCTAGGTAAAAGGCAAGATCCTTTTGAAGCAGACCAATATTCCAGTGCAACCTGCAATTTCTCCCCCCCCCAATTTTATTGAAGTTTATTATGATATAAAATACAAAGAGAAGCCGAGATAATGCAGGAATAGGAGAAGGTAAAGCAGAGGAAAGGGATGCACAATAAAAGAGAAAGGGGGAAAAAAAGTGAAATCCAACTTTTTTCAGTGCAGTAAAATACAAAATATAGTTACACCTTCAACATTTTGCTTTACAATATATTTAGTAAATAAAGGGAGTCTTTGACTTTCAACAGTTTCTTTAGTGACTGTTCAAAGTTACTGAAATGAGTAACTTATAACTGTTTTTCACACTTACGACATTTGCAACATCCCCTGGATCACGTGATCAAAATTCAGATGCTTGGTGACTGACTTGTATTTACGACGGTCGCAGCGTCCCGAGGTCACGTGATCCCCTTTTGCGACCTTCTGACAAGCAAAGTCAATGGGGGAAGCCGGATTCACTTAACAACCGTGCTACTAATTTAACAACTGCAGTGATTCCCTTAACAGCTGTGGAGAGAAAAGTCGTAAAATGGGGCAAAGCTCACTTAACAAATGTTTTGCTTAGCAAGAGAAATTTGGGGCTTGATTGTGGTTGTAAGTCGAGTGGCTACTTGGAGGTTTATCTGTGCCCTCTGGGTGATCTGAAGAGTACAAATGGGCGTGGATCCTTCTTGGAACTGCTGAAAGGATGGTGTTGTAAACAGGAGATAGATGGTGTCGTATCCCTTACCTTCTGTTGAGGGAGGACTGGTCTATCTTGATGTAGATGATCCCTTTGACCCTTCTTTCAAACCAGCGGTCCTCTCTGTCCAGAATGTGGACTTTGCTGTCCATCAGTGTCAAGGTCTTGATTTAACAGCTAACCAGCTTATATAATGTAAGATGTAAGATGTAATGATGGGGATGACTCAGCAGGGTCTGTGTCTCTTTAAGAGCCTTTGTATAAAGGGAAGGCTCTGCTTATGTGTTCTCTCCCTTCCGTTTCCTGCTGTAATTGTGGTTAATTGGATCCTGCTGTACTAGCACGTATATGTATATTGTTCCTGGTGTATAATATTGTAGAGAGTGTAAGATAAACCATTTTATATAAACCACTGTTTACTGTATTTACTCCTGGGTTATCTCAGCGCAATAAGACTGTGAACGCTCTGACGATCTGCATTTGAAACACAAAGACCACTCTTTTGGAGACAGCAAAGTCCACATTCTGGACAGAGAGGACCGCTGGTTTGAAAGAGGAGTCAAAGAGGCCACTTACATTAAGATTGAATAGCCCTCTCTCAACAGAGGGGGAGGGATACAACACCATCTATCTCCTGTTTACAACACAATCCTTTTAGAGCTCCAAGAAGGCTCCACACCCATTTACACTATTCAGGTGACTCTGTGGGCACAGATAAACCTCCAAGCAGCCTCAACGATTCTCAGGAAAATTACTAATGACCAGAAGCAAGGGATATAAACCCTTCCATCCTCCACCATTCAATCAGAACTGAAGAAGCTTCTTGGATGAGAAGCAAAGCCTCTTCAAAGAAAAATAAAAGTCCAGTTGCCTTTTGAAAAAGCACCTTTGGGACAACCCTGACCTGGATGACTGAGAATCTCCATAGATATTTTTTGCACTGGGTTATGAGTTCATAAGACTGTTGCTGCTGTCAAAAACCTTAATCCTATTTGAAGTTACGTTGATAAAAACCTTAATCTCCCAGATGCAAGAAATAAAAAGCCTAGCAGATTCTGGACTTGTCAGAATTCCTCTAGGCAAGTCCTCCTCACAGTCACCCATGCCTTAGTCACCACCTCTCTTGACAACTGCAATGTGTTTTACATGGGGCTGCCCTTAAAAAAAATATCTGGAATTTTCAGTTGGTTCATAATGTGGCTGCCCACCTGGTTTTGTGCAGGTATAGACTTGCATATGTGTATCTCTCCAGATGCATTGTTTGCTGATTCGCTTCTGGGTCCAGTTCAAGCTGTGAAGCCCTCCATGGCTTGGGGCCAGGTTATTTGAAGGATTGTCTTTTCGCAGTTACGTTTAGCTTGCCCATCAGAGTGGGGAGGAAGGAGATGTTACAGGTTTTCTCTCTTAAGGAGGTCCATCTGGTGGGACCAAGAAGACGGGCCTTTTCTGTGGTGGCTCCCATTCTGTGGAACATCATTCTGGTGAAAATGAGATTGGCTTTCACCTTGACACTCTTTTGAAAGGCCCTGGAGACATGGATCTGCCAATAGGCCTGGGGACCCCAGAGTGATATGGACCCCATCAAGTGATTGGTCTGATTATTGCCACCAGGGGAGAAGGGGGTTATTGGGTTTTGTACTGAAGTTTTATCTTTGTAAGTCACCCAGAGTCATCATGAATGACTTGGGCTGCCATATACAATTTCTTTAATAAATCAGTAATACATAAATTCTTCTTCTAGATTTTAGGTAGAAAAATATTTTAGATGTGAGTTAATTCATGACATAAAAACCACTACAGGGAAAGTTGGAAGAACTTGGATTGTTTGTTCTGGAGAAAGAGAAGAAAGCAGATATAAACCTGATTAACTGAATCATGGACTGAGTTGACTGACTGGCGCTACCATTCATGGTCTTTGATTTGTTTTGGACCTTCAACCATCATCTGAGAAAGTTGTGGAAATCAGATCCTATGATAAAAGGGACAATCACTTTCTACACTGTAATAAGGGTGGTTTGTTAATTCGGATTAATGTATTGTAGGAACCTGGCCAAAGTTTACTCAATTAACCTAATGTTCTGGATTTGCATGATCCAATGAGCCATTAATAAGTCACATGGACTAGGTTTACAGCACACCAGTAGTAAACTAGCGCACTTCAGTACGTTGTGAGAAGACATTGGGCAATTTAAGACTAAGCTTCACACGAATACTAAACCAAAACTAGAAATTGAGTCATTCTAGACACTGCTTTGGTCTCTTCTTCTAGGCTATCAATTCATGTACCATCTTCTCTTGAATGTCCAATGTCCATTTCAGCTTCTTGCTTCACCTTCTTTGACTGGAACCATACAATCTTTCACCAAATCTAGTGGCTACATTGCCTAAAAGCAGGGCTTTTTTTTGTCATAGAACGCCCAGAACGGAGTTCCGGCATCTTTTTTGGATGGAACCTTATAGGGTAGGCAAGGCGGGTTGTATGACGTGTGTGAATTCCGGCACCTTTTTTTTTTTTTTTTTAGAAAAAAAGCACTGCCTAAAAGTATCATCTGTTAAACTTGGGTTTTGCTGTTGTTGAGGTGGGACAGAGTGTGTGGAGCGAACTCTACCTCCTTGACTAATATATGGACTTGCTGTCAAAACCAGACAATGGGTGTATCTAATAACTAGGCTTAGCACATATGAATGAAGCCCATCTCTCTCTCCCCCACTAAATGAGTGGTTTTCAAAACTTGGCAACTTTAAGATGTATGGACTTCAACTCCCAGAATTCCCCAGCCAGTGTGCTTTGCAGTTCAGTGATGTTTAGAACTTAAAGGGGCCACTCAACAGTCTTCATGGGCTCACATACCCCACTAAGCGGTGGCTAGATTCATACCCACTCCTATATACAAAGTATTTGTATACCCGCAAAAACGAGCCCAGAGACTTCCGGTGACCAAAGCAGCATCATGTCACACTACAGGTATGTCTAGAACAGGCCCTGATCCACCTGGTACAGGTCACCTGCCTCCTGCTCCTTCCTCAATTCTTAGGTAGACGTGTGGGAGGGGAAGTTTGCAGGATGTAGGTTCATCATAGATGAATTTTAATTCCTTTTCTCTCTCACTTTGGGATTTCAAAACATGGACAGACTTTTTGCACTGACCTCTAGAACACAGCTCTAAAGCACCTTTGCAATATTTTCTCAGCAAAATGGAAAATAAACATTTTCAGAGCAACAGTCGAGTCATGTGATCCCTAGTTCATTTGGTTACCCTTGTTCCTATGTGGTTGTATTTTTGTCTCTCCCCCACCCTGAATTAAGTGATCCACTCAGTACAAGATGTAAAGAAATACTGAAATGATTCTTCAGGTTTATATTTTAATCTGATTTACTAATTTGAAGTCAAAGTATTGGTTGATTTCAAGTACATTTTGGAATCTGGAACCCCTTCTGCATCTGGAGCTCAAAGCAATTGTCCTATGGCAGTGGTGGCGAACCTATGGCACGGGTGCCAGAGGCAGCACTCTGACCCCTCTCTGTGGGCACGCGCGCCGTCGCCCCAGTCCTAGGCCTTCAGCTGGGTTTTATAAAACCTTTTCGCTTTAAGCGTCTGCTTCCGTGTACAAAAAAAAATTTCAATCAATTAGTCAATTTCAACTTCTCGCTGGGAAAAAAAAGATCTTGTAAAGTTGGAATTGATTGATTGAACTTTTTAGTCCCACCTAGTCTGCCGTTACCACCGCAGCCATGCCCACCCAATGGGCCATACCAACCCTGCACCCGATTATGCATAAGTGGGTTTTGGGTTGCAGTTGGGCACTCGGTCTCTAAAAGGTTCGCCATCACTGTCCTATGGTGAAGGTTATCCCTACTCCCTGCTTCCACTGATGGTGTTCCCTAGTTGGGTCATGAAATGTCTGCAAGAAAACAACTAACCTTAACAAGCTCACCAGTGACCTCACAGTTCAACCCTAAACTGCAAATATTCTCTGCAAATATCAATCTTCATAATTGTTTAGAAATGAGAAAGGGTTAGAGTTCTCTGTAGCTCTTTGCTGCCCTCTAGTGTGGTTGCTGGGATTTTTCCAGTCCAAATATGGCACTCCTGTCCATAGTCTATCTTCCTTTAAAAAAAAAAAAAAAAGGAAGACTTCAATTGGGAGTCTTTAGAAAATAGTCCAAGAACTACATTGACTGCAAGTGCAGAAATTTATTAATCTCCTTGTGTTAAAATTACACAGATTAGTAGCATTGAATTGAGACCTCTTGCAAAGCTTTCTTGCTAATCAAGAGAAGGCAACCTGTGGGTCCTAGAAGGTCCCCATCTTCCTATTTACACCCCTCCCAGCACCCTGAGATCACGCCACTGGATATTGGTAGCAGAATTGTGACATTGCAGTGACAGGAAGGGTGCAGAGGATCTGTGTGCTGAAAGGCAGAGCATTCACACTCAGTGACACACACAATCACGCACACAGACACACAGACCTAGCTAACTCATTCGCAAACCAGGGTGCCTAAACTTCACACTTTACCTAGGACAGTGATGGCGAACCTTTTAGAGATTGAGTGCCCAAAAACTGGCCCCGGCCCCACTCCACCCCCCCTGCCTGCCCTCACTCTGCCCCCCTATCCCACGCCCTGCCTACCCACAGGACCACTCACCGCCTCCAGGGCCCGCCACAGATCGCCCAGGCAGCCCAGCAGCGCTATGGCGGCCACACCCTCTGCCCACGCCTGCAGCATCAACTGCATGATGGGGTGTGAGGGCAGAGTCTTGTCTACGCTGCCTGGCTGCCATGTCCTTGGCTGCGTTGCTCTGCATGGGCCATGCTCAGGGGCGACTCTCATTCAGGGGGGCTGCTGGAGAGGAGGGGATCACGGGGGGGAGGCAAGGCTGGGGCAACGGCACGTGTGCCCACAGAGAGGGCTCCGAGTGCCGCCTCTGGCACCCATGCCATAGGTTCGCCACCGCTGACCTAGGAGAATGCATCTGAAATTCTTCCCTCCTTTAAAAGAAATCCGGAAAGCAGGCTGAAAAGCCATCTGGATCAATCTACAATTGGAGAAGGGTGGGGGGGGGAAAGAATGCAGACTTTTCCAGCCCACCCTCATTTCCCTCTCTGGCAAAGAACTAACTCAAATAAAAAACCAAGGGTGAGAATCATCCAACTCAGCTTTACTTCTTCAAGGAACAAGCAAGACAATTGCTAGTGTGGGTAGGGACCCTCTTCCCCCCCACTCCCAGTCACCCTGCAGAGGAGCCAAGCACCCCCCCAGCCCCCAACTTCCCAGAAACGGCAATGGCAATGCAATGTCGGGATGTTTTAAAGGTGTGAAGTCAGAGAAGGCTTGCCTCTAGCCATCTCCTGCAAGGTTGATACGGCATGAAGTTTTAATGAATAGCAGCTACAGGAGACCTGAAGATAAGCAGCTCCTTAAGTCTTTACCTTCAGCTATTTTTTTAAGGAGTTCTTGTCCCTTCTCTCTTTCTTCTCCCCCACCCCACCTTCCTGCAACTTCCCCACCTGTTTTCCAGTCTTCACCATCTCACGTTGGATCCCCCCAGCAGCATCTCACTCTAAAAGCAGCTTTTCGCAAACTTGCAAAAGTGGAAGGACACCTGCAAGGAAAGCCAGAACCTGGAGAATAAAGTTGAGTTCCTATCCCTCATGAAGGATGGGGTGAAACTGACGGGACCATTCGAGACATCTTTATGGTCCAGTCAATTACGTCTTCTCCCAGGAGTGTACTAAAAGGAAAAAAAAATTGTCCTGGGGAAGAAGCCCTGAGGCCAGTTCTAAGTTTTCTCCTTGAGTCTGAAGCATTGTGCATGAAAAACAAAACAAAACTGGGTTTGCTGAGAAGCAAGATGGAAAGACCTTTTGCGCAAGACCTATTACACACAGAGTACCGCTTATTCTACAACCCCACCTCCCAAACACGAGAAAAGCAAATGCTTTGGGGCTAAAATCTCCACCTTCCTGCACTGCAGGGATCCCAATGCACCAGGTCAATGCGCCATCCCTTTGAAGCACAGAGATGCCGCATCGGTGTGACAGCCCTCTTGCTTCCCAATCTCACCTGGCTATGGGTTCTCACCTGGATGGACCTGCAGAACAAAAACCTGCCGTGCATCTAGAACTCCCTTTCCCTCTGCCCTTGCTAAAAAAAATGGACTTCAAAAGGGCTGTTCAAGGGGACCACTCAATCCTTAAATGAAATAATTTGGGCAACCTTGGCTCAGATTAGAAAAGGGCCTGTTTAGACCTAAAAGGGACATCTTTTCTGCAGAAGATGCTGGCAAGCTGGTGGGCTGAACAGAGGACGCACGTAGACAACACACACACACACACACACACCCTTCTCTCGGGTTGAGAGAGGGACCCATTGTAGCTTGAGTCTCTTTGAGAGTTCGGGGTTTGCATCTATCGACGGGAGATCCGGCCTTGCCCAAAGTCATCTTTGCCAATGTGCCAAATGTTTGCCTGAGAAAACATCTCCTGGAGGAGTCATCCGTGGAAAGAGGTGACGTCTCCCCCCAATTTCTTTATCTTTTTTTTGTCTACAGAGAAAAAAACAGGGAGCTATGGATGCTCTTCCCAAGTGATGCTTTAATGGAGGTAAGTAGGCTGGTTCCATCGGTACCATGATCTGAAAGACACAAAGACAACACTTCAGTTGTTTCCTCAGGAAGGTGGGCACCTCAAGGGGCAAGATGGGCCAAATGGGCGATGGTACCTGGTGTGGAGTTGCCAAGCTTTTCCCCTCAAGAAAAAATGTTAGCATGAATCACTCAATGTCGGGGGAACCAATTCAGAAGGGCAACCTAGATTTTGTGCCCTCCTATTGAGTGATTTTTCCTGATTTTCACTCAGGGAAACATCAACATTCTTCTTTGACACTTTTCTCAGAGGGGAAAGAAATAAGATGATTTTGAAGTGTAGCTAGCATTTCAGTGGTGGTCTAGAGCCATCATAAACCTCAACTACGTAAACTAATTAATATTGGAAGACTATTGCATTCTTTAAGGAATAGTTGTCAGTTTGGTCTAGACTCCAAGCTAGAAACAGGGAGATGGGGAGTTCTAGTCCTGCCTTAGACCTGAAAGCTGACTGGGTGACCTTGGGCCAACCACCAGAAGACTGGGAGTTCTAGTCCTGCCTTAAACATGAAAACTGGCTGGATGACCTTGGTCCAATCACCAGGAGACTGGGAGTTTTAGTTCTGCCTTACTGCAAATATGGAAGCCAGCTGGGTGACTTTGGGTTAGTCACCAGGAGACTGGGAGTCCTAGTCTTGCCTTAGACATGAAAGCCAGTTGGTTGACCTTGGACCAGCTACCCTCTCTCAGCCTAATCCACCTCACAGAGTTGTTGTTGTGTGAAAAATAGGAGGAGGAAGGATATTAGATATGTACACTGCCTTGAGTTGTTTATAAAAATAATAAAGGAGGGATATGAATAAATACATTTGAGATAAACATTGGACAGGACATTATCCTGGATATGTTCCCTAGGAGCAATGGGCAAGTTTCTTACTCATCCCTATTGTCCACGTGTCTCTCTTGGTTTTATACCCAGAATCCTCTTGTCTCTTAGAATAATGCAAATAGCAATGTCCTTACCCAGAAGAGTTGAAACTGGACGAATTAATGGCTACTTTAGAGTTACTTTGAGGCATGCTGGGATTGTTGGTGTGAAGTCCTGCGCCAGGTGATGAGGACCGGCTGGCATGGCCAGGAGAACAGGAAGAAGACACTAGGAAGTAGAGAAGAACATCAAGAATAGTCAGGAAGCACAAGAGAGGCAGGGCTGTGTGTCTGTGTATTTCAGTGGATATTTGGAACTTTAAGATTTGAGTTCTCTCTCTCACACTCACTTTCCTTGTTTGCACGTGAAAAGCACATTTATCACATTAGTGTCGTCATAATTGCTGAAGTCTAGTAGCTAGAGACTGTTACAATGGCTGTTTTAACTTCACAGAGGCCATTCATTCATTCATTCATATGTTGCCCATCTCACTATACAAAATAAAATTTGTGAGCAGGGTCAAAAACGTCAAGATGGAGGTTGCAACTGTATCACTTAAGCCCTGCCTCTTTTTTAAATTGTATGCAAAAAAAAAAAAATTACAGTTGTCATTTCATTTTTCACCCCTTGCTCTGGCTGAATGCCCCTGTGTTTCACCCTACATCAGTGAAGACTTTCCTTGGCCAACATCCAAGGATCTGAGGCTACGGAGATGTTGAGGGATACCGTTCTCCATGCCCAAAATGCTTGAAGGATCCCAGGTGGTTTCTTTTGATGATGGAGTGTACAGATGTTTTGAAAATAAAGATATAAAATGCCAGGCTTACAAAAATACAACAAAGCAAATAAAATAAAAATGGATCCATTCTTGGTAGAACTTACCTGCGCCATGCATGGAACTGTGGGCAGAAAGGGAACCCAAAGATCCTGAGGTAGAAACCTACAAAAGAAGTGGAGATAGTTCTGGTTGGTTGACTCTAGAGGTTCTAGAGCAGGGGTGTCAAACTCGCTGCGTCACGTGATTTTTTCCCCCCTTGCCAGAGCTGGGGTGGGTGCAGCTTCTGCGTGATGCATATGGCTCATGGGCCGGCAGTTTGACACCCCTGTTCTAGAGGTTCTGTGCTCTAAAAGTTGCCCAGTCCTGAGCATCACACAAGGCACTCGAGAAGAAGCTATGACTTCCTTGTCATCTAAGGCAGGGTCCCCAACCCCCGGGTTGTGAACCAGTACCGAGCCATGGCATGCCAGCAACCAGTCCGCACAAACAAGCAAAGCCCCATCTGCGGGATGCAGCAGCACACAAAACCACGCACTCTCTGCTCCACAGAAAAACCTCTCTCCACGGAACTAGTCCCTGGTGCCCAAAAGGTTGGGGACCTCTGATCTAAGGCCAACCCAGCCCAGACAGGACTGTTCTAGAGCAGACATTTGAGCCACATGCTATCAAGGATGTGCTCAGAAGAGTTGCTTGATCCATGCACAGGATGT
>NW_015386545.1:0-11388 GCF_001527695.2 Protobothrops mucrosquamatus
ACCTGATGTAAAAAAGAGGAGGAAGAAGAAGAAAGTTAACCAATGATTCTCAAAGCAGAGATGTCAAGGCAAAAGATGTCAGTTAGGTCAATAAAAGCTGATTTTCAAGATCACGAAGCACAGAATGGGGACTCATTAAAAACTGAAAAAGGTGTGGCATAACATTAAGATGGAATTTCATCTGCATGTTGATATAGAGCAAGCTACAGTTTCATAAAGTTCATTCTGAGCTTGGGCCAGTCACTCTCCCTCAGCTTTAGGAAGAATGCAATGGCAAGTCATTTTGTAATAAAGTTTTCTCAAGGTGTGGTTTGCAAAGACACCTCAGTCAGGTTTTAGCCTAAGCAAAAAGCTGGGTGTCTGTAATTTACAGCTGAATCCTGGTCTAGGAGTCTACCATAGATAAAATATAGATTTATAGGCCTTAATTTAAAAAAAGGTTTCTCCATGTTATGCCCTGTCTCATTACCCCGATGACTACTTCATGTAGCTGGACAATCTCTGTCCCAGAAATAGGAGATTGTTTTCTGAAGTTTATACTGTATGCCTGTTTTTATCACACCTGCGACAATGATAGTTGCAACTGTAGAGAAGTCACTCCCTAAACTAAACTCATAAAAGTCTACCTGCAAAACAACACATCACAGGAGTACCTAAATAACTTGTAAGTGCTTTCAGTTGACAATGGACTTGCCAGAAAACTGGATACACCAAAGGTAATGCTAACAAAAAGGCTGGTGGAAAAAATATTTTAAATAATGTTTTTCAACCTTATTTCCATGCCCCTTGCCTATGCACAGCCAAGGATTCTGCAAGGTTTTGTAGAATGTGTTGACTCTGATGCTACACAGCACACACTTGGAACAAAGTGGCCAATCCAAACAGAGGAGGAAGGAGAGGAGTAGAATGATAAACTCATTTGCGCCATTCATTGGACTTATTATAGCTCATTATTGTTTCCATTGACAGGCAGATGTTTCTTCAGGAATATTCCCCTGGTTTATCTGGAGATTTCAAGATTGAATCTGCAATCTTTGGTAATGAAATAATGTCCTTGATTACCAAAATGAAGTTCTTGATGACCTCTAGACCAGGAATGCAGCATCTTTCCTCCAGAAAGTTTTTTTTGAACAAACGTTCCCAAGAAGCTCCATTCAGATTGGTTAATGGTAAGAAATTCGATACACTGCATTTCAGGGACATTTGAAGGATGCCAGATTTCCATCTTTGTGCTAGATTCTATGTATATGCATCTCTTCTCTGGATACTAACGTAAAGAAAACTCTGGTGGTGTCTCAATCAACTTATGAATACAGTAATGTTTTGTTCAATACCTGGACAGTTGATGAGACTCACACACATAATCACACGTGAATGTGAAAGAGCTTGTCTCTAAGTCTTTTAAATGCTATTGCCTCTCTCAATTTCTCTGGTAATTCTAAGCTGGTAGGAAGCTTTTTTGGCATATCCTGCAGTACAATCTTTTGTTAATTTAGTAGCTAATTCCTATTTTCCCTTTTATAGTTCAAAGCCTCAATTGAGTCTTATGAATGCCCTCAGCATCTATCTCTCTCCAAACTTTCATAAGCTATAATTATTTCCTTGGGCTTTCCTTATATGTTCAGGTGGAATTGCTTCTCATATGGTGAGTATAATGGCCTTGTCCCTTTACTTGCAACACCGACATACTAAGTGTCCTCTACAGACTGGGCTCTTGGCACTTAAAGATCTTTACTGTCAAAGGAAATTCTGTCAATGAAGCAATAATGGGATCCCAAATTATGGCAGATTTTGCCAAAAAGCATCTAAAGCCTCTTCAGAATTGTAATGTACTGAGCTTAAACTGAGAACAGGTGCAGGAAGCTACACTGAAAACTGTTAGCAGACCACATGGCCTGCTAGCCAGACTTGGTGTCTGCAAGGGCTGACTAGGGTGCATTTGAGCGGGACAATTCATTGCGTTCATTGGCTGACACCGCCCCAAGCTGAATGTATAAATAGGGGCGGAACCATCTTTGTTTGAGTTCTGTTTTGTCTTCAGTAAAGAAGTACCTGTTTTACTACTCCTGCCTCTTCAACGCTGAACCCAGCAAGAAACAGAACAAGAATACTCCAGGGAATTCACTGTGCTGTGCATTTTGATTTTAATTTATTCTCCAGTTTTACTGAGTCCCAACAAATCTTTCATCATTATTTATGGATGGTGATTTATCAAAGCTTTCCAGGAAGTCATTTTCAGGTGATGAAACAAGCAATTCTCTTAAAACATAATTAGACAAAATCGTTGCATGGATCCTAATGCTCTGAAAAGTGGAATGAGTTTTCTTGTCAGTATGAAAGGTAAAAAGTGACAACAAAAAGGCATCAAACTAATGTTTGTTTTCAATATAAACCGAAAGAATAGCAAAGCTAAGATAATATTTTAAAGTAACTTACTTCTTGGGTATATTGAAACATTTTCAGAAAATTCTAATCTACTCAATATGGGTCAGGAAGAGCCATTTCAAATAGGCATACTATCGAGCTATGCATAAGCAAGTACAATTACAAATGCATCCTCTGGAGGTAATTGGGAAAGGACACAAGACACTTTTCTTTCCTTCCTTTCCCTTGCTGTTTGATTATAAGCCATTGCCTATTAGGAGGCCTTTGCCTTCTTACCACTATGTAGGCCAGGCTGCTTGCTAAGATAGGAGTGACTTTATGACTTAATGCTTGAAGCTTTCCTTTTTTTACCAACAGCCTAGATGACAAGAGAAGGGATGAGTCCCCTGGAATGTGAAATGACCAGGTATACTCAAGCAGAAATGGAGGAGGAGGAGGAGGAGGAGGAGGAGGAGGAGGAGGAGGAGGAGGAAGAGAAGGAAGACACCATAACATGGAATTTGAAGGTACAGTACATATGACAGGTGCAAATTCTGGCACTGACAAAAGCATGAAACACTGTGCAACTTGCTAATGCAATCTATGGTCCATGTCAGCCTTTCTAAACCTGCTGAAAAAAACATTCACAACTATCTAACAATAGTTTAAAAACTAGCTCTCATTTGATAGCCTACAATCCCACTGGGCGAGGTTGGAAATGTTTGCTTAAGTTCCCCGAATGCTTGTTTGCTGCTAGAGCAGTTAAAATTTTCTTCTGCATACACAGACTGGATGCAAGCGCAGTGATTCTTGTTCTCGCTTTGAAATGTTTACAACCACCATTAGTATAGCAGCCAGCTGTCACAAAGAATGTCGATATTTCTTCTTCAGAAGGATCATAAAGTCACAGTCTCTAAATTTGTGGCTTTATTGATTGCCTGTCATTTCTATAGAGTGAAAATCCACTTCAATTCACTGCAACAAACAAGCCACAAGAAGAATGCAGGGAAATGGCCTTAGGATCCACAAGAGAAATATAAGGGCAAAACTCTTTATTTAATTCTTTCATTTGTGGACAGTTAATTCTTTTTATGTCTACTTGGAAGTATGTCCCTTGAGTTAATGGGGTTAAGACCTGGATCCCTAGGCAAAAGGTTCTACGCTGACTGAGCAAATTCAATCTTCACCTATCTAATTGTTGGGCTACCTTTTAAAATGTATAAAACATTAAAATGTATAAAACTTCCCTCTAAGCCTGATTTGATTTCTTCTGTGCATGAATGATATGGGAGGATTAACATTAAAAGAAATTTGATATCTTTAATGGATTGCCTAAAGATATAAATATTCATTTAGAAGGGATGGAAGACTTCCATACAACTTTAGAAGGTGTTGGAGTTACATGAGAGACAAGGTAATCTTACTTGCTTAACTGAGGAATCAAACATTTTTGCTTTGATTTTCAACTTCACAGAAATGGCTGGCATAAGTGCATTGTGGATATGAGGCATATCAACACTATGTTCCAATGGTGATTGTGGTCCATGTCCAGATCACAATGACCTACAGCAATTGTTCTGAAATTTCCAGTATGCCATTCTCTTCCACTGAGCACCTGCAGAAGCTTTTATTTTGACATGAATATGCAGGAGTAAACAGCAGATGGACTTGGCCACATCATGAAAAACAAAAGTACACAATGGGAACAAATTGCACACAAAATCTATCAGGGATATCTTGTTGTGTTAGATCTCAAGGGTCTTCTCCTCCTCCTCCTCCTCCTCCTCCTCCTCCTCCTCCTCCTCCTCCTCCTTCTTCTTCTTCTTCTGATGTGATTTAACAAACAGAAAAAAATCTTTGAATAATACAATATTGTTCAGACATGGATCTCAACTCAGAATGTTCAAATGCTTATTAAAAGATGCAGTTTTAAAATCAAATTGCCCTCAGAACTGGGTATTTTGGGTTAAGATGCAAATTCAGGAGGAAAAGGAAACATTAAATTGATTGGATTATTTTAAAATTTGCAATATTGATTATTATAATAATAGGAGTATACAAGGAAGTTAAAATGAACATATGCTAACTATACAGGAAGACATTAGGATGTTCTAGTCTATTACAATGTGCAACAGTTCAAAAGTGCTTCTGATAGCTCAAGTAAAGCACTGCATGGATCTTTTATGAAATAATGGTGTCTTTTTCCATGATTATATATGACTGCTCTCTGTGGCTGTTCAGGTTCCCAGGAAAATATTTCATTTATCCATACATGCATGCAGCCATCCATTCTAGGCTTTTATCTCATTTCACTCAAATACCATTTCAACCAGCATATAATCTTATACAATTTGCAAACAGGAATAAAACAATAAAGATAACAAACCCAATAATGAAACCTTAACCAGAGCTAAAAAAAAACAAAAACCTAATCAAAATGAAGGAATAATGCCCAAGAGCAAAAATAATTCTGGGATTTTTTTTTTATTTTATTTTAGCTACATGTGCAAAGTAATGTTTCATTCTTCAGGATCTGTACAGTCATACAAATCAATCGTTCAGTATTTGAAAGCCTTGTGAACCCAATAAATCCAAGAATACAGAAAGACAGTTTTAATGCTAATCACATTTAAATGTAAAATCCTGAAAACCATAAAACTAAACTTCCAGGCAGACTTATAGCAAGCTAATTAAACGGAATATCCTTGAAATGTTTATTTCTGCCATTCCTATATCAGGGTTGTAGTATTTTTTCTCACATGTGGTACACTATGGTACCCTCCTCCATTACTTGATTCACACAGTCTCTCACAAGTCTGTCAAATGCCCCATTGGTGTTTCATCTGGTCTTCCCTTAGTATGAATAGAAATTTAAAATGGCTGCACATTGTCAGTCTTGTATATCATATAATTTAACCCTAAAGACTAAAAGCTAATAGAAAGTAACAGGTGTACTGTTACATAGGTACAGATACTCCTCGACTTACATGCACAATTGAACCCGACCTTTCTGTTGCTGGGCGAGGTATTTGTTAAGTGAATTTTGCCTCATTTTATGACCTTTCTTACCACAGTCGTCAAGTGAAACGCAGCAGTTGTTGAGCTAGTAACACACTTGTTAAGTGGATCTGGCTTCCCCATTAACTTCGCTAACTTTGCATATCAGAAGGTGATCACATGAACCCAGGACACTGCAACTGTCATAAATGCACGCCAGTCATCAAACATCTAAATTTTGGTCATGAGACGATGGGGATGCTGCAACAGCTGTAAATGTGAAAAACGGTCATAAGTCACTTTTTTTCAGTGCCATTGTAACTTCAAATGGTTACTAAATGAATGGTTGTAAGTCAAGGACTACCTATAAATGCATGTTAACCTGAAATGTTTACTCTTATGGAATTTTTTCCTGGAACAAAACTCATTTATGTTTGGTCGGGCAGGCACAAAAGGTAAGGAAAAGAAAAGAAATTAATGCTATATAATGAAGCCAATAATTCTGCACTGCAGAATTTGAGCTATAGTTCCAGGTACCATTTACTCAGGAACAGGATATGCTAATTTTGAATATGAGTAGAATAGGAAAGGAAAATAGAGGAATTTGGTTGTTACTTCCATTCTCTCTCAATGTTATGCCAGAAAGTGGCATGGCATTGCACACTTCATATTGTCAATAACCTGGATTATGTTTTTCATTTTAATTTTCTTCAAGAAAATTGGAGATATGAAGGGAACGTTTCATGCAAAGATGGGCATGATAAAGGACCAAAATGGCAGGGACCTAACAGAGGCAGAAGAGATTAAGAAGAGGTGGCAAAATTACACAGAAGAACTATACAAGAACGAGCTTAGCATCCCTGATAACCACGATGGGGTGGTCACTAACTTTGAGCCAGACATTATAGAATGTGAAGTGAAATGGGCCTTAGGAAAGCTGAGCAACAACAAAGCTAGTGGAGGTGACAGTATTCCAGCTGAGCTATTCAAAATCTTAAAATACGCAGTAAAAGTGCTACACTCAATTTGCCAGCAAACTTGGAAAACTCAACAGTGGCCACAGGATTGGAAAAGATCAGTTTACATTCCAATTCCAAAGAAAGGCAATGCCAAAGAATGTTCCAACTATCACAACATTGCACTCATTTCACATGCAAGTAAAGTTATGCTTAAAATCCTACAAGCTAGACTCCAGCAGTATGTGGATCGAGAACTTCCAGAAGTACAGGGAGGATTTTGAAGAGGCAGAAAAACTAGAGATCAAATTGCCAACATACACTGGATCATGGAGAAAGCTAGGGAGTTCCAGAAAAACATCTACTTCTGCTTCATTGACTATGCTAAAGCCTTTGATTGTGTGGATCACAACAAATTGTGGAAAGTTCCTAAACAGATGGAAGTACCAGACCATCTTATTTGTCTCTTGAGAAACCTATATGCAGTTCAAGAAGCAACAGTGAGAACTGGACACAGAACCATTGATTGGTTCAAAATTGGGAAAAGAGTCCGACAAGGCTGTATTCTGTCGCTCTGCCTATTTAACTTATATGCAGAGCACATCATGAGAAAGGCAGGGCTAGAGGAATCAAAAATTGAAATTAAGATTGCTGGGAGAAATATCAACAACCTAAGATATGCAGATGATACCACTCTAATGGCAAAAAGTGAAGAGGAACTAAAGAGCCTCTTGATGTGGGTGAAGAAGGAGAGTGCAAAAGTTGGCTTGAAACTCAACATTAAGAAAACCAAGATCATGGTATCCAGCCCTCACAATTCCTGGCAAATAGATGGGGAAGAAATGGAGGTAGTGACAGATTTTATCTTCCTGGGCTCCAAGATCACCACAGATGGAGACTGTAGCCAAGAAATTAAAAGACGCTTGCTCCTGGGGAGGAAAGCTATGGCAAATCTAGACAGCATACTAAAAAGCAGAGACATCACCCTGCCAACAAAAGTGTGTATAGTCAAGGCCATGGTTTTCCCAGTTGCAATGTATGGCTGTGAAAGTTGGACCATAAGAAAGGCTGAGCGCAAAAGAATTGAGGCCTTTGAACTATGGTACTGGTGAAGACTCCTGCGAGTCCCCTGGACTGCAAGGCGATCAAACGGGTCAGTCCTAGAGGACTGCTCTTTAGGAGGCCTGACTGCTCTTTAGGAGGCCAGATCCTGAAACTCAAGTACTTTGGCCACCTAATGAGAAGGAAGGACTCACTGGAGAAGAGCCTAATACTGGGAAAGATTTGAGGGCAATAGAAGAAGGGGATGACAGAGAATGAGGTGGTTGGATGGAGTCACTGAAGCAGTAGGTGTGAGCTTAAATGGACTCCAGAAGATGGTGGAGGACAGGAAGGCCACGAGGAATGTTGTCCATGGAGTTGCAATGGGTCAGACATGAGTTTGCAACTAATAACAACAAGAAGAAGATGTACAAATGACAAAAAGTATTATGGGTGCACAGAGACATTGAATATATATCCCCATCTTTAAGAAGGCAATTATTAACAGAAACAAAGTAAAGTCTAACACATTCCTGAATTTAAACTTATTCAGGGACCCAATGAACCAAAGAATGGTCAAATATAAACCCAGGTGAATATATGGCAATGTTTACTCCATGATAATATTTTTGCTGAATTGTTGAAAGACAATCTGTTGATTGATTATTTGGGTACCAATTATTGCAAGAATGTTCTGTGCAAAAATGTCAGCAAAATAAGCAAGTCTGACAAGAAATTATCTGAAATGCAAATGTTTGGCATGCTTTTGGAAATAAGCAATGGGCTCAGGATTAAAGTGGTCAAGGTGTGTCAACTTCTCTAAAGAGGTTTTTTTTATGTTGCTTTAATCTCTCCTAACTTCATTGCAAACCATCAAAGTGCTAAATTAAATTTGCATGTTTTTATTACTATTTGCAATGACAGATCAAGCAACAGAAAAGATATATCTGCAATTTGGCTTGACTGTCTCTAAGGAAGTTGTCACAAACAGTTTTCTTTAACAAAGCACTTATGTCATTTTGGCATTACATTCACAAGCAAAAACATCATGCTGTCTTCTGAAGCTAAAACTCTTTAGTGCAGCATGTCCTCAGCCTCAATAAGAATTTTGTAAGGTTCATATAATGCACGGGTGTCAAACTCACCACGTCACGTGATGTGTCGTGATGTATCGTGACTCTTTTTGCATTGCCAGCAATGGGGTGGGTGCGGCTTCAGTAAGATGAAACCAGCCCTGATATAATGCTAGAAACTGCACACAGAGATATAACTAGCTAACTTCCTTTATTTACCATAACATTTGCAAGTCTCTGTAAATTATGGTTTCTAGTTTGACATCTTTGGTAAGGCATTTTATTTCTTTTGTGTTCGCCCTCATTCTTTTGTGCTAACATATTAACTATGATTTCATATTTGTTTTGCCCCAGATGGGCCCTGTTTCAGCTCTCTGTTCAGTTCATTTTAAGGTCTACCGGTTAGTCTGCTTTTGTTCAGGTGTCTCAGCCTATGCATTTAAAGGACTTCCACTAACCAACTTCCTCTGTGGCATCAAAGTAATTCTGCCAATTCCAATTAAAGGTTAATTATCATTGTTATCCAATCCTTTAGTCTAGTAGATAAGGCCTATAGTAAATGCAATAAAATGTTTCAGGCAAATTCTTTCTGTAAGAATCTAAACTTACTTTATACATGCACCTGTCAATTGTAACCATCAGTCATTAATAACAAAACAGGGCCCTCCAGCATATTTTGTTATTACAGCATGATTTTAGCTGAAATTTATGGAGTTGTAGTCTAATGCATCTGAATAGCACTGTTGCAGATGACTAACATTTATCAAAATTTCTGCAAGCAGTTGGCAGTAAGCAACTTTATCTATATATATATATCTGTTATTGTGTTATTGGCCATGATATAGCAAAGCCTCTTGTCCCCAACAAAATTCATAATGTGCAATTATATTTAGTAAGTCTGATGAAATTCAATACAATTAGGAACAAGGAAAAGTTGTTACAGAAAAAGACAGAGTTTGATTTATTTGCTTATATAAAATATATTTGCTTATATAAAACCAATACATATGTTAGTGTGGGATTATAAAGTCCTACTTAGATATGAGACAGAGATAAAACAAATAAAAAACCAATAATAAAATGGATATTACCTGTACTCCAAGACAGAATCTAAAAGAAAATTAGCACAAAATGCTTTATGGATGGTGCTTAACTCCATCAGTTATCTCCAATATAGATAAATTGTGCAGTAATAAATGTCAGAAATGCCATGAAACACAAGGGACATTTTACCACACATGATGTACATGCTAAAATCCTTAAAAGTATTGGAAAGATATACATACTACAGTGCAGAAATTTTGGAAATTCAATTCAAAATGAAATCACAACTTTTTTGCCTAGGTACAATCTCAGGAAAATAAATGAACAAGAACCATCACAATTTAATGAGATATATTTTCACAGCAGCGAGAATAAATTATTCCCAATACAGAAAGAAAGATACAATTGTGATGGTATCTGATTAGGAACTTAAACTTACAGAATATGCAGCAATGGTAAAATTAACATCATATATTCACAACAGAATTTGAACCAAATTCTGACAAGAATGTTTTCCATATATACAATATATTGTTCAGCATGGCAAATATAAATAATTACAACATGGCTTCTATGGGGGCCTAACTTAGAAGTTAGAAACTAATTAGCTTTTTTTTAAAAAAATAATAATTTAATTTTATTTTATTTTCTTTGTTTTTCTTTTTTTAATATGCAGAAACAACATTAAGCAACAATATAGTGAAGAACGTAATATTAAGAATTAAGCTTAAGAAAAAATATCCTGCATTATATAAGCAATAAATTAATGTATTTTGCAGTTATTTATTAATTTAACTTGGATGTAAACTTTAAAGTGTTATGCTTATCAACATTAACATTTTAGAAATCTTAGATAATATTAATATAAGCTTTTTTTAATCTTTAAAGGTTTAAGTTATCTAAACATTAATGTGCTAATAATCTTCAGTTAATACTGTGTGCCACTGTATCCAAATGACATAATATTACTTGTCTTTTATGACAATACAATAAAACAATCTACATAAAAAGAAATCCAATATAAGTTCCTTCCGTAAGTCAAAATTCCATAAAATAAGTTTATTGCTCATAGTATGTTAGAGTTCCTTGAAACAGTGTCTCTTATTCAAATAATAAAAAAGAGTCTTATTAGAAATAAATATGAATAAACAAATATTCAGTAAAAGGAGTCTTTGTAGGAAGGAAATTATGAATTCTGTGGAGAGTTGGAAAACATTTCCAATTAGTAGCTATGGAGATATTCTACTCATGCTTTAAGATATTTCATTTGTAAAATTTCCAATAAATATGATTTGAGGACAAATTGAGAGATCCATTTTTGAAACTTGCCCAACAAAACATTCTGAAAGCACCAAGATGAATTTTGAAAGAGTCTCTGTAGGAAAGAAGCCATGGATATTGTGGAAGTTTCCTAGAATGCTAGGAACAATGGAACCTTATTTAATTAGTTGCTGCAGAACTCTCTAGAGAATTGAAAAGTATTTCCAAATAGTATCTATGAGTATATTCCATCCATGTTGTGAGATTTTTTCAGTAGCAAATTTACCAACAAAGCTGACTTGAGGATAAATCTAGACATAATTGTTTGGATATAAAACAAACATTCTGAAGGCACCAAGAGGAATTTAAATCAAACCAAACCAACGTATTTCATAGTAGATATAAAGCAACAGTTTCCATTTAATCTTAGCATGCATTTCAGATATCAGAACCATCTAAAAGATATTTTGCTCATAGTTTAAGGGCTCAGTCTCTGAATCACAGCTTGAAAGATTTATTCTGCTGCATTCTATTAGTTGGAGGGAGTTAAAAGAGAGCTGCAGGCAACCAAATTGATAGTACTGTAAACACTGTTACACCTGCATTTGTAGGTGGAAAAGAATTTCTTTTTCTTTTTTCAGCACAGGCTTCCT